>NC_089878.1:18873928-19215000 GCF_040182565.1 Anser cygnoides | reverse complement strand
CTAGGACTATAAGACACCAAGTGGAAACGAAAACTGCCTTTTCTCTTCAAGATCTTCTGGCCTCACACAGGAATGACACCCACAATTTACCAATTAAAAAAAAAAAAAAGGATGAATGATCCAACACTGTTAAACACTCCCTATGAGGAGTAAGCAAGGGCAAGCAGTCCACACAAGTCCTTGCTCCATCCAGTGCAAGAGTTCTGACAGCCAGCAGGTAGGTAAATGCCTGGCCCACAACCAAGGAATCGTCAATTAAGCACATAGAAACAATTGCTTTTATCAAAAGTGCTGACAAACTAAATTCATAATTACTTGGACAAATACTACATTAAAACAAAATTTGAGGAAGTAAATGATGCAGTAAAGTCAGATTCAATTAAAATCATGGTGATATCCTTTCATGGCTATACATAATGTCCTTGTCATTAAGAAATGAAAAATTATGGGTAGACATATCATGTTGTATTGAAGCACTTAAGCCTTTTGCCAAAGAGAAACCTGAAATCAGTCTTGGGTGGATTAATAATGCCAGAATTTTTTAGGACCTAATATTACCGTGTTCAGTCCTTCTTGTATTTGCTCTACAGAAATATCCATGCAGACTATTCCAAGCATCACATTCTTAGTTATCACCACCACTGTTGTATACAGTGAATGTATATAACTATAACTCAAAAATAACTTTTCTAGAATTCAGCCCCTGACCCTGGCAATGACTCCCTGATCAAGACCTTTTTTTACTCAATGAAAAGAGACTCACTCAACGAAATGCTATTACATGAAATAAACCCCTTATGTGCTCAGGTTTTGTTTGGATATCAAAATAAAATACCAAGAAATATTCCATTCCAGTTTTGTATAAGATCCAAGGATAGGTTTTTATTAAAACATTTTTTTAAAGGTTAAGGTTGACAAACAAAAACAAATGCTTTTTTCTCTATTAAACACATGCTTATTTACAAAATACATGCCTCTTGTACCCTGCAGATATCTCATAAAATTTAGCCTGACATGGAGTCCTTTGGCTGAGAATCCTTATGAAAATATTATTTAAGCTGTTTTTAACCAGTTCTGTGGACAGCAGAAGTCTCAAGCATAACGAGTGAGGAAAGAAATTCTGCCCAAACACATTTTGCCTTCAGGACATACATTTTCTCGACAGCAGCTGAAAGCCAACTCCCTTGATGAGCCGTGTTTCAGGCGGTGTCCAGTCGCAGGCTTACTTGGTCAGTCCTGGGCAATGGGGCATCTGTAGAGCTGGGGTGTCACACTCCAACCTTGCTGCCAGGGAATTTTTCCCCATCTCAGCTTTCACCTCGATGGAGGAAATTAAAGTGGATCCAGTGTTCATACTCTGATGAATGCACTTCTGGAAGCCACTAGGCTTTGAAGAATTCCCATTCATCCTCAGTATGACAGCCTTGGGCAGAATCTGCAGGGAGCAAGATCCAGGCAACACGCACCCTTGTTTCCTTTGTTCCTCCCTGACCATCAGCACATCACCTGTGGAAGGCTCAGACAGCTCAAGCTCATTTTTCACTGCGGCACTACCATCTCAGGTGGAAATCTCAAGGCTTGACCTAGGACTCACAGCTCCAAAAGGGCTGCTGGACACCCCAGCACCACTTTGAGCATTCAGATATTTAATTTAAACATGTCCGTGTTTAGCAAATGAGCTTTTGGATATTAGAAGGTAGCTTGATAAAGTTATCAAAGTCCATGAGCAAAGATGATAGAGAATCAGCATTAGTGTTTGAGGTAAGGTAAAAGGAGAGCAAGACATTCTTGTACATTTGTTATGCATATTTTGGGGAGTTATAAAACTTTAGTTTTGCAAAGCAATTTTCTGACTTACACTGACAAACAAATCTGATTTGAAAAATCTTACATCAGCAAGGTTGGTTTGCAGATGTTATTTGCACCATTTATTTATCAAAAATAACTAGAAAATGTTTTTAAAACATCATTCCAAACTGTACAAATAGGAATGTGACATGGGCTGTCTGTTTTACTTATACTGTTTTACTGCTTCATATTCTGAGCAAACAGAGAGGCTATTTTCCCCAGGGGTTCAGGAGGGCATACTATTTCATTTCTTTAGAAAATTGTTTCTCTGGATTTCAATCTTTTTAGCTAGATATGACAAAATATAATATCACGAACACTTATGTTTTTTATCAACTCTATTTTCAAAGCATAAATAATAGATCAGTATACATTTATGTCAGGTGACCAAGTCTTATTTCAGAAATCAAATAAGCATTTTGCAATTTTTAAATGATGCTGTACATTTTCACAACAGATCATTATGTCTTTAAAATGCTTTCAAAAGACCGATTTATAAGCATAGACCGATTTTGAAAATATTTCACTAGTGTTAATAATACCTCACTCAGGTGGCATTCAATTTTCTGAATCCTTGGGTTAATGAGGCAAATAAATCAAAATTAAATTGGCCTTGGAAAAAAAAAATCTAACAAAAATTGCATCTATCACATTATACATCCTGAGACCCATTCGGTACTGCTCACAATGACTAACAATATTCCAGCCCCCAGAATCACGGCACTTACTCATAATGCATCTTGTGAAAGTTCTTAAAGCAGCTGAGATTTTAAAATCAAATTGATCAGACTTCCATGACAAGATGAACATAATGCCTTATTATAATATACTGGGAGTATTCTCAGTAACTTGTACATAGCCTTAGTTAAGTAGTTTCCATCAAGTGCCCCTAGATTTCATCTGCTCACTGTTTGATTTCATCTGCCCACCGTTTGGTCAATAATCTAACAGTCTCCTTCCAGAAGGATTTCACCACTGCAAACTTGTTTTAAGATAACCCTTAAAAAGAAAAATATATTCTGCAACCAGACTGTCATTCATTGTCTCTTTAAAAAAAAAAAACAGCAACACAAAGCCAAATAGCTGAAACAAACAAAAATTCTAGCATTTTTTTGGGAAAAATAAACAGTTCCACTCATATTGTTAGAGAAGGAACAGTGAAAAAATATTACATTCGCTCCCTTCTCTAAAATATGAAAGGAAATATTTTCCAGATATTAAAAAAGGGATTCTACTGCTGAGGAATACCAGTGCTGTCAGTTCTTTAAAATAAAGAAGATTACTATTATGTCATACAGTATTGTTTACAGAGATGAATAAACGATGCCTAAGTTGTTACTAGAAGTAATAAATTCAGCATGAGCAAATAAGAACCAACAAATACTGACAGGTAACAATGCAGGGGTGCTATTGTTACTTGCAGCCAGAGTCACCTGCCTGCACAGTGGCGTCCTTTGGCTGATGGAAACTCCCAAGGGAAATGGAGCCCCCACTGATGAGCTTCCACACCCTGCTGCTGGACCCACGTGCACCAGGTGAGTCAGCACCACAGACAGTAGCTTGGTCTACAAACTGCTCTGCTTTCCAGCCTTTTTCTCCTCAAGATTTCCATATACATGCTATTTACAAGTGTTTTTTTTTTAATGGAAAATACTGCATTTTTTTCCCCCCACAAAATAAGCTAGTACTAGTAACATTCAAAATTAAGGAAAGCATGCAAAGAAGTTAATGTTGGACTGGTTGCAAGTAACAACAGCACAGAAGCATGTTTACAGAACTTCCCCAGGCAGCACCTTACTCATGGCTTTGCAGAAGTTGTATCATCAAGAGCTTGATTAGGACTAACTTATGTAACAATCGAATGCACTTGTTTTGCTTTTCCTCCCAGAGGAGGAACAACACTATCGAGTCATGAGTTTTCTAGCCATTGGTAGAAAGTCTGCCAGCACAACCCCTCCATCTTGAAGGAACTTCCACTAGAAAAGCTTATGTTTATGACCAGGTGCAAATCCAGTGAGCACATGCAAGGTATAGTAAGGCTTCACTCAGTCCCCATTCCACACCAGTCTCTTCAGCCATCTGCCTCCTGAGCAACTGTCCCAAAAAGGCCAAACCTTACTGTGGATTAGGTATGGAGTTTTGAGAGCTTAAAGAAGCCATTATAAAAGATGTTGATTTCACCTCAATCTAGAACAGCACTCTTCCCAGCTCTCGAATTACAAATCATCTTCACAGAGGAGAAAGTTCAGTATGCAACTCAAGCAAGCCAACAACGGTCAATGCCTGGCTGCTGAAGAAGCAGACATTTTAGGAGAACAAGGAGTTCTACTTCAAGTTATTCCTTTGAGTTTTGTTCAAGATGGACAGCACTAATGCAAAGTCACCACGCAATGGTTATTCAGTTGCTTGCTTAGAATAATTTTATTCTGCTTAATTTTATTCTGATTTTTAGTCCACAGAACAGAAGACAACTGGTATCAGCTCTCACTTCCTCAGATTTCTACAGGCTTTGGGCTTTTTTAAAGAATGTTTAAGTTTGATTTGGGTTTTTGTAATGCCTGCCAGTTAGGCACCACCATTATGCAAATATTTTATAACAGGTGAGATAGAAAACCCAGAAACTAAACCAAGTTTCTGCTCAAGAAAAAGATGAAACATTGAAAAGATGAAACATTACTGGAGCAACTAAATCAGCCTTGTAAAAAAAAAATCAACACAGTGACTGACATACTCTCATATGTTCTGAAAGACAGTTAAAAGCATGTAGACTCATATTACCGTCATGCATGTGACTATCATGAATATTATTATATTATTATGAGTGATGTGAACACATTTTTAACTGCTTGCAGGATGGGGCTCTTTAGCCATAAATCAGAATATGAAAATTACTTTGGAACACAACAAAAAAGGGTTAAAGGGACTTGCAGGAAAAAAAAAGGCATTGAAAAATAGCCAATGGCACGCTGAACCAGTGTTAATTCAAAAGCCAAGATTCATTTGAAAACATCCACCTGTAAATCAAAATCTCCAAAGATTAATTTCCGCATTTACCCTATTTGCAAAATATTTAACTTAGAAGCATCCTTTTTTTTTCCCCGAAATAATTGCTTACAAGATGAGAACTAAAACACAATCTCAAGTGTAGTAAAGGTAATTGCTGCACTTACTGCTCATGTCATGTTGATGTATTACTATGTATCAAAGGTCACAGTTCTGTACTCATACATTATCAAATTTGAAAGAGCAATATTCGATTCTGACCAACCTTTAAACTGCCCAGAATGTGTGTGAAAATGGATGTAGGGCTAACTTGGGTTTTAAAAAAAATGAATCCATGTTTCGGAAGCTGAGGGGTCAATCAGCCAGACTGACAGGGTTAGGTGTCAGTTCTGTGTGTCTAATACTCCTTTAGATTATCAATGAGGTGCAGTACACTGATCACAAGCTAAAGCAGCTGTACTAATGAAAATGAAACTGGCTGAAAAAATTAGGTAATACAGGCCCATGACACAGGGCAGTACCTTGTGGACAATAATGCAAGAATAAGGACATAAATCACCATTTAGATACAATAAAACCTATACTAACCCCCCTGAAATGTGTTTGCCGATGGAATCACTGGCAAAAGTCAGCATCTTCACAACTCCACAGTCCTCCCATGAAGTTGCCACACTTTTTTTATACCAAGTCAAAGTAGGCATCCAATGCCTCTATTTCACTGCACATTTGCAGCCGTGTGCCAGGCTGACCTGTGAGGGTGGCTGGCTGCTGATGCCATCAGCCAGGAATTCTCCCAACTGTTAGCAGTGCAGATAAATGGGGCTTATCAGAACTTACTCAACCCTGAACAACTTTCTTTTTCTACCTATGCCACTCCAGCTGTGGGGATGGAGTTGCACTAAGGTAGCAGGGAGACCTCCCCCATCCTTGTTTGGTAGTATACGAGGGCCTTAAATAAATATGAAAGGCAAGTTGATTGAGTACAGCTAGCACAGAATGAACTACTAGAGAGAACCATCGCCTTAAAAACCATGCATCGCTAGTATGCAAAGAGACAAAGAGCAACCTGCTTCTTATTCTCACCACCAATCTGAATCAGGTGAATACTCAATAGCTTTTTCAGAATCATGCTTTTCCATAAGAAATTACACAAACAGCAAAGGCAACATTTTTCAACAACTGGCTATATGATTTCATACTTTTAAGTATTTGCTTAATTTGGTAAAATACTAGATTTCAAAAGGCTGCAAAAGTTGAAATATTTCCTCAATTACAAGCAGAAAAGCTAAGAACAACATTTTCATGAAGTCTATCAGACCTTAAAAATTCACACTAATCAATGTCTTTGTCATTGGTTTTAGTGGAGGTTCATCCTCAGCTGATATAACTTCTTATCAAGGCCATTACTAGGATTCAAATGATACTTCTGAATAAAGATACTATTTATACCGCATACTACATAAACACACAATATTTACTAATGCAACAACAAGGCTATTACAATAGAAACAAACTATAAATATACAGGATCTCCTGTTTAAATAAAAACGATGTACAAAATATACAGGATATAAGTACAAACATTCCTCAAGAAATACCAACTTTCATATTACTTCTAAAACATAAAAATAATAATAAAATAATAAAAATAATAAATAATAATAAATAATAAAATAATTTGTGTGTGTGAAATGTTGTATGCTAAGAAATTCAGAATTAAGTTCCCACAACTGAGTAGAATTCCTTGAAGCAATGCAAGGAATTAGAGGGCAGACCATTTCAGGATAGCTGAAAGATCTGTTGTTGCTTGAGTGTTCTACAAATGTAGCATCTCTATTTTCATTTAGGCAGCTAAATAGAGAGAGAGAGAGAATTATTTCAATATAAGTTACAAATTTAGAGTTGAATTTGAATTTACAAATTGAATACCCCAAATTGCTGGATCTCCAGTATTTGCCCCCCCCTTGTTCTCTCCTGTATATCCGATTTCAGAATTTTGCTGCATGTACTTCTCTCAGGCAGTTGCAATGTTCCTTTTGCATATTATTCTTGTCATACAACAGAAGGAGAATACATGATTTAACAGTGGAAAAGGCTTACAAAACACTTAAAAAAAATTAGTAATTGCTCACTGAAAATGCCTAGCAGTGCAGTGCCAAGTGTGTACAGAAGCCTGGAAGTATATTTATTCCCACAGTGACAATGGTGAGAAATAACCAGTATTATAAGAAGTGGTCAGGACCCTCCCTTCTGTGTAAAAATTAAGTCCTGATCAAATTGATTTTATGCAACCTTGGAAGGGCTATATTATGATTCAGTGCTTCAGATTTTGCACTGTTGCCAAGTTAGATAATCTATCAAGAATCTTAGGAGTGTTTGCTTTAATCTCAAAACCCCAAGGTTTGGGAGCAAATTATTGTATAATCAATATGTTTCATTTTAAAACCCTTCTCTCTATCCTGCCCATCATACACCTCTGTAGGTCTTATTCTTGCAGAGGAAAGATTGAATGTGACCTGACAGGACCCCAGAGAGGTTCACAAATCAAAAGCAATGGTGAAGAGAAGTCAAATTCCTTGAGACTCATGATCAGAAGGGACAGCTTTTTTTTTTTTTTTTTTTATGCTGGAGGGCAGCAGTTCTTATTGTTAAAAGCTACAACAACCTTGTTGCATACACAAACTACCAATAGAGATCAAGTGCAAAGCAATTCCAGCCTACTCAGGATGCCGTCTTTTCCTCTGAAGACACGGATTTCAGAGCATGAAGTACTCAACTTCAGACTACCAGACAATCTCAAGCACTGAACTCTTCTGATGGAAGTTTAGGTTTTCCTCTGACAGTTGTGAAGCATGGTGTGTGAACACACCAAGACCTCAAATCCAAAGCCCTGTGCCTATCAGCCCAGTATGGACATAATCAAGAAGGTGAGGAATTAAAACCAACTCTTCTCATCATCCTCCACAAACTCAAAAACTTCCAGTTCATGATCTTTGGTGGAGTTGACAGAGGAGACCACTGCCACAGATTGCTAATTACCAGTTTTCTAATTAACAGTTGTCACAAACATTTTAATTGCATCAAAACTTTCTGGCAAAAACTCTTCTATGAAGCATCACCCAGGTCCCATCATTTAATACATTAAGTCAAAAACGACAGGAGAGGCAAACAACATGAAAAAGAATCCACTGGTAACCAAATAGTCTCCTATTGACCTCTCATTCTCGAATTCCATTTTAAACCCCTTGCCCTCCGCAAGGCTGGTTGGCCAAATTACTAGGAACTTCCAAATTTCCAGTGTCTTCCAGAGTTTTTTCACAGTCAACTCACTTTCTTCTGAGTTTTAATATATTATGCTTGTAGTTTTTTAAAAAATGTTTGCAGTGTACAGATTAATTATGTGAAACTTCAGCAGCTCACTGTGACAAGAATCTAGACAGGTCTGCACTTACTACTTTCAGAAAGTAATCTAAACACGAGATGCTGCGACACTAACTTTTAACCACAGGACTGGACATGTGACTGAACAGGAAAAAACAGAGATACTATTAAAAAAACAATCAGCAATACATGGAAGGAAGTGAGAGTAAAGATTTTGCTTCAACGTACTGATCAAATGACATTTGCCAACAATGTTGCTAAATCATATCCATCAGGGTTATTTTCTAGTGAAACATTCACAGAAAGGCCATACCCCTGTGGATTGTCTACCTCATTATGGAAGACCTGACAAGCTTCTTCTGGAGTGAGGTTTTATTTATAAAGTTAAAAAAAATCTTCCACTACTCTTGTACTGAAGACTTGAAGATGAATTTTCAACAATTATTGAATAATTAACAGCTTCCTCTAACCTACTCACCCATTACCACGGATTCACAAGTGCACAAGTATTGCTAAGAAAATACAGTATGGAACCACATACAAGAGGGAGATGTATTCTTTTTTTCCCCCAAGCCTCTAAAGGTTAATGTGTTATAAATAGTAATTACTATTAGTTTCACTAACCCTAGAAGTTGAAAAAAGTTTAAGTTTTTGTTTAATTGAAAGGAGGAGTAACTTTCTGCTGTTGTCCTCAAGTAGTAGAGTACAGTTGCCTAGCTACTAAGTTATCAGTCAGTCACTTATTTTGGGATTAATTCTAAAAAGCAAACAAGCTTTTTGTTTTTTGTTGTTAATTGCAAAGACATACTGTTTCTGACATAGGAATTTACTAATCTGGGGTATGTAATGTCACGCAATAATAGCCAAACCCTGCTACATTTTCTAGAAGTTTTCAAGGTCTTACGTTCTTTAAGTGCTTTAAGGCCTTGTCCTGTCAGACAAAACAACTTCCCAATCCCCTCCCACCTGCTGCCCTAATTGGGTTTACCCCACTGTTCTTTAAATCCTTCCATCGGCTGGAGTACTCAGTACTGCTGCAGTACTCCTGTACCACAGCCTTCTTCATCTTGACCTCAAGGCAAGCAAATACACCCCTGGTTACATGCTTTTGATAACTTCTAGACCAGTCCATAAATGAAGGCAGCTTCCACATCACTTTTGTTTGCTTTTCCTTGCAAGCTTCTACTTTTCCTCCTTGTAGACTAAACAGCTCTTGAGACAAGCCACTTTCATAATAGAATTCCACTAAATGATCTATTTCTGTCAAAATGTCTAAGGGCAATCAATCACGTTCTCCTTCAGAGTAGGTATTACTGTACAAAGTAGCATTCCCTTAGTTCCCTGTTCTGAAGTGTTCTTAGTAACACTTAAATTTGACCAACTGACTCACTTCAATTTATTTTGAACTAGAGTACTCGTTTGTCTTTAATGGCAGATTGTACATAACCAAGATAATTCCTCTATAATACAACTATTTGGATAAAAGGAAACCTCTGCAATTACTCACAATATTTCAGAAGCAATAAAAACCTAGCACCAACAAATTTCCCAAGTACTACTTCACTACTCCACTTTCTCCACTTCAAGATTTTGTTCTCCATCCAGGCCACAGGAAGAAAGGGAGCTTGTATAAAATTTCTCGCAAGCGTGATTTTCTCTGGACCCAGCTTTCTAGTATTTTTGAAATAAAATGTGATTCAAGTACATACTAGGAAGTCAGAATACAGCCAAAACATGGAACCATAGTATTTTTCCTGCGCTTTCTTCCATCCCCCCCCACCCCCAATCATTCATGAGGCAGCCTGCAATTGGATTAAATACCACCAGCAATTAGCAAGTTTGCTCTGCATAATCCTATTTCAAGTTTTTCAGTGTCACAGACATGACTAAGTGTGGCTATTCAAAATCTAAGCTTTGTTTTCTTGGCATGTATTTTTAGATTTTGATCTAGTTCCTCTAGGACAGAGTATCTTTCTTACTATTGACTCTTGCAGTAGACAGAAGCCAAGAAGCACCTGCTGCAGAAACAGAATCCTCTTCTCTCATGTGTCAGGACTGGGGCACACATACTTGGCAGGAGTTTTGTGAATGCTTACTGTAAATTGAGGAAAGCCTAAAGTCTATCATATATACCTCCTGAGTCCGAATTTACTTGCAGATTAATTCACCTTCTACCCTCATTTATCATACCTTTAAAACATTGAAAAATTAGGAAGTTAAAAATAGATCTCTTTAGCAAAATACCTGGATATCTTCAACATCTTTTGCAAACCTTCTGAAGCAATCAGGAGGAAATAAAAAATGGGAACAATTTGCTTGGATACACTGTTCTTATTGCCTTTTTTTTTTCTCCTTTCCTTTCTCCCCTAAAATCAAAAAAGCCTTTCAGGGAAACTGTGCTTAAAACTCACTTGTTCTCTCCCCCAAAATTCTAGGTAGCTCCTGGTCTCAAGTCTAGGGTTTTTGCTCTTTAACAAGTATTTATTTTCACGTGAGGTTAACTGTCTTTACTTGATCCTTTTAGTAAACCGATAGCATCAAGCATTCCTTTTGCAAGCTGCTAATATCACATTTAAGAACATTTGGAGCAATAATGCTTCCCCTCCACACCTGATTCTCCTCTTTCCAAAAAAATTCAGATTCCCAACAACCTTACCCAGCTGAAAGCATCAGTTTCCTTGACAAAAGCAGAATAGCTGACAGACATCTTCCAGGCTAATGAAAAAAATAAATAGCTCTAATATCAACAGATTGTTTTCTCAGTCAATTCAATAGATATTATGTATTACAGTTCAGTGATTGCTTGTTAAGGGAAGGAAAAAAAATTACTCTATAAAAAACAGACACCCAAGATAAGATTTTTCAAAGGAAATAATACACACCTAGAGTAATCTCAGATTCTGAAGGGACAGTAAGCAATTCACGCATTAAATGTATCACACACAGGATTGCGTGTCAAATTTTACTTGTTTCTAGTGCTTGTCAGTACATCCAACAACTAACTGGTCTGAACTACTGAAGTACCTTATGGTTTTCTTTCCAACAGAACAACCAGCCTCTGAACAGATAAACTAGTGATGTACAAAATACAAAGGAGATAACATCTGAAAGTCTTACAGAATAAAACAAATATTTCAACTTTCAGGCAAAATTATTCCCATTTCTAAAGACATTTTGGAATGTAAAATACATTCTCTTAAAGAATGTATTCCCCTTTGTACCCTGTACCTTTCTCATATCCTAATAGAATATCTGAAGGAAAAAGAGCCTGTTTTCTTTTTTATTTACAACTAAGATAGTTACACACAAGACAGTTACTTGTTTTTACTAACTGTTGTTTATATAAATATAGCCAAATATCTACAAACACTCCTTTAATCACTTGCCTACATTCTGTTTAGAATTCTACTAATTAAAATATGAACTGCAATTTAGTTAGTGAACCAGAAAAAAAGATTTCCTCATTTATCTAAATAGAGACTTTCTCCTAAACTTCTATCTTGATGAAACGGTTGAGCTTTTAAACTAACCCTAGAGAATTAAAACAATTATTTGGAAAATAAGTCATTGCTGTTCAGGTAAGAATTATGTCTCTTATTAAGAGATGGTCACATTTAGAAATATGTTTTACTTGTAGAGAGCTTTTGATTTACTAAGATTGAGCCTTTGGCTGCCTTTACAATGTAAAACCATTTTACTTTGGGACCAAGATGATTTAAAAAAAAGTTTGAAGTTTCCCCTTCCTTCCATATTGTAAAGTACAGGGAGGACATCACACACATTATAAAACTAAAGAATCAAACTACACAGGCTCAGCATGTGTTTAAAAAAATAAAATCTGTTTGATTTAGATGTCTCATTTCTAGGCACCAGAAACATGCTAGTCCAAGTTCCCAGTTGTTAAAAATAACAGGAAATGCACACAAGTCCTTAGCTTCAAAAGCTATATAAACACATACAGCTTCAGTAATCCAGCAGCAAATGTTCATTGCAATTTTAACCATAAATACGATCAACAGACTTTAAGCATAATTGCAAACTCTTTTGGTAATCACATGTAAGCTCCCACTACGGATGAGGGATCTATTTCTGTTGTAAGGAAGCCACCTTAGCAACATATATACATGCTCCTTGTAACATGTTATATTCCTCCTGAACTTCTACAAAGTAACAGTGGAATTGCGGCATACAGCAGAAGTTCTATTAAGTTCTAGGAATCACAAAGCAAATCTTGCTGCTAGATGTCTTTATTTTCCTTTAACAAAATACACAAAGGCACAAAATTCACTTATATCTTGTCATTATTGTACAGGTATAAATAGTGCTTTGTATTCAAGTACAATCAAGTGCAGAGACTTTCTATATTTTATGTAAACACAAAACAGTTCCGTATGTACGCGCCTCTGGTTCATCTGCAATGCAAATACCAAAGGAGATGCAATTTTTGTGAGTGTCATCTAACTTAATTCTGTCAAAAAGTTAGACAATGAATAACATTAACACCACTGTAATGACACTTTCCATATGCTTAAGTCAAATGTGGGATGACACCTCAGCTTGTAAACCTCTGTATTTAAGATGTACTTTTTAATTCTTCCCTGTTAAATTGAGTATCTTTAAGTTCGCTAGACCAAACTTACTAGGTCAGTTGTGTTGTGGCCAGTTCGTCGCTCATCATTTGACAGCTAGAGAGGTCAAATTTTAGGTCACCTTTAATAAAACTTACTTTTAAATTTTTAAATATGCAAATTGAGCAATGGCTATGACTGTTAGACTTCAACCAACTATACATTCTGTGAGTTAACTTAAAGACACATGCTTAATTTACAATACTCACTTTCACACATAGCTTTGACATACTGTGGCAGTTGAGGCAGTTTAAGCTCAAGCGAGATTTTTAAGTTGTACCATTTAAAAAAGCTCACCTGAATAGTAACAACAGGCATGAACAAAGCTAAAAACTAGCTACTGAAGGCACTTGAAGTACTTTATTCAGCTTTCACTAAAGATTCTTCACTTTGTTCGGTTGAAATAGCAGAATCTGAAATAGAGTCTTCAGTTGTTGAAACATTTTCTGCTACTTCTTTTTCAACTTCTTCAGCTGGCCCATCATTCAGCTGCTCAGCACTTAGTGCTTTATCATCTGTCTCATTTGTCTCAATGCTCTGGGATGGTTCTTCAGATTCTGTGAAAAGAAAAATGATCAAATAACCATTTTCAGAAATGAAGATATAGCTAATATTTCTAGAGGGCCTGTGAAAATATTTTGTAATCACACACAGATTTCAACTAGTCACCACAAAGTTCTGAACTGCCAACAATTATTTTTCTAAAAAGGAGGTCACAGGTAAAAACTATAAAATTGAAGAAAAAAGAAAATACTATGGAAAAAGTTCACCAGACCCCACTGAAAATACTGCACACTATTTGTATCCGTTCACACTCAGAATCTTTCTAGGCTTGTTTGTTTAATGAGATAGAATGCCAGAAGTAAGACATTATCTTAATTCAGCTTTTGCTTGGTAATGGAAGTGATAGCAACTGTACAGCTTTTTCTGTATAAGTTCAACCACCACACAGAGCCTAAACACTCTACTTGGTGGAAACTACACGTAAAGAGCCAGGTAATTAGAAAAAAATACAGAAAAATCCAGTTCCCAACATCCCAAAACTGCCAACAAAAGTTACTGAGTATTCTTAATCTTCCTACTGTCAGTTTTCTTTCTCCTCATCTGAACTCTGCGTATTTTCTTCAGCCTCCAATTCTATGAATGAGTTTGTGCTTTCTCCTGCTCTAGCCCCTCCACAACTAAGTTACATTCCTTCTTTACTGCTGCTGTTGAAGCTTTAGTCACAAAGAAAGTATAGGATGGGAAGAAGAGAACTCCATGCCTTCAACTCATGTGTAGTATAGTGCAAACATTATTCATCTACTCAGGTTCAGTCCTTTATTCCTCAGAATTATGATCCATCAACCTGTAAAAGTGACTTGTTCTTAGCCTGGTCAATGTAGGGATTGAGGGAACCATACATTTAGTGTGATTAGGAAGATGCTGAGCATCTACAATGGGCTTGAGGACAGCCCCAAGGACAATTTAGCCACTAGCAGAAACTTCCATTTAAAAGCAGAAAGCCTGATAGGATGCATGTTCCAACCACCTATATTCAAAGGAACAGGAAAGGGATGCTGCTCTCACTGTTATATTCTACTGAAAAGCATGGAGACACTGTTTCCCTAAAGAAAAAAAGTCAGGTATTTATTTTACATGACCTTTCCCTTCACTTTATTTAATGAACTTAGTAAAACTGCTGAAACTCTGCAGAATATACAGTTAAAAAACAACTTACATGGAAAATTAATCTAATAATTAAAGGTCTGACAAAATTAAGAAACTAAACAGTAGATACTTTAAAATAGGAAGCTGTGGCAGTCACAGCAAGCAATGCTACTTGTTTGCTACAACTGCAAACATGATCAACCTGTATTAAATATATACAGTGATTTCATTTTAAATACACTGACTAGTGAAGAGTCCATTTAATCTTAATACTAAGTTTTTTAAATTACTGCTTTAAGTGCAGTAGCTGAAAGATAAAGCTCTGAAAGTAAGCTTAAAGATGACAAAAGAAAGGTAGCACCCTTGATGATCAGTTATTAATACATGATTTAACTGAATGCAGCTACACATATATAATCTCAACAGCAAACAGCCTAAGGTAAGTTTAAGAACTGTATCAACGCAATCTTCAAAGCCCTGCTTCTGGCTACAGAAGTTCTGTTCCTAGCACTTCTGCTTAAAGCTTAGTATTTACAAAAGCGTATGTACTTCACACTGTGAGAGGTCAGCTACCCCTCTTTTTGTTGCAGGGTATTTCATTGCATAACCAGTGGTATCGCAATACTGTATCGCTACTAGGTCAAGTAGAAGAAACATGTCTGGTATGCAGGTATTCACAAAGCCAGAAAAAAAATGTAACCAATTCTTTAAAAAAAGTTAACAAGTCATTGAACTTGAGTTAAGCTGACAAGGATCTACTGAGAAATCAGAATTCTAGCCATACTAGCTGAAGGAAAAAGCACAGCAGATACTTGGATCTTTTAGAAGAAATAATGGCTTAAAGATATAGCACACTCATGGTGTCCTGCAAAAATAGTGCAGATTTGGTAAAGAAGCAGCCAAATCTCAAACAATTATTCCAGACCAGGTTTCTTGTTTGTTTGGTTTGGTTTTTTTTGTTGTTTTTGTTTGGTTGGTTGGTTTTTTAAACAGTAAACTGAGACCATTTTGACCAGAAGCTTATTCCTTAATACTTTGTCCTTGACCAGTTTTATTCCTAAAGTTTCTGTTCCACCTGTAATGTTTGCCCAAAGCCATGCCACTTTTGGTAGAACTCACGAATAAGCACAAACTTGGAACAACTTGGAAGAGTGTTATTTTTGAAGGACAGCATTACTGTGCACACTTCTGTTGAAGTGCAAACCAGATTTTTGCATCTGCCTTTTAAATGGAAATCCTTTCAAACATACTAACAGTTGCTGTATGTCAAATCTTAAGATGTGCTAAAAGCATTAAATCAAAATATTTCATCAGATGGTCAAAGAACTCCATACAATCTGGAGACAGCAAGGGAAGTTGTCTTCATAAAGTCCGGATTTCATCACAGTGATCAGAAGTTCAAAGTAATCTAATGAAGACCTTTGAACATCAGCACTAGATATTCAATACAAAATACTCAAGCTGACAAATTTTCTTGTTTTCAAAACATTGTTAAATGACAAGCCTATATCAAGGATAGTGCAACAGTACCAAACATAAGGAAGGCAAAATCAATCACAGAGTTAAAAGTAGTTCCTGGTGTTTTAATGTTTGGGTCTTATACAGAAAAATATTACTTCTAAATGCTCAGAGACCAGCCTTTGATAGAAAAAAACAAGCCACTTAAAAAACGAAGTGAAGTATATTACTTCATTCTGGTATTAAAATTTCCCAGGTTACACTGCTGAATAGTGAAGCATGACGTCTGTGCCAGTAATCTGCATCAGATTGACAGCTGATGACTCCATATTTCCAAAGGATTACAAAATCCAAGGTTCAGTGCCAACAGCACTCCACATAACCATTCTTCAGTTCTCATATCTATAGGAGTAGCACGTAGCATGCTTGTCACTGCATGAGCACACAACTGAAAAAAGATTCAGCTTCATGCTCTACTCATTAGTAAAGTAGCTGACTAGTGAAAAAATATTTATAGCACTTCTGCATCACATTAGCTAGCATTTTTTTTTCAAGCTATATAGCTATGGTTTAAATGAGTTACATAGAAGGTTTGGATATCCCTGTTGTCAACGCTGTGGTGAGTATGGTTTCTTGATGTTAGTGTTTGTTTACATCTAAGCAAAGATATTCTATTCTTGCTATGACAGCATTTATATTACTACAGTGAACAAAAGCCTTCCCCAGAGCTATCCCTTCATAGCTTAAAATTACAATCAAGAAAGCCAAGTTATGTTTCAAATTAGGGTTCTGATGGAAAAAGTGATTTACTGAAAATTATATTCTCATTCATAAGAGATTACTTTGTGGCAAGACACAGACAGATAATGCACGATGACAAATGGACCGGGTAGCACTGGCCTATGTTGCATCAACAAGACATCTCAGATATTAGTTATGTTAAATATTAACACGCTATTTCTGGCTGCTTACTAATTACCAAAACAGAATGGTTCATATCTTGTAGATAAAGTATTCAGAAAAGATCAGGATATTTAAGCTACCTAAAAGGAGAAGTCAGCATACCAATTACTCATTTCTTATGCCTCTTCTCAAGAGTTTCAATATAACTTATTAGCAGGAAAAAGAACTGGTGAATAATCCCCACAGTGCTTTCTTTTGTTGTTTTTCATTTATTATTTTAATTAATGGAGCACACCAGAATACAAGACCACACCAAAAAAAAGTAATTTTCAGTGTTAAAGGTAAGCTGAAGATTTCACATATACTGCAATAAAAATATTCTATGTTTTATCCTGAAAATTCTGCTTTCATAAAAAGCAAAAAGTATTTTGTAGAATTTTCACTCTCACATCTCAAGTACTTAAGGAAAATCTTGCATTAATTCTAAAAGGCTTTACTTTGTTTTTTAAACATCTATAAACTGGCTCAGCAGCTCAGACCCATTAAAAGCATAGTCTGATAAACATTTCCTTCAATGATAATACCAGCTTAATTAGCACCCCTCTCTCTCAAAACCTTTAAGAACCTGCAGTTGAATAACACTTAGAAACCCTCAAGGCACACACCTCCAAGAGCTGAAGTCTTTAAGGGCTTTTCCATTTGATTCACACAGAAGAAAATAACCTGAGTTTTGAAGACCCCAATAATAAACCATGTCTTTTCTACAACAACCTGTTTTTTAAAAAAAAGTAGCCAAGAAGCTACCAATCCATACTCTACTCACTGAAAAGAGAATAAGACCACTTGAGAGCAAAGGTGAAATTTGCATTGTCTTAGCTAGCTTCATGGATCTGATTTAGGTCTTGCTTCACTACTTTTATCGTGAAAGAACACTTAAGTAGTTACATTCACTGCTATCTCTGTTGCCATTCTACCGTAACTCTCCCTCTCCTCAGCTGTGCTAATACAATTGTTAGAATCAGGTATACTGACATATTTAAGACAGACTGTGACCTGTGGCACAGGGACAAATGCAAGGAAAGAGAAAATGTCTTCTTAATCCACAATACTTGAATATGAAGCTTTTCAATTACACTGAGTGATATGTCAAAATTAATTTCTTCCCTCCTGTATTTTGTTCCATCCTACAAAACAAGACACTATCCCCCTTTAGGTGACCCAGCAACGAGTTAGGGAACTACATTGAAAGTGACTGAGGACACTTCTTCACTGAAAAGCAGTTAAGAGAACACTATGACACAAGAAAAGAAACCAAACAAGTTTTCCATACAACGCACCCTTCATCAGACCGCACCCAGAGATGGGTACAGTTAGATAAGTCTCGCCTATCAGTCTCACTCAGCCTTCCCATGCCAGAAATTAAAGCGGATGCCATTTTGTACTCAGTATTAAAGATCAAACAGAAGTATTCTGCTACATTCCAACAGTTTCCTATAGACAACGCCTTTACAGACTGAATATCAGGGCTGTACCCTCTTCAGTAACTTTTTCCCCACATGCTCCTTCGTTTTAAACCAATGCAAGATTCCATTAAGTATTCAACAGCACAGCCAACTGGAGATTCTTTGGTTTGAAATTATAATTTCTGAAGTCTTTTAAAACACTGCATCTTCCTGTTGGCTGTATACCAGATGCCTACTGTATCTGCAGACTATAAAATGTCTCAAAAGGAACTATGCTAAATTAAAATTGACAATTTGTCTTTGAACTCCCTGATTTTAAACAAGGCAGTTTTACTAGATTTTCCTGCCCTGAGGAAAACAGCAAAAGGAACAAAGGCAGAAATTCCAACACACCTTAATCAAATGACCTGCTGAACACAGTGGAAGTTAACCACTTCAGGACATATTCTCTTCTTAACTAATTTACAGCGCTGTTTTCCATCTGTTTATCAGTACCACTAGAGTGAAGAATTTTGTTACGCCATCATTTGCATGAGACATTCTGCTTAATATAATGAAATTTTAGGGTTCAAGAGAAGACAACAGCATCAAACTAAGCTAGAAGCAGGGACAAGATTTGAAAAAATATAAACTGTACCTACTATGAAGTTGTTCTTATAAAAAAACTCACTCAATATACATCATGTATGTAACATTTAAACATATCAATGAAAGCTGCCACATTCAAAACCAGTGTGCATGGGACAGGGAGATTTCATTGGACTTTAAATAAGAGCAGACATCATGAGATTAGCACATACCTTCTGTCTGCTGATTCTCCTGCGGTTCTCTCTCTCTTGACTCTGGATGCTCAGTTGCCGATTGCAGTTCTGAAGGTTGCTTTTTTTCAAAACTGAAATCTGGTAGTCTTGGAGCCTGAGGTCTCGTTTTTCTTGCAGGATTCAGGAAAAAGCAGTAGGCACACCTAAATGCTACACAAAAGCACACCCAGTAAGTAGTCTCACTAAACAATTTAATATTTCACCTTATTCCTCCACAATACCCTGACTGTCCAAAATACTAAAAAGAATTAAATAAATTAATAATAATGCCGGAGAGTATGTCCATCAAGTTTACAGAAATCGTTCCATATAGATCCCTTTTCAACTTCAGCATACATTTGCTTCTTAAATACCTGTTTGCTATCACCTCTGCTGCACTTGTACTTTTGCCCATCATCGTGAAATATTTGACCACAAAACACTGCAATTCAGTACCACAACATGTTGCCACACAACATTCTTCTATTCTTTCCTGCAAAAGACCTAAGATAGAAGATAACTTTTTTTGTTAAGATGTCACTATGCTCACCCTTTAATTAAGTGGATGCTATGGACGCTTCATATTTCCCTCACTATTTGCTCCTTGAGGAGCATTCTGCTCCAGTGATGCTTAATTAAGAAAAAAAATTTGTTCTGAAGTACAGTATCCCACATAATAGTTAAGTGAATAGTTTCACTACGACAGGGGGGGATGATTACTTCCTGCACATTTGAACTGTGAACACACCTGAGCTAAGATGATACATAGACTAAATATATTCAGATGCATAGGAAACCTTCAGCCTATACTTTTAGTGTTGTGTATTTTCCTCGCAAAATTAAGAGAAACAAAATGAAATAGAAGACTCATCTAACATCCCCTCATTTTTTAAAAATCAGGCTTACACTTGTGGCAGAAAGGAGGCAAAATAAAACATCTGTGTTCAATAAAGAGCTGTGTCTGTCTTAAGTTATCGTTAGCCATAAATTCACATATAGCCCCCCTGGGCTTGTTCCCACTCCTTTTCTGATACCTCCCCAAGATCTTCTTGCCAAAGAAAAATTTTGTTTAAGTTCTGGTAAAAGAGGAATACTTTAATGTCAGATAGTTTCTCAGTATAAAACCCTTCTGAGAACCATTTTAAGCCAGTAGCAATTTTAAAGGGATGTACTGGAGGAAGCCTATTTCTACTGAAGAGCTTTCTGCACATAAAATCCTTGGCCTGACGGTTGCAATAAAGTACTTCTTTAAATCTTAAAGCAAATCTTAAGATACAGAGCAGTAAGTTACCATAAAACTGTTCCCATATGAAGCGACATTTCACAGTGTCAGTTAAGTAACCAAAATGAAGCATGATGCATGTCAGTCATGAAACACAAACCAACTACTACAGTCTGCTACAGATTAGTTCTCACCTATGTATTCAAGCCTGTTACACATTAGTTCTTACCTATGTATTCAAACTCCTCCTTCAAAGCCATACCATTGTGAGAAAAACACTGCTGACATATAAGGGCGTACCTAGAAAACATGAACACTATATAATTACGTACCTTTAAGCAGTAACACATTGAAGCAGGAGATGCATTTTACCACAGATACTAACAGCTTAGGTATTTATTCTTAAGAGGTAATTTCCACAGTCAAATGAATTTAGTTGGCCCTACACAATAACCATATATTTAAAAATAATTTTTAAAGTTGGTTTAGAAACAGTGAAAGATTCTCACAGTTGAACAGATTTTTAATATCAGCAGTGTCAGAAAATAATATCCAAACTATTTACAAGTTTGTACTTCATTAGAATACAGTCAGTATGAAAAGTGATCATGTTTAACATGGAAATTCAGATACATCTGGAGAGTTCTGAATGCAATCTGAAAGCATTTATAAAGGTAATAAAGCTAAAGTGATAATCAAAAAAGCTGTGTTTTTTTTTTTTTTTGTTAAATATAATGTATTCACCTACTTGAGTATCAAAGATTTTTCTTTTTGTATCAGATGGCTAATACTGTTCAAAGTAGAGGCTAATCTTGTCAAAATGGTTACCATTTTCCCTACAGATTTCCTATGAAGCACTAAGAAACAGCCATATCATAAGAAAGTTTATGACAGTTTGCAATACTTTTAACCTTGGACCTTCTGCTTTAAAAAAAGTTAAGCAGCTCCATATTTATGTATATGTATATTTATGTATTCCCTTTAGCAGTATTTTACCTGTTCTGAGGACCATCACCAACCAAATATTCAATAACTCTGTCCACAATTCCTCTTTCTCGAGGAAGAATAGGTCTTGCTAAAGGAGGGCCTGGAGGATGAAGACCTAGGAAAACATGAACCATGTCAAATTGATTTTCTACTATACTACTGTATATAATCTTTCGCTGTGCATGCTAGTGCAATAGAAATTCTGCCTGCTTAATATGAATTACCATATTTCTTAATCTACTAGGAAAGCTGCAAGTTTTTTCAACCCACAATAGTTGAAAGTTCTACTGCTCCTTCATCTTATATTAAATCATTTTACTTTCACGCTTTAAGTTCTTTAGAAATTATTAATTTAATGATGTACTTAATGCATTAATAGCATTTAATGATTACTCACAATTATACGTTTTTTAAACAAGCAACTAAGAATTGAGTTTTCTTTATATAGTCTGAATTCTGCATATTCAATTTTTCAAATTTACACCAATATATCTGGTAGAAATCAATTACAACACTAAAAGAACTAAAAATGTTACCAAAGAAGCCCCCACTGGTTTCTGTGCGGTTACTAGATGGCAGGAGCCTAACTGGAAACATGCCCAGTGTATTCAGTCTACATATTAAACCATCTAGCCACTTGGTATGTTTGCATCTCCACATTTATTGGAAAGTTGGATATTTTCAGTTATGCTTAGTCTAAAAAGCCAGACCACCACTATTGATATAGATATTTTTAAATTCTATGTGTTTAACTACTATCAAAATAAAACTCCTTTAAAAACAAGTAACAACAATAGCTGCTACCACCTTCATCTCTATTTACATAGGGCAATTAAAGCAGATGAATGTGTGTGGAAAGACAAATGTGTGTCAAAGTTTTAAAACTTCTGCTCTACTACAAGATCATTACAAACTGCCAATGGCCATTTAGGTAGCTTTCAGTCCTTACTTCTACCTTCCCTTCTAGCCTTGACACAGAAGCTAGGCATAATGAGCAACAAAATTTGGTAAGAAACATCACCATTCAAATAACTAAATACCTAAAATCACTTCCCAAGGACACATTCCTGGCCAAAAGGCATTTTATACAAGTCAACAGCTTAGGTGGACTTTTATTGATGACATTCAGCTTTTGATTCTTTTTTCAATTTACTATCTGTCTAGTATTTTTGGGGGGAAGATATGTTTCACAGAATCTCCTACAAGTGACTTAAAAATACAAACAATGGACTACCAAAAGAGTAGTTTTTGTTAATAAATTGAACTAATTCAAAAGGGCATTTAACTGAAAGATACCAAGGGAAAAAAACAGTGGCTTTCAAGCTTCTCAGATGATAGATTTATCTTTCCGGTAGCACTTTATGCATGCCCTGGTGCTGCTCCCAGCTAAAATCATAGCTCCCAGCAATACAGCTCTTGTTTTCATACATATATGCACAGAAATAGCATGTATGCCATGAGTATAGAGGCAAAGACAACACAGCAAGTCTTGCCATTTAGTATACTGATCCAAGATAGGCTTTCAGTTTAGCTTTCAGTTTAAACACAGCATTAGATGTAACAGACAGCAATTACCATCTCAAACCTGATATCTTTTATCTCTCACAGATGGGAGCAACAACGGAAAAAGTTACTTATACCAGAATGTGCTATATTCAGTTGTAAAGCTGTTCAATAGCTGTTCAAAGTTCAATAGCTATGTATGATTATCTAGATACCCTAGGACAAATGTCAGAAACACTGTTTCAAGAAGTAGGACCCAAATATTTTGAGCAATGTCCTCTCCAAGTCCTACATGCAGAACGAGATTAATCTCATCCTTACCATTGCAAGGCTTCTGTCAGTTCTGGAAAACTGACCTGAACAGACTGTCCTGATCTTTACAAGTACAATAAATTTGAATAGAAAATACTGCAATTTACATGCTTAAAATACTTTTTAAAATAACTCTTGCTTTCACAAACAAGGGAACTGAAGTCAAGAGATATAAATCAGGGAATACATTCCCAAATTATTCTTGTATTCTGGGAACAAGTAGTACTCAAGACTAAGAAAATCCTCAAAGCAGTCACAGGAAAAAAAAAATCAGTCCAACATTAGCTAGGCAGAACTCTGTATTTCAAAGATTTTGAAAAAGCTGCCCAGAGAAGACTTCAAGCAAAATACATTTGCTAAAGCTTCACAATAAAAGGCCCAATGCTTCCACTAAAAAAGTGAATGGCCAATGTTTGACACAGGTGTGACGGCAAAGATCTGAAAGACTAAAAATCTGCAATAAAATTAAAACACTAAAATAATTTTCCTCAATATCTGGTTAACACTCATACATGTATTTAGTATTGTATTCAAAAGATATTGTTTTCATATGACCTGTATATCACTACATATGAAAGCTTCTAGTAGTTAAAAAATAAGATAAATATTAAGTAAAAGTACCTAGAACGTGCTCCAAGAAAAACTTCAATTACCTGCCTACTAATAACTCAAACCAACCATCTCAGTTCTCATGCTGTTATGGACACCAGTAATTAATATAAACATCAAAAGCAATCATCGTAGAAAGACTGGTCATTTTTGCAAAGCTTGGCAAACTCTCAACTACCTGCTGGTTATTAATTTTCAAACATATGGGAGCTCCGTGGTAATACACGTTAAATTGATTCTCCTCTACAAAATATAGTATAATGAAAATGAATTATTAATCTTCTCCACTTTAGAGATAATTAAGGCTATTCATATTTGTTGCAAGCCATGCATAAACTTGGATGCAATGATATTACTCTTACAGATACTGAATTTACATACTTCTCACTACAGTTACATGACTGAAGTTTTATGCAAAGGGAAGGTTTGGGAAAATTCAACAAAAAACAGGGCTTCCACATTGACAATTACAGCTGCTTCCAATGCTGCATACAATAGAAAAATGTGTTCGTTCCAGTGGAAAAAATGTGCCTATAAAGCATTAAATATTTTAATTAATAGGTTTGGCAACTGTCCTTTTAAAAGTGTTTTTTTTTTCTCTAAACATTTTCTGCAGTGAAGGCTAACATTCATCCAGCTTATTCATTGTGCCTGAATCTTTTTCCAAGAAAAAGAAGGAATATAGCTGATACTATTTTATCATATAGCCAGACTCTTAACCAAGAAGGAACATGTGATGTTAAACTCCGTAAGGAATCTTCAATAAGCAGGTTTCAGTAAACACCTTTTGAAACAAAACGACCAATTTCTTTGTGTGTGAAGCTAATTTCTGGTACTTCAAGATAATCAGAAAGTATTAATAGTTTGCCTTTGCAGTTCATTCCAGGGATAAAAACAAAAAAAAATAGCAGTTTCATAATACAGGTAAACGATTACTAAGCAAAAATAAGGCTTAAAGGATCTTGAGAAGAGCTAAGAGATCACAGCTCTTTGTGACTAGTTTATTCCACTATACCAAATATTTTGAACAGGCATGTTAAAATTCAGCTACCCAAGATTTTCCATTAAGAGACAGGGTGCCAATGTTCAGTCCTACTTTTAGATTGTACCATGGAGGTTAGTAAGCAAGGAACTACAGTAAGACTTTACCTGAAGTTAAAAAAAAAATCAGGGAAATGCAGCAGATAAAATATTCTTGATCACTGTATAAAAAGCAAAGAACAACTCCAAATTACAGTGGTGCTGAAAAGAATCTTGGCAAGTTGCATCCCTTTTACTTTCAAGATGACATTTTTATCTCCTTCATTGCTTTGTAATCCAACTTGACAGACACCTTGCAACACATGGAAGTCCTGGCACTACCCTGTCCTGCTTCACCTTCAACGAGCAGAATGAGAACAACAACTGCCCCTCCCTCAAAATCTCTCAAATTTTAGAACACGAACTAAATTGCATAAGAGGAATGCTATTTGGTAAAGTCCATCCCTTCTGAACAGCAAACCAGAAATGAAGGAAAAAGCATTTTCAGGATATGAAATCAAGTTTTAAGGAACATCCAGATTTTGACCTGTCAGTAAACACTTGACTATTGTACCAAACTAACATACCACTTTAGAAAAATTCAGCTACACCACAGACAACTTTTCTGGCACATTTGCTATTTTACACTTTAATCTATGAGTATAGACTGCATGAGTATACCTCCTAGAGTAAAAATTTAAATAAATGTCAGGATGCATGTTAAAAAATATGTACAGGGTTTCGTGAGAAACATGAATGTATTCGGAAAGTGTTCTCCTCTGTACCTGATTTATATAACTGTAGAGCTCTTCTAAACTAAGAACATAAAAAGGTATGCTATATTGTTGACTACAGAATACTGCAAAGTTTTATTGCCATTTAAACAAAGAAGCCATAACAGTTAAATGAGCTCAGGCAATAGGTTTCAGCATCAAAAGGTGCCAGCTGTAAAGAGTTATGGCTAATTGAATATGGAACTCCTGCTTAATCAGATAACTGCTCTGCTATTTCCAAATGAAATGCCATTTCCATACTGTCTGAAAATGGCCTATTTTATTGGTAACCAGAGAAAACAATATAAACTGTAAATAACATTAAGTGTTCTGTTTACCCATTCCAGGCACTGAAGTAGCAGGGGATCCAGGGTGCCTCGGTGGAATGTTTGACTGCAAGGACGGCAGAGCAGTTCTTTCCAGTGGCCCACTCAGAGCGGATGCATCCCTCTGCAGATTAGGAGATGCTGTTACTGGAACAAGTGATTTTGGAGAGCCTTGTTTAGGAGTTGCAGGTGTGGGTGTAGAAGCATTTCTTTGAGCTGTGGTCCTCTGACGAATTTCTGACAAGAATATGTGTGTACTGAATTTAACATTTAGCATTATAAGCAAGAAATAGTAAAAGCATATTAATACAGCCACTCCAATCAGCCACAAATAACCAAGTGAAACAAAACCAGAAGTGTCCATAACTAAAGATCACCAAGTGCCTGGCTGAGCACACCATAGAAATAAAGCCAGTACACAATGCAATGTTTTAATAGTAATGATTGGTAACTGTATATTTGGGGTAAAAGCCTTACAGAAGACAATTAGCAGATGCCTACCTTATAATTTTGTACTCTAAAGCAGAACGTTGGAGATACCATCAGGAAGATTCAAACCACAAAGTATAGATGGAACTGACTACTTTTTTACACTACGGCTTAAACGTGTTTCCAAGCATTTAGTATGGCAGTACAACTATTCAGTCCATGTCTAAAATATCCAGGCTAAGTGCCCAGAGCTGTTAGGAGGTTTGCAGATAAACAAAACAATTCTAAAATGATAACAAAACATATGCAGATCATCATAAACAGATTATATAGTTTTGTTCACTCTCTTCAAGAACACTACCAACAAACTGTGTACTTGGATTGTCACAAAGCAAGAATAGGCTCTACTGCATTGTTCCCTTACTTTTACCTCTTCTCAATCCACTATCATGGAGTTACTACTATGTCACTACCATGAAAAACTTTATAGGTTTCTTCAGCTCTTCTTACCTGAAGCCAGAGTTCTCATTAACATCAATAGGAATATCATCCCAGTAACACATTAGAGTTTGGATATTATAATATCAAGTCACATAAAGTTGAAGTTTCATTATATTTATACATGAGTTTTTTTTGTTTTTTTTTTTTTGTTTTTTTTTTTTTTTTTTACCAAAACAGTGCCCAGGAACAGCCATCCCTATCATCTATTTCTCATCCTTCTTGTACCTTAACACCTCTAGAGTGTCTTTGAAATACACTATTGCAACATCACATTGAAATTTACCCTCATTTCAGGACTCTGGACATTAACGTGGTTAACACGATGGCTCAGGCTATCTAAAGCTACATCCCAAGAATGTCTACACCTAAGGCTACAGTACCGTCCAGAACAAGTTTCTAGTACCCACAATATTTTGTATGAACTTGCTTAGTTACCTCTACAAGAAATGGAATTTCATATTGGAATTGGACTTCGAATTCATCTCCCTGAGTTTCAAGATTAGAGATATTTTTTCTGCTGACTTTGCAACAGGCTGGAAGAGTTTCAGTTCTTAGCAGGCAGTTTACAAGTAACCACAGGGAGATAGGTATGCTGAAGTCTTTTGGAACAATCTCTGTCCCTGGAAAATAAAACACTACCCCACTAAGCTTTCATATGTGCTGGGGGTACGGTAAGCATGTGATGAGAACTTGTACTGCCTAAGGAAGAGCTGCTATCACTGAAGTACTAGGTTAAACATAAAAGTTCCGTTGGAAAATTGCCAACATCCAGTGCCAAGAAATTGCAACAGATGTAGGCTATGTTCTTGCCTACTGATCTGTACATATGAATAGCATTAGTAAACACCAGAAGAAAGAAAAGAGACTAGCAGTTTCAGTGAGAAGACTGCAACCACACAAGTCTTACTAAAAAACCGTCTAGCTCAGTTTCATATTGAACAGAACAAATTATTAGCTTTCCCCTTCCACACCCTCATGGACATTGCTGCATTAACTGACGCAACTTGATCTTCCAATTTAGATCACCCAATGGGTATGAAGATCCTGTATGTTTTTAAGTAGATATTAGCATGTAAAATTGGGCCCCTTGTTATTATACTGCTCACAATCCAGAGAACAGGATAAATTAGTGAGCTGGTTGCAGAAATTCCTTAAAGGTTTCCTTGGTGACTTGTTTCAATTCTGAAGACTGCATTTTAACTGAGAATTCATTTATGATAAACTTCACTATTGACATTTAAGAGCTTTTTGTGAGAGACTTTAGTAGTAATATTTCAAATCTGCCTACACTAAAATAACTAGAACACCCTCTCCATTTACTCATTCACAGCTCTGTGCAATTCTGACCAACAATCATGGCTAATCTACAAAAAATACACTGTATTAATAATGAACCTCCTGCAAACTTTCAGGCTTCCATAATTAAAGTCCCACAGGTTAACTGAGTAAAGTGTCTAATTGGTTCTCTACTCACAACATTGCTACTGCTGAGGTAATATGAACGAAGCTTTGCAGTTTTTCAAGCTTTGCCCCCCCCCCCCCCCCCATGAATTATTTTCATGCATCTGCTAACCAACTGTATGCATAACTTAAAAATAGACCTTTTTTTATTCTTCAAGAGTACTGCAGTCCAAATTTTGTACTTACTGGCACTGAACTATACTGATACATAGGAGACATTAATAGGGCTACTTACAATTGATGATTCGGTATGATCTCTTAAGGAATATTAGGATATTGCTACTGGTGAGACCACTTTATCTTTCATGTTTACAAGCAAAAGTATTCTATTTCTCCCTCACTTCAAAACTCCCTTATTTTTATACATCATTTGTGTAAAGAGCTAGAGCACAATGCAGGCCAATATGTAACTCACACAGCTTGTTGGCTTTAGTGGTAAAGATCAACTAAGAATTTTTTCTTCCTTTTGGTGCCTTTACCCAATCCACAGCTTACAGCCATCTGTTATTGCATTATTTTTAATTCAGATCATGCAGCAATCTCAATCACAATATATCCCCACTAACAGTTGTATCAGTACAGTTAAGGGAGCAGGTATCAACAATAGGATATTGTTGTTCTATATTCATTCCACTGCCAATATATACTCTTAACCTATTTTCTTCACGTGGCCAGAGTACTGAATGCTAATTAACTCTAACCCTCAAAATATTTCTTACTAGATAGTTCCTTCTGGACTTCCAGGTGTTTTCTTATGCCAAATCTCAAGATTTATATGAATCATCTGTTAAAACAATTAAAAAATTTAATAGCAATTTTAGAAGTGACAAAAATCACAAAAACTGCAAAAAGATCAAAGCACACAAAGCTATGATTGTTTTTCTGAAAATTAACTACTCTGTAATGCTGACTGATTAAATCTTTGTACTAAATAATTTAACGTACATTTTCATTTCAACTAGTAAGTCAAAAATTTACCAACTCCTTATCAACTGCTTCATATACAGTAAGTCCAATCTGATTATATATTGGTCGTTATTTACCCACTTTTCAAAAAAGACATCATTACAGAGCTTAAGATAATTAGTTCTGCTACATGACCAGTTTGTCTCCAAACTGAGACAAAATGACCAAGGAAGGGTTAATGTTAACTTGTAAGCTTCTATTTTAATTTCCAATTACTAATTCTACTGCATACATGAAATTACACCATAACCACATTAAGGTGCCATCTTGTTGTGGTAAGTTGTATACTGCACAGAACAGAACCTAGTATTTGTTTGGGGCATATATTATTTAGTGTAAAAAATAAGCTTGTACTTTTTTGATACCTAGAAATTGAATGAATTACTGTACATACCAACAATGGGTTATTTAGATAAGTCTCCCCATTTTCACAAGCTAAAGGCAAATACAGTGTCCCCCTGAAATACAATTCTGAATAATCAACTTTACGTGAACAACAGAGAAGGAACTCTAGATTCAATGTGTTGAGAGAACAGACTGGAAAAAAAAGGATTTGTACTGTACATGAACAAAATCATGCTTATGATAGCTTACAAAGTTTGTTTTCCAATATCCTTGCCAAAGTTAAACTATTTTTGTTCAGAATGAAGCAAATTGTTTACATTAATGTGGATGCACCCAGAGAAGTTGCATGTTTATGTTTCAATTTTCTCAGTTGTCCTCACTTAGTCTCTTGTTGATACCATGATACGGTCCAGGAGCAGCATTTACATTCCTCTCAAATGGAACTAAACTGAAAGGTGCCTTCCAAGCTAATGTATCAGTTCCATGTACTAGTCTACAGCTAGTGCTAAGTAAACCCCCATAAATACAGTGTAGACAGCCTCCTTAGCAACAACTGTTTCACTCTACAAATCTACTGTTATACCACCCTTAATGTAGACCACAGCCTACCATGCCAGGCTTTTGGAAATTTGGAAATACTTCCAACTCTCTTGGGCTTCTTTCAGACACCTATTACAAATCAAGTCAAAGTCAACTGTACACCACATGCTGGATCCAACTCACTTGTGTTTGGTAACTCTGAGCCCTGGATCAAAAGCATGTGCACTGTGCTTGATAAACACAAGCATACACAAAAATAGTGAACTATCATACAATGTACAAATTGCTTGTCACCATTGCTGCATACATAGCCTGGGGCAGCAGGGAAATGAACAATTTAAGAGTTTCAAAAAATGCTATCGAACTCTCAATACCACCAGGGTGACTAAAGACTTCTTACTGTCTATTTCATTTATAGCTAGTTATCTCTAGATCTCTAAGTAGAAACAGATGGCTCCAGGCAGTTTCACACCCTAGTCAGCATGGGAAAGACAGGCAAGGAGCAAACCTGAGAAAACATTGCTGTGCCTAGGCCACCAGAAGAGAAAAAAAGCTTTACTGCTAACATACCACATTTTAACTACTCACTGCCAATGTCAGAAAGGAAAGATAGGTTCAAAGTGTTTTCATGACAATTTAAACCTAAACAAGAAGAACAAAACAGTGCATTTGACCATGCAGCTTACAAAAGAATATTGCTCATAAATATAGGTGCTGTGCACCCACCAAGACCTGCATTTCAAGAACAGACAAAATGAAAAATTCAGTTCAGTTACTTCAAAGCCTTCTGACAAGAACTAGACACGGAAGTTTACAGTTTTAATATATGCAATGTTTCTTTTATGGAAAGTGATGTACATCAGATTGTTTGATTTGAGCATGAAACCCTACAGGTTTAAGCTGCTTAAGACATCAAATTAGTTCTTACACTTTCTTGAGACAGATTTTTGTAGGTAATCTGTCTTCATTATCATTATGGAAAGTGGCCTTTAGACTGAAAACAACCATTAACACACTACAACTACAGCATGCTATACTCAACTTTAAGAAAAACCTAAGTATATTTTGTTTGCATAAGTTTTTGTTGTTTGTTTGTTTTAAAAACTTACAATACACATTTTCAGCACAAACACTTATTTGGACTTTCCAGGCTAGAAACCTCAATGCAACCTAGAAACAAGACTACCTTGAAATGCGAATATTTTTTCTTATACTATTTTATATAATAGCACCCTTACATGGAAGAAACTAGTAAGGAACTGTTCGTTTTTAGTATCTAGATGATACTTGATTTCTGCACTAGCTTTGTGGTATCTATGCATCCGCCATATAAAAATAGCATAAGTGTTGCGTTAGGAAAGGTCTGACTAGACAGAAATGGTAGCAGAATTGAAAAGCTAAGTCAATGAGCATCATATAAGATCTGACAGCCACTTAGTATTCAAAAAAATCCAAAAGTGTGCCCCAAGAACTTAATTTTATCTCTGCTTCAGCATCAGCATTAAACATCCTACTGTCTTGAATAGCATCAGCCTTTATTAACAGATCCATTGCTTGAAAAAATATAGAACAGTAAAAGGCATAGTCTAATAAACAGTCTATTAACCCTAAATAGAGGTCAATCAATCTACAAATCTTATTATAGACTATTTCTAGAGTGCAAATTGCTATGAAAGATGAGCATCTATGCTAAAGAGCAACCATTCTACAGGGTTATTACCTTGTCCAGGTCTTGGGGTTGCAGATGTTCCAGCAGATGGCAGTTCAGCTTCCTGCCAATTAATTAAAAATAACATTATTTGAATGTTCAGTTCCATGGTACCTTTTATATCAAATCAGTATTGGTATCAATATTCTCACCTTTGCATTTGATTCTGGATCAAACCTTTCAAGAATTAATTTAGCAGTCTTGTATGTTTCCTTCTCCATCACTTCCTCAAGCTGGAAACAAAAGGTTCCACATGTCAAGACAGAACTCTTCGAAGTACTTTCTCCACCCCCACCCATCTACAAACAACATATAAAAGTTACCAAAACGTGAAGCTCTCTGCCCAGAGAACCAGTACTGTGTGCAGATACCTGCAGATTTGGTGTACTCAGAGATGAAGTTTTGCTTTCAAAAAGTTCAGCAACTCGGAACAAGGCTACTTGTATTTAACAGCTTTATTGCAAGGAAACACCAAATATTGCTAATTGTTTACATATAATGAGGAGAATAATTACATGCACCAACTTCAATAATGGAATGTGCAAAAATCTATCAGCCATCATTATTGGAAGTTATTAGACATGACAAGCGAATGACAGGCAATTCCTTAGATTTATTTCCTCATAGCACTTAATGCTATTAATTTAAGGAAGGTCGTTAGCCAAGTGCTTTACAGAATAAAGTCTCTGTGCCAATTAACTGCTGTCAGCATTGATTTTAGATTATTTATTAGCAGAAGCAATTAGCTTGCTGCAAATGCTGTGAAAATTCACTAAGTAGAGAACAGCCATGGAATTTGCTCAAATAACTTTAAAGGCTAGATCTTCATCTTTACAGCAATTCAAACTGCTTTTCCGAAAAAAGGGGAACATGTTAAGAATTTAAATAAAAAATTTACTGAGAACTATGCATACTTCAGGGAGTGTAATTAAAGCACTTCATTATTACAGCTTTTTATTTACAATGCACTCAAGTGGCTTTATAGCTAATACATGGGCTTAATTAAAAAAGTAATCACTAGAGAAGTATCATTTTAGTGGTTAACAGCTAATATCAGAAGCTTAACTTTAAAATGGAAATAGTTGAAGTTATGACAAATAGCTAATATATAGAGAAATTATAATGCATTTTACAGTATCTTAAGCAGACCTTTTCTCCTAGATATGCTGACTAATGGCGACGTTCAGCTAAAAGTGGTTTTGTTTGTTTGTTAAGTTTGCTGTTGGCATAAACTGCAAAACTGAAAAGGTCAGTGGTCAAAAAATTAAGTTGCCTCAAACTCATTTATCACTGCTAAAATAACAAATGGGGCACATTAACATGACTTTTAGGCCATTATTTTGCTAGTGAGAAACTAAGATTTCAACCATTCTGTGTATACAGACCTTGTATTGGTTTTATATTTAGGCAGACCTCAGAATTACAAATAGACCTCAGAAGATAAATAAAATTCACTCCATTTAATGGATACACAGTATCCATTTAACAGCCCACTCCTACACACAAACAGAAGTTTAAGACAAGGAATACTACACAGGCTGTTAATTAAGGACTGTTAAAGCAAAAGGGAACGACTAGGGAAGTAGAAACCAATTTCCTAAACTTATATTTCTGCAGGACTTTGGACTTAACCCACTAACTTTGTAAAATAAATGCCACACAGTGTGCAGTAAGAACAGAATTAAGGGTTTAACAGGAAAAATAAAGTATTTATTGCTTATAAAAGTGCAAACCATAAGGCAGCCCTTCATATGAAGGGGTGATGTTAGTGAGGTGAAGCTGCAAAGTGGGTGTTAACAATCAGTGTCAATATGGCCCCCAAATCAAAATAAAGAGCCCTAAGTCACTTTACATCAATGAACATATAATGCATGCATGTGCCTTTATAGCAGCATTGGAAAGTGAGAAAACCTTCAGCAGGACAAAGAGACTTGTAGGAAAAAGTAAAAATAGAATGTTCCACCACCACCTGACACTTGCCTTACCAAACAGACTTCTTGACATACTAGTATTTGATAGGGTGGTAGTTTTTTTGTGGATACATAAGTTTTGCAAAAACGGTAATACACTTTGACAAATTAAAATCTAGCTCTCATCACTAGATTCCAATGTCAAAGTTATTCTCACTCACATCACTGAATTATTAGATAATTCAACAAGTTATTCTTCATATATTGGAAGTTATAGACTTATAAACCTAACAGAGCTGAATCTAAACAAGAATTCAGGTTCACAACCTAGTCTTCACAAGTTTCTTGAAAACTCAGAGAAATTCTCAGGACTTCTATAAGCGCATATAGAGATCCTGTGGTTTTACTTCTAGAATATATGTTTCTAAAACACATTGAAATTTGGCCGACAATACCATAAAAGGAATCAAGCAGATCAAGCTTTCCTTAATGATTGAGCAAATTAGTATAATTGCTGGAAACAAATAAGGGCTTGTGTGTATAAGCTTTAAATACTAAGTCTGTAGTCCCAAAGCATAGAATGAACTTGCTTGTACACTGCCGCAAGTTTATTTATAAATGCAACTCGAAGTACTGATTCCTGGATCATTCACCATTCCGAAACAACCTCAGAAAAGTAAGTTCACCTAGTGCTGAGCAATGGAACACACTGAAGTGCTCTACTCCTGCTCTTTTTCCCATACTACGCTTCTCCGAGATCCAAAACTTTTCTCACAAAAACATTTTCTACCTTCTGCCCAAAGAATATTCATGGTCCATTATTAAGTTTAAATGTTGAGTAACCAGAATCACGAGTGAAGTCTCTATGAAGGTTAACACCACCCTAATCATGTATTTTCAAACTATTTCACAGAATTAACTACATCTTAATGAAGAAGTGTGGTTGTGTACCACATTCTCTCCTATGACTAACTGCATGGATGACCTCCTTTCCAACTGGCAACCAAAGAGAATTCCTGCAGAAACTACATCAGTTTCCTATATTGAAAAGTAATATGAGTAACATATTTTAAGCGTCTTGCAAATGTGATTTAGCAACTGGAAATTCGAAGTATTGGCACCACGCAACCTACTTAGCCACCATACCAACATGCGAGTTCTTAAATTTAATTACTTAGTATGTCAAGCCTCACTATGGAGATGTTATTTCTTTATGTTCACACAACCCTACAAAATTCATTTCAGTTCCACATAAAAGTTATGCAAGCACCCACAAAAGCTTCCTTAAAATAAAAATAATTTTAAAAAATAGTGACTATTTTTTGTGAACACTAACATGTGTAAAAGAAGTATCTCACCTGATATCTCAGTCACAATTTTTAATCATAGTTTGAGCTTCCTATTGCAGTACTCTAACATATACTGGGCAGACAAGACTGGGCTTACACAATGGTCAGTAATTACTATGCTATCTTAGCAACTCTGTCCTCAGCTAAGAATTATCCCATCTTTAAGACTACTACTGCAGGTAAAGTCTCTGCTAATTCCCACTTGTAGCAGCTTAACCCATGTCCTGTGCCCTTGCTTTTAATCTGCTTAACCCTCTGAACTTGCTCATCTGTACACATTCAGACTTAAGGGCTGACAGCCTCATTAACTGATGGAGAAGTAAGGCCAAAGTTACACCTACAGTATCACAAACACAACCAGAGCATCCCTTATGATCAAGGAGGGAAAAAGTTGCATCTTGAAGTAGTGCCTTGATTACAGCTAACGCATTCAATCCTTCCCCCTCCCATTCCACAAAGAAACACTCAAGTTTTAGACCACTAAGAAAACAGAATTGTTGAAACTCGGCCTTGTGCAAGAGAAATATTACATAGACTGAGTCAAAGTACAAAACATCCAATATTACTGAGTATTTCAAGTTGAAATACTTGTATTTGTATTTGTCAGATATTTCACCCACATTAACATCAATATGATTATGCTACCAAAGACTGAACTTTTACTCTTTTGAGCAGAACTGAAGGTTATGTGTAGCTCATGTTGCACAACCACAAGGGCTTTATACCTAGCAGGCGAGGAGCTTACTGTGTTGTTGGTACCCTTCAGCATTTAAATAGTGTCACTATGGAAAAGATGGGCCACATGCCTTTAAAACACAAGTACTGTAACATTTTTCAAAAGTCCAATTCCCTTTAAAAATTTCTACAGCAATTAGGTAGCTGAGTGTCTATGAAGTGAAAAACCATAGCTGTGGTGGCAGGCTGACAGTGCCTAGGCAACAATCTGCAATACAAATCATCAGGAAATACATTTTACCTATTCCACATACTTTGGGGATTACAATTATAGATATCTCAGTAACTATTTCTATTTGCAAATTCAGTAGCTAGTTGGAATCCAACAGGAAAACAAAATCCAATCCTTCCCACTTCCGATTATTCTGCTTGATTTTTTTGGTTCATTTTTAAATAAAAGTAGGTATTGCTACAGATGGGACTATAGGAATTAACACAAAACTAAATCTGAATATTATCAAAAAAATATTATATAATGCAATTTTAAAAGTGTTTTTATCTAATATACAAATCACATCCAGTCTCATTACCTGCATCCATTTTCAGCTCATTTCAGCACACCAGGGTTCACGTATAATGATCTAATTTTAATGCTTAAATACCTTTAAATTATGATGGAACTCCCAAGAAATCAACTGAGTCAAAAATACCAGAACCACAAGAGGTTGCAGAAAGTCATCTCCTTCTGGTTCCTGGCTAAGAACCAGAAACCCACAAGCTCAGGAGATAATCATGATTTTTTATTCCCTTCAGGTTGAAAAATAGCTGAGTTAAAGGTTATTGGACTTCTCAGAACTGTTTCACTAATTCTAAGATGTTTGTCTTTAATGATTATAGCTTGACATGCATATAAACCAATAGCAATTTATATTTTCAGGTTTAAACTCTCTATAGTTACACTACAACTTCTACATTGTTCACAAAGCATTTGTGCAACTATTTAACTTTTAACTGCTGCCTGTTGTTGCTTTGACTTTATTACTTTTTTGATATTGTTTTGACTTTTGCATATCCGAAATACAAATTTACATCATGTTTCAACAGCATCAATTTCTAGAGTAAAAAAAAAAAAATCCTTGATAGACCAGCTTCTCTGACTAATCTACCTCCTTATTCTCTAAAAAAATGCACACACAAAACCAACACACAAATATTCAGCGTGACTAGTTCTAGAATATGAAAATTATCACGATTACAGAAAAACACTTATTTCACTGAAATAAAGAATTTACTCTTAGGACTCCAAGAACGGTTTTATTCTGTTGTACTTTCTCTGTTCTGAAAGTTTTCCTCCAAAGCAACTCAATAACTGCACAAATGGGAAAGAAACTAATTTCAGTTAACCTATTTTCATAAAATAAGATTAAAAACATAGTTGTTATTCATTTATTTCATTCTTAGAAAATTTAAGCCTCTCCAATCCCTTTTTATCACCTCTCCAGCCAAAGGACACTTCCATTTAATAGATTCCTTTAAATAAAGATTAGTAGATATAAATATTAGCAAATCCTCTTTACCAAAGGACAATGACATAATTAGGTTACAGGTTACCATTTTTAAATCTATATTTACAAAGTGCTAAGAAAAAACACCCGAGTGGAAGACCTGTGAAGTCTATTTGCTTTGTGAAAGCCATATAATACCAGACTCTTACCAAAAAGATTTTTGGTAGTTTTGCCGTAAATTCAGTTCATTTGACTACCACAGCAAACAATCCAGAAGGAATAAGGTGAACGCTGAGATATTCATTAACAATAAAGTCACATAACGCAACTTTAGGAGGATGTCTTTGAGGGCAGGGACTTTTTGTCAATGGGGTTTTCTTGTTGTTTTTTTTTTAAGTTCTGCCTGAGAAGCAGGAAGGAAATAAAGAACTTCCTTATGGAGTGAACAGCTAGAGATGAAATAGCTTTTAGTGTTATATAAACTGTTCAAGTTATCCAAGACTTGAAATCTTTTCTATTCAAAATTTGTCTTGAGATCATGTGTCAATCCAATTGACGCAGACCTGGCACATACCAGTTTCATACTGTCAGCTCATCCACACAACTCACAAAATAGATGACCTCAAGATGACCAATTGAACTGATCCAAGACAAGATACATTTTCAAGAGGAAAGAATGTAATGGAAGAAATATAGTACAAAAATAAGATGGAGGAGGATGGAAAATAAATGCTGAAGCATATTGGATAAACAATCTGTTACTTGATCAAGAAGTGAATCCAGAAGTCCTTTTTGCTATTTACAATAATTAAATGATAGAGTAACTATTAAAAATACTAAGACTCTGTTCTTGAATCAGTACATATTACACTTCATAATCCTAAAGTAAAAGATAATCAACAAGAAGTAGTTGAAAGAACACATTTTCTGACTAAACAGAATCACTTAACAGATGTAGCAACAGTAAAACAATAGTTTAAGTTAAATCACAAGGATATAATTTATTCTCATATGCAAACAGCCCTTTGTGATTTTGACCACAAAAAGGTCAGGAAAATCTTTTGCAATACTAGAAAATACCTGAAAACAGAGTAATGGTAGTAGTTTTCCCCTCTTTTCTCCCTCCCTCCACTCTACATTGATATATTACAATCAAGCTGAACCAGCAGAGATGCAAGAACATTTTAGTGAACCGTTAACTAGGTTTCCTTGAAGTTTTACTTACTATTTTTTTCTTTTGAGATTTTAAATCTTCCAGCGCATCATCTAAAAGAAGAACATTGTATACGTTAGTTTTCAAATATAAAGAAGAGATAATTGCAGCACACTGAACATTGACTTTGCCCTGTGAGATCAAGAAAAATTACCTACCCACCACAATCAAATCTACATCAGTAAACTTTGTGGAAAAACAAATGAAGTTTTATGTGAAAATGAATGATCTTAAACCCTGAAACTGCTCATAAATTTTAGCCCACTTATCATTTTACAGTTATAACTATTAAACAGTTTTATGTACCATTTCCTCATTAAGGAACCAATTCTAGCTAGTGCCCTGCTTTGACCTACATTAAAAATGCTACAACAATGGACCAAATACACTTGATCTCAGGAGTCAAACTACAAAAAAAAAGCTTGAGCTCTAAGTATTAATTTATCTAGGTACAGATTTACCAGCTTCAACATTTCACGTAAGCATCTTATACATGCTATTTTCAAATACCAGATGAATTTTAAGCTTCAAATCTGGATCTATTTTGCCCTTTCAAAATTCTCAAACTACAGCAAAAAAACAGTTTTGTAGGCTACTAGGTCATTTTACTACTAAAAGTAAGAGACTTTTCTACAAGTAGTAGGTACGGCACCTCCCTTAAAAGGGAGAGAGAACGAAAAGATCAAATGCATGTGGGATTCTCCTTTAAGTCAATGCTTACAGCTTGGCACCCATGGAAAATCCACTGTTATAAACCACTGAGTAATATAGAAGATACTCTGATAACATCAGTCTTCTACTGCCTCCTTCACGCACACAAACCTGTCTACAGCTTTTCCTCCTCCTCAGTGCTACTAGACCTAGTAGTTCACTAGTACGCTACCCATTTTTCAGTTTTCCAAAAAAGCGTAAGACAAGAAACAAGACCAAAATCCACCAAGTTAAATACATACATATGCATACACATAAAAGTATTTCTGTATATTTATTAGGTTTATTAAACATTTTTTTAAAAGTTATTTCAGGAAATAACTTATAAGAACACGATGGGTCGAACTTTTCCAGAATGTAGGAACCTATCCTGATACAATGCACCATTCTATGAAATATAGAAGATACTAAAATGCGGCACATATAAAATTTGAAAGTTTATGCTACAAAAGAGTAACTAAAACAACACCTTATTAGTAAAACAAATAAGACATGGAACAAGACCTAGTTAGCAGTGGGCTAGACCACAAAAGATACACAATTCCAGGAACTATGCATCTTTAAATTAATAAACTAAGGCACCTCTTTCCACCAAACTTGATGTTTACATTAGAACACAGCCTCCCAGGTAGCCCAGTGTAGAGTCACACCTTGCACTTCAATGTAGTATGGTATCATGCAGCCAGACAAATAGCACTGTAAGGTTGGTTATTAATAATTAAACAGAAGTTGTATTTGGTACAGAACTGCCTAGAACACCTCAAGTATAGCCTCCCACAAAGCAACACAATAAGTTTATAGTGTGTGCATTTGTTTCTTTACATCCTGCTTTCAATGAACATCTCATGAAACACCTGTCCTATCAAAGGTGGCCAAATTGCAGTTATTGCAAAGTACTCTCAAGAAACCAATGTATCTCATCTTAAATCTACTAAAAAAATTCATACTAGAGAAGTCAGCACCTGCAAGACACCTCATTTATTTTTCCCATACTTTGGGACAGATCAGCCTAAACCTTCCTCTACTGCTGCCTGCCTGACCAGCCTTAGAGAGACTAGGGAACTTCAGTTTGTACATCACCTGTCCCAGAGTTTCACTATGAATTTTATTCCTTCAGACCATGATTCCCAGAACTGCTGTAGTTATTCAGTGTAGACCTTTATGGTATTAAATTACCATCTCTAATGACTTGACATATTGTATTAACTTATTCCAGAATAAAAAATTAGATTCGAGCTACTTAGTTGCCAGTTTGCTCTCTAAAGTGTTTTCTCTTGCTTTACACAGTGTAAGAGTTACAGCAGTATTTTATTTCTTTTCCAAATACAGGACTTGTAACTTTGAGGTAAAAAACTTCAGTTATGCCTAATCTCTGGAACAGTGCAGAAATAATTCCCTTTGGCATGTTCTAACATGTACTAAAACCCTTTCTACACATGCCCAACAAAGGCAGTAGACTTGCTTGTATGCTAAAAATAATAATAAAGACCTTTAAGCAAACTAGAAAAAACATACTTGTTTTCTTATGTGGCCATGAAATACAAATATATATTCATCCTTATAAATGAATCATGCAACACCACAAAATATATGGACAATTTTATTCGTACATAAAAATGTATGTCCTATGCTTGCATATCAAGTGTAAACATTAAATTTAAAGAAATTCCAAAAGTGATGTTTAACTCCTAAGCTGTCACAAATTAAATCGATCTTGTTGCTCTACATGTCATAAAATACTGAGGTTTTTCTGTATTATTGCTCACATCACCATGAGATATTGTTACAGGCTGGACTGCTTTCAAAGAAAATCTCAGATGAACTCTACCACAAACAAATGCCACAGATGCAGTTTTTAAATTTTACATTAGAATGAATCAGCATGTACTAGAGCAACTACACACACTTGAACGACTCCATTAACTTTTATTTTTTAAACACGTCACATTTTCCTTAGTTCTCAAAACTGTACAAAAAACATGCTTATACCTTTTCCACTTATAATAAAATGAGCATACTTTGGAGAATTTGGGGAGGAAAACCCCATCTTCACAAATTAAACACCTGCTTTTTATCTATTCTAATATGTAGTCTTTATGTAGAAGAGAATTGCTAAAATACTTGCAAAATGCAAGTATTAAATAAACCACTCCTATCATTTATATTTCCTTTCCCTCACTCCACTCTATTTTGTCCCACTACACTTTGAAGAATCCAAACAGGGAAGAAAGTTTCCATAATTTCATAAGCGAAATGGGAGATTAAGCAGTTTCCTTCATATTAATTAAAAGAGTTGTGCGGTAGAAACAATAGTTTAGCTAATGCTACTCATTTCAGCATCCATCAAGAGGCTAATCTTCTTTTCCTGGAAGCCAAATTATCCAAAGTATTTACATTTTTATAGTAAGCATCATTCCCAACTAGCTCCACATACCAAAAAAAAAAAAGACAGGAAAATATACTTACTATTCCTTTCTGTCCTTTTGGAAAAGAAAAAAATGAGCAGTGTTCTTATAAACCAGATTCTTTAAAAGAAAAAGAAGAATAGTATTATTAAAATATTAATCATTTCTGAAGTCATTTAGCAGGCAAGACAGTTCACAGAGTTACCACATGCGATTTAACTCTGCAAATACAAAGAATAAATCTTCAAACAATATTTAAGCAGAAAACTACAAATGAAATTAGTAGCTTGTCAACAAAACAAGAACATTGACCCAAATAAAATCCAACTGCCTTAAAATTTGATCAAATATAACTAAGTAGAAATACTAAGGAAGCAGCAGCAGTAACATTATTGCTTGCTAAAATGCTCAGTGAGAAGTTTTTAAAACTCAAGGTATGTGAAGTTAGCTGAAAATTACTGAGTCACTGCTTCTTATTTGATAGATTTATAATGCAAGTTATCCAAAAATCAAGCTCATAAGCTAAAGCCTAAAATTTAAGGCACAGCAGGCATGTAGGAACAATTCAACAGTGATAACTTTTATAAGTCTTGAGATACAGCTTTTGTACACATGCTTTCCCAAAGTTATTGGGAAAGTTATACTGACCTGACTCCCACTGATTTTACAAAGCTCTGAATTTAGTCACTTTCCACATAGTTTCAGCTGATTTAGCTCTAACTATGTAGCAGTTTATCCATGCTTTACAAAAAGTTACTTATCTACATCCATTCCACATTTGAAAGGTCTCCCTACAATCCTTAGGCTTTTTTTTTTTTTTTTTAAATTAGAAATGTTTATAATTATGAAGTAGAAGCCTTCCCTGGCAAGTTACCCAGCCTAATCTAAGAAGCAAATCTCATACTTCAAGCCCTTCCAAGGATCTTATTCAAAACCTTCTTTGTGGCAAGCACTATATAAAAGAGTATAAAAATACTAAAGGCTAGAAAGGTTCTCTGAGTAACACCTAGTAAAAGAAACTAAGCTAAGTGATACAAAATTTTAAATAGTTTTGACTAATTAATAAGAACATCTTTTGCATTTATATAATGGCTACCCAGTTTAAAATGCTTTTAAGTATTAACAACGAAACCTGAACTAAGTTGGACAACACAACTAGAATGTAAAAGTAACCTATACAAGGTGACAGAAACACACAAAGTTTAACTCTATTCCACTTTTAAAGGCGTATTGTAATAACAATTTTAAGAATACAGATGGATAGCTTTTCCCACTTCAACAATGCAAGATACATCTTTCCATAAAGTAATAAGACTATGGTATACAGGCATGATTTCTTTGTGTCATCTATGCTTAATGCAGAAAAGAATCTTCTAACTTAAGCTGTATTCTAAGCAAATACATAAGGCAGGATTTTATGAAACAAAAGACTTCTCTTAGAACTTTGAAGTGAAAATTGAAGAGCAGGCCCTTTCAGGCCAATTTTAGAAGTTTAATATAAAACACATTTACCTGAGAATTAGGACAAGATTAAATAGTTTATTTGAATTAGATTGTATTTCAAGAACACCCTTCTGAAATGCTACAGTATTTCCTCAACTTTACAGACATTTCAACATACATTGAAATTCATGATGTTATATATTCCTAAAACTTAACTCTACTAGTAACATGCTGAGACACTGAGGGAATGACCTAAGGCAGAAATAAGTTGGTGACTGACTGCAAGCTGGAAAAGGCAGACATATTCCAGTCTGATTAGGGTTGGAAAAAATCTCTAGAGCAATTACTGGGTGGCACCAGGCATTCAGCATGGAGTCACCTCTTGACCAAGAGCAAAGACAAGCTGGCAGTTGCTTGCCATTCATGTCTGCCAAAAAAAGCTGAAAAAGAATAGCTTAATAGAAAAATCACAAACAGTCACAAGAAAACAAGTCTAGTTCTAGATGTTAGTAAACTAATATCTAATTCAGAGCTTTATATAAACCCACCATTAAAAAAGTGAAGCAAAAATTGGGAAGAAAAACTAGAGAAAATCCAACATTAAAGTTCACACCACAGCATTCACTAATAAGCTTTTCATTTCTACACAAGTCCTAAAACACTTAAAAGGGAAGCTTCCTCTTCTACATACGTTCCCTGTTAGCATGAGCAAGCCTTGCAGGCTAACAAATACTTCCAAATCATTGTATTTAAGAACACAATCAATTCATATTACTGTCAAAGATTAATTTGTGCTTTAATTTCCAGATTAGTTCTTTCCAGACAAGATATTACTGCCCATGCATCTTCTCCACAGGATTCTATAACAGCAATGTATTACTACATTATGCATAACAGAACATACAGAAAGCATCTTCAGGTATCTTTTAACATGTTACGCTGTGTGACCCACAAACTGATCTAATCAAATTTGCAAAGCCTTAAATACATACGTTTGACTACCCTTCAAGTCTAGAGCTAGGGCACTGACAAGTCAGGTTTTCATACAAAGTTACTGTACAAATACGGTCAGTATTTGATACATCTAGCAAATCACTAAATACATTGTTCAAGTTGTTGGTTGGAAAGCTGCTCAGTAGACAGACTGCTTCTCCTCACTGATGGCTGAATTGAGGTGGGAGGCAGGGAAGAAAATGTTTGGTGAGGTGGGAACTCAAATTGTTATTCTTAAGAAAAGAAATTCACTTAGAAAACATGCCACTCATGAGAATGAACAGCCAAACAGATCTAGGGAAGAAAAAGCAGACAATTTTCTCCCCTATTCAAATCCAAAGACTTTAGGATATTGTCTGCTTAAAGAAAACAGATCCTTGATCTTAGAGAAAAACAGCTACTTACCTAAAACTGATCCTCAGCATACTTAGGCTGATGACCTTTCAAGTTGCTTCTACGTGAACATTCACCTAATATCTAAAAGTAAATTTCTCCATTCACTCTTGTACATTTTACCCAATTTTATATGCTGCATTTCACACACAGGCAACATACCTTGTGTTACTTTTCCAAAACAGCAGTAGAAATAAAATCTAAGCTAATGCTCTTCTGTTTATACAACACTAACTTGCAGCTGTTCAGGTACAGCTCTCTCTCTCTAGCCCTAGTATAATTTTGATAAGCCAAGTAACTTCAGATGCTAACATCTTTTGATGGTAAGACTTAGTTCTACACTAAATCCAGACCCAAGAGAGATGTTTCCCTCAAAGAAAGTGTCTGCCTAACTACTTGGATTTATTTTAGAAGAAAAAATTCTGCAAGTTATGACAACTCAAGGATTGTCAAAAACAAACCCAAACCCCTGCTGAGACACATTTTCCATCTCCTTTTATCAAAGAGACAGCAGTTAGAAAAAAGGCATATTTACTTACATCAATGGAAATGCAAAAAACGGAAGTGTCATAATAAACCTTGCTGTCCATTCATCAGGAAGACAACAAAAATATACAATGAAAAAGGTGATGAGATAAAGAACCGAAGAGTAGAAGAGTAGCCTTCCAACACACAGTTTCTGTAACCTCTGATTTTTTTCTCGAAATTCTTCTAATGTCTGTATTTCCTGTAAATAAATAGGATTCAACCTTATTAATGAAATTAGTCTGTGGTTTTTATTAGGTTGCCTTTAAGCGTTTGCTAAAATTAGCCATATCAACTTGATACTTGATTAGAAAAGTCAAGCAGCTTTTTGATAAATCACAATGCCTAACCAGAGGTAACTTTCACAACATAAATATGTCATGGTACTACAGTTGTTACATGGGCCACTTGCATTGTATTAGCAGTAACATATCACTACTAGGAAGAACTATCACAAATTATCACTTTTTCTTATTTTAGTGATTTAGTATATTTGGGACAAGTGAAAAATGCTAATATCTTATGAATGACTGTCTTTACGACACGCAAGTATTTAACTGGCATACTTTGCATCCTAAAACTTTCAACAGGCACCTGTGTGATTCCCAACGCATTTAATACTTCCCTGCTTACATGGGAAACTGCTGAAACTTCACTCACTTCACATATGCATTCATTTCAGTATTTTCTCACATTTACAGTGAAATCCTGAACATCTGAATGATGCTTTTGCCATATTAATACATGATCAATGAACAGTCTACTGTGTTACCATTTTGATTGCATTTCAAGTGACAATAGGAGTACTTACACTTAACAGTAAAATGAATGTATCAACAACATATTTCAAAACAGTTAATTTCCCCATGGAGTACAGACATCTGTCTCAAATTCTGACTAAAAAATCACAGTTGATTAACAAACTGACTATGCAGTTATTCTGTCCCCAACCTTACTACGACACAGTTACAATCACTACACTTTAAGCCATACATTGAAGCTTTTCTAATGAACCTGATGAAGGGAACTTTCCTTTAGTGACATTTTCTGTAACATGGGAGTTTAACCATTAGTTATAATTAAACTGTGTAATAACATAAATCATATAATAATGACACATTCACTCCCATTTCAGGCTCTCTAAATAAGTACTTAAACTATAGATTCTCACTATCTACTATACAGTGTTTACTGTTTTTTAAATGATTAATACTAAGGGTAAAAAAAAAAAAAAGGTAGCACTCCATCTGAAGTTCAGTCTATTACATCCAACTGGAATAAGCAAAATAATTTAAATTCCATGACACTATCTTATCTGAAGTGAAAGAAAAGCATTGCCAGCAAAAAGTATGCATATTTCTAAATAAAAATCAAATCACCAAGAAGCAAATACATACCTTATCAATTTTTTCTAATACTTCTACAGTAGAAGGCTTTGCCTGCTTACAAGGGAAAGAACAAAGATGTTAATCTGACTAAAGCAGTATTTTGAGAATTAGTGTAGGTTAACAGTTTCCTAACAAAAAGACACTCATAACAGACTAATATATTAACTATTTTACACAAAGTAGAAGTTTCTCCTACTTTAACAGTGACAAATAGAAGACACTAATGCATCACTGTCTTACAGGTGTCATTACTATTGGCTGAAGGATCCAATCCTACACCACAAAAGTTGAAAACCTACAAAGTGTGTACAGTAATTGTGGATGTGCAGGTGGAAAATAGAACAAGGAGAGAATTGATGAGAGGAAGAAAGAGGTAAAGTGAAGATAACATAGACAGGAAGCCTTGATCTAAGAACTTTTAAGCTGTTTACTAATACTCATTCCACACAAAGACGTGCTGTAAATAAATTATAAGCAACTGTAAATAATTACTCAGCTCCAGTAAAATTCCCCTTAGGAATAACCTTGAACACACTCAAATCTTCCCCAACTTGCTGGGAAGTATGAAACTACTAATTATCTTAACCCAACCTTCAGACCACAGATCTGAAGATTATAGCCGATGCTACATCACTGTAGAAGTGGAAACCTTTTTTTCCTATTATGCAAAACTGACATTTTACCTACACTCTCACCTTTAAAGGAGTTGTATATGGGAGGCTCTAAAAAAAAAAAAGTGGACCTAGGCTCAACAACTCACACCTGCCAGCAGAGTCAAAAGCCTCATGACTTTCTCAAACTCAGTATACTATTCAGTAACATATAAGCCAATAAAAAAAACAGTAAGGAAAGACCTGTGTAAGTATGAGTAGCTGCCAAAATATTTCTTAAGACAGACAATGATATTCTGAATCTATCCATTTTGACTGAGGATAGCCACCAATCTTCAAAATCACAAATACTGCTGTACCTACCCTGATGAAGTACCACAAAACCATTTAGACTTACATTTAAAAACATAATTCTGTAACTTAAACTAGCATCAGGTCTGGGAGCTCAAAGGAAATAAAGCACAGCCATGCAGGTATACAGTTTGGGGATTTTGATTGTTGTTGTATTTCCACACATCTATTCACTATTGCACTTTTAAGTGATACATTAATGGATGAAGTACAGCTAAACTAAAGATTACTACACATTGTTAAAAGATTGTACTTACCCTCCATCTTGAAATTAATCCACCCATCTTCTATTGTGGACAAGTGTTGTTAAAGCTATCAATCTTCTACAAGAATTCACAGCTAGAAGTAAAGCATTAGGCACATAAGACCAATCTAGCAGCACACTACAAAAGTCATTATTTATTCCAACATCTAAAGAAATCAAAACAGTGCATAAAATCATTGCCTAGTTATCTCTGTCCACATGTTATTATAAAATCCACTCTTTGTTTCGTAGGTGTCTTGTAAGTCTATCAGCCTTGATGTAGACAAACTTATTTATGGAAGTATTTAAACAGAGGGGAGTCCTCAAGAACAGAGGAACAAAATAACCCACCAAAAAAGAAGCCAAAATCCTCTGACAAAAACAGTTTTTAAAACTTATTACTAAGCAGGATTATTTAAAAATTTGATTTCCAATTCCTCAGCTACTCATAAACACAACTCTCAACATCCCTTTTCAGCTGACACCCTTCATTAACATCCTACTACTTGTGAGAAAGAGCTCTTCTTCCAAAAATCTACTTCGTTTTCAAGCTTTCATCAACAAGAACTTACCAAATAGCATCACTATTCTCCCTTTGTATGATCAGTTTTAAGTTTAAATCGTTAGTTTCAAAGTGGGCTACTGAGATTTCACATGCTCTTGGAAAGCAAAACATCAGCAAGCATTCCCTGCACACAATGTACAGTGCAGTCACTGGCATATCAAATGGCCCTAGAAGCAATTCCAAGGGTGCAAAAGTAGTTCACTCTACACAAATCTGGAACCCATGGACAGCCCTAATTTACTAAGCTGGGTCTAGGTTCCTGAAATAAGTGTTGCAGCTTTCCGTCAGTAAGTAGTTGGAATAAATGGACTTTGAAATTCAGGATGGCACAAGTTCTTTCCAGTCATTTAAGATTTTATCCACTGAATGAAAAAGTTACTGGTTCATAGCATCCCTAACAGGAAACTAATGCTCAGTCCCAACTGGTGTTTGAGCCATTTTAACTCTGGAATGAAACAGTAGAACAAAACAAAACAAAAAGCACTGCCCAGCTCGGCAGAAATAAGTGATTATTAGTGTGTTTGTTAAGTTACCTTTGGCCAAGAATTGAAAGTTAAAGAAACCTTAACTCAATCCAAAGGTGCTCCCGAGCTGTCTGAAGCTGTCAGAACAAATTAATATAATATAGGATACACATTGCTTGCTAACACTACTGTATTACGGTAACCTCTTCACCTTGTAAGAAAGCCAAGGCCTTCATTGGGCCTATAGCTCTGGGTTCCAGTCTTGAAAACCAATCCTTGAAGATAAGCAAATCCATATTTGAAATGCTGCCAAAATGAAGCTAGAACAGATGGACACATTAGCTCTGCTGTTGCTAAATTACTAGCACAGAGGGGTGAGGTACAGAAAAAGCACAATTACCCCTTGGTCTTGAATAAATTCTCAAAACAATCACTACTACAGCAACTCACCACAGTAAAACACCAGCAATGCTTTCACTTTTCAACATTCAGTACTGCTGTTCTCTAACACTGACAATTTTATATAATTCTCACTTTGCAGATACATACATTTTTACAAAAGCATCACGGTAGATCTGAGCTGACGCTTTCTTCACAAGTATTTCTACACTGAGATAAATATCATCATTATTGCGAAACAATATGAAAGCTACGTCACCCAGCCAATTAAGAAGTCTGCAAATCTAGCACGCTGTTCCCAAATCTAGTCTGCTTCAGTAACATTGCCATGGCTGTTAGCAGCACGGGTAGCTCTGTTATTTATTTAGATGCACAGAAAGAGACAAGGAGATAGATGCTCACATGGCCTTGGCATGTGCCTATATCCTCCACGCTACAGTTGGAAAACTTCTGCAGTAAAAGTGTTTGAGGATCTTTGAGCAAAGATTATTCATAAACCATTAGCAACACTGACCCTTCCCAGTAACACATTCACAGTGGTATCTGTACATACGCTTTTCAAGACATCCAGCAAATATCTGGAAGGGAAACAGGCTTGACAAGTGTCACCACACACATCATTTTACATGAACCACAACGCTGACAGGCTTTATGCAAACCGCCCTGTAAGTCAGTAATACTACCAAAACCCCTCCCCAAAGAGGTATTAACAGATTAGGGCCACTAAATTCACATTTACGGTTTAGTCACTGAATCCTTTATTACGAGATAAAGAATTTTCTATGGTAACTATGGAGTAGTTCAGATGTTTTCATTCTTCCTTCCCTTCCTCCACTTTTTTTTTTTTGACATGACCACAACACAAATTGTCTTCAATTGCTTCAAACTTCCCTCATTCCTCCTCACCTGTCACTCCACACATCCACCACTGATATCCTGCTTTTCATGGTAAGAGCCCTTCTTCCACAAGCATACTTTCTTCCCATGCTCTAGCCATCAAAAAGTTACTGCACAGCACTTTTCCCTCTGGAAGGGCACATCCCTTCAGCACAGAGCTCTTTTTCTGCCCACTCACTGAGCACAGCTGTGAGTGGACTAAATTCCACACGTTATCTTTGATGTAGCGCACAAATAAGATAGCTGAGCCCCAGGCTTAAAATCAACAAGTGTTAGAAAAACAATGTAGAAGCTTAACAAAACACTGTAATCAATTTTCATTATCGGAGTCTCAAAAAAAATATGGATTTCACGATAGCATCTCCTCTACCCCAAAAACATGGGACTTAATTAATAAAAAGCAAGAGTAGGAGTACCATACAAAGGGTAGTGAAACAGAAAGTGTTTCTCTTTCAAAAGAGGGATGGATCATGCATGAATACAGAAACCATCCACCAACCAATTCGTCCAGATGGAGAAAATAGATTGATCTCATTAGCCTTTATCAAGTCACGCAGTCAGGCAGACTGCTTTCCTCTGCTAACAGCATGAGCCTCAGCCAATTTTAAAGTTAACATAGGGTCCAAACAACATCACGTACCCTAAAGACTCCCCCTATAAAAAGGGCCTACAAGCATGCAGGACATCTCTGCCACCTTCAAATTTCTTCAGTCTAGGTTCAAAAAGTTTCAAAATTGAAAGCTTTCCAAAAATTAAAATCTCCAAAATAGTTTTTAAAAGCTAGAATGTTGAAATTCAATACTGAATAACATCAAATGAAGTCATATTGAAAGAAAAAGAGCTAGAAGCTCTTGCTACAGACGTGTTACCCCTAAAGGGAGGGAGGCGTGTTCTTTAAGTGATGTAGCCTGTAAGCCTAGTAGCTTTATTTTATGCAGAAGTTTCATCAGGTGTTCACCATCGCACCCAAGAATGGGAGTGCTACCTTCAAACCGAGTCTCCGCTCGTGTTCACGAGGTTTCCATCCCAAATTGTCCCTCTCCCACAACCCACTGCCCCCAGAAGCTCCCACAGCCCCCATAAGAAGCTCCTCCAGCTCCGAGTGGCTCGGGCAGGTGAACACGCAGGCCAAAACCAAGAGCATCACCTGCCGCTCCCCTGCCCCAGCACCCCTCGGTTACGGCACGACGCGGGGCTCTGGGGCCTTCCCGCTGCCTTCCCCCTGCTCCTGCCCGGCAGGGCCCCGGCGAGCCCCCGCCCAGGGGACACTCGCCTCCCCAAGGGGCACCGAGGAAGGGCCGGGCGCTGCTGAGAGCCCAGGCTGCGAACCGCCACCCGTCGGCGGGCGGGGCGGCGGCTGGGCCCGGCACGGTGCGGGAGGGAGAAGCCCCGCAACCCACCGCCTCCTTCGCAGCCCGCGCCACCGCCCCGCTCCCGGGGGCCGCCGGCTGTCAACGGGCGAGGGCGGGGGCCCAGCCCCGGGAAGCGCCGGCCGCCCCCCAGCGGGACCAGCCGCCGCCTCCTCCTCCTCCGTGCCGCCCCCCTTCCCCGCACGTACCTGCCGCGGGCCGCGCCGCGCATCCCGCCCCGCCGCCGCCCGCCGAAGGAGGAGGGCACGGGCCGGGCGGCGGAGCTCCCATCAGGCCCCGCGCGGCCCCGGCAGCCAACCAGCGCCGCGCGGCGCGCTGGGCGCGGGGAGGGGCGCGCGGCCCGGCGGCCGTTGGCGGGCGGCGGCTGCTGGCCGGCAGTGGGCGGCGGGCAGGGGGCGGGGGGGGGCGTCATGCGGCCGCTGCGGCCCGAGGCGGGAGAGGGTAGGCGTCTGGGCATCTCAGCATTTCGGGGAGAAACAGCACCCGTTGTGTTTCTTCAGTTCACATTGCGGCAATGACAGTGCGGGAGGTTGTGTGGAACGGGCTGCCGTTTCCCTTTTCTTCCTCGCGCTGAAGAACCCGCTTGTCCCTAGCTCCCCTTCCACCAGTTTTATTCTATGGTCTCCTCTCCTGGCCAACACCCCGATCACGCGTACAAAGTACAAAAGACTGAGGAGCAGAGGGTACCGGCTCTCTTTGCATTCACAACTTCCCATGTCCCCTGCTCACAAGTTTTACGACTAGTGGGAGCGCGTGCAGAGATGTGAGAGGAAGGCAATACGGCCTTCAGGGTGCCCTGAAGTGAAAATTCATACACAGAAGCTGCGTACCTTCAGCTGCTCCCTGAATTGTTGACTTCACCGTATGAAACAATATATCTCGACATGGCCCATGACTTTTTTTCCGCATTTTGATGAGTTGACCTTGGCTGGCAGATAAGCACATGCACAGCCTCTTGCTCACTTTCCCACAGAGGGATGAGGGAGAGAATAGGAAGAGTGAAAGTAAGAAAGCTCAGGGGTCCAGTTACTTTGTAAGTTTAGTAAGTGAAGGAATGAAATAAAAGGGATACAAGGAAATCTCACCACCTCCCCCAAGTAGGCCGATGTCCAGCCAGTCTCTGAGCAATGTCTACCCTGAAAGACAAAGCCTCCCAACTTTCTTCTGCTACCCCAGTTTTATTGCCAAGCATGATGTTATGCAGTATAGAGCAATGCTTTGGCCAGTTCAGGTCAGCTGCTCTGACTGTGTTGCCTCCTAACTTCTTACCTGCCCTAGCCTACTCACTGAGGGGGCAGAGTGGGAAAAGCGAAAGCCTTGATGCTGAGCAGCTGCTGCTCATCAATAGTTTACTATCAATAGTAAACAAAATGCTGTTTTAGTCACAAAATCCAAAACACAGCAACATAGGGCTGTTATGACAAAAGCTAATTCCATCCCTGCCAGACCCAGTATAACAATTTTAAACATTGCAGGGAAAAAAAAAAAAAAAAAAAAAAGAAAAAAAGAAAAGAAAAAAAAATTGTACCCAAAAAGACTAAGGAAGGCTTTTATGCCTGGGGAAGACAAACAAGATATCCCAGCTACATTTCAGGCAGCACAGTCAACTTCAAGCTTTAAGTAGTGGAGCTGCTGAGTCTTGTAATCTGTCAGGCATTCATTTTCAGTTTTGACATTGGGAAATTAACCCCTTTAGTTTCTGCCAGTGCTCAGAGTGAATCCTACTACCCTACATTATTAGCTAGTTATAATATCAACTAACTAGCAGCTTTAGCTGTGAGTGACAGTCTAGAATGGACTCCAAGTAAGTGCATTCAAAGTCAAATAACGACAGCCAGTGCAGAGACGTTGACTGTACTAGAGATGCTCTGCTACCAGCTGCAGAGGTCACAACTGTACGCTCTAGATGTGTAAGCTCCTTCCTTTCCAAGTGCAAAAAGACTTGGTGACTGAGCCTTTCCTTCACTTCAGCTTGTTCTCCAGAGCCATATCTGCTGAAATCCTTGTAGCAATGACTGTCCCCATGTTGTGAGGATGTCTTTCATTTTGCTTTCAGATGAAATACAGCTATAATCCACTCCTGGTTTTCATATTTCAATGTGATGTGCTCCTGGACAGAAGCTAATTTAAATCTTTAAGCTAACACCTTTATGCGTACTAACATCTTTTCCATATTCTACCATAGTATCAAGTTAAAATAAACTTAGATAATGCTAGTACCATGTTTAAAATTTCAAGGATTGGGTGTTTTTTTGTTTCTTTTTGTTTGTTTTGAAATGCTACAACCAATACTAACATCTCCCAGAAACCTCTCTCCTTTTTTTTTCCAGAATTGAAGTCCTCTTCCATGAAGTTCTTATCACTGCTATACAATTATTAATCTATTTAATTGGTAGGTTTAAAAAGATATTGTCATTATTGAACTTTTCAGACTGAAAAGTCTCTCAGCTATGTGATGTTATGTGATAGTATGCAGCTACCCTAGAGCGTAACTAGCCTAGATCTACTTAAAAGAAGAAATTATGCCCATGTAGCTGGTGAGGATAATAAAATTGAATATAGAACCATAATTTCAGATCAGTCAGAGTAATATTTTCATTAATCTGGTTCAAAACTGCCCCCTACAGAGTAGTTAAAACTCTAAATCTTTTCCTTTCAAAATCCTTCATTATCAGTAGGATTGGCATTTAATGTGATTGTACATAATGACTCTAACAGCAGAGAACATCTCCAGAATTTTCCCCAGCATCATAGATAGTACTTAGTAATTCTATAGTCTCTCCATATCCAGAACACTGAACAATCAGTAATAAACTTCTTTTTAACTGTTTTGCTCTCGCACCCTGAGAGACTCTTTTTTGCCTTTGGGAAGTGTTTTCCTATGGTAACATTTTTAACACTTATACTTTAGCAATATACGCAGTCTAGCCTGATATATTTTCTAAATATATATATGGTTGTACACATCCTTAAGAAAATACTATTTGGATAAGAAAAGCTCAACATTGCTTATTTGTGTTTACTTGAGGTTTTTAATTAGGCTTCCAAAGTACGTTCAGCATTCTTTAAAGTAGACCCGTTCAGATTTTTCTGGCTAGTGAGGCCATGTAGTTTAACTCATTTAGATGCTGGGAAAATTTAAATGTTGAAACAGAACCATTGTCTACATTGCAATTGGAGATGCTACGGCAACAAATGAGTGTATGCAGCTAGCTTTAAGATCACCAACTCTGCTCCCCTTTGCACCATTGACTATGGTCTGCATGTGCTGCCATCTCACCAGTATTTTCACAACACTATTAGCTGATGACAGAACAGTTTGAGAATTACGTGCCATTGCATGCTGCATTGCTTCGAGCAAAGCTGGAGGAGTACTGTGCCGCAGTTCCTCTGTTTCGGATAGCTGGTGCTGTGCTCATTGCTCTACACCACGGGGGCTTCCTCAAGAGCACAGCATTGCTTCAGGCCACTTCCTCATGCACGGTAGGCACCTCAGAGATTAAAGCAAGCCTGAGCTGTTAGGGACACTGTCCAGGCACTCCTCGCTGCGGCTCTGCTTTCCACCTGCAAAGCTACCCAACCGAGGTTGATCAAATGGACTTGCTGTCAGCACTGGGTTGCTGCAGCTTCCTCATATGCCATCCCCAGCTGAACGTGCCCCAGCCGGCTGTGTTGGCAGAAGAAAAAACTCGATCATGCCAGTGTCGGTCATGTTTCTCGGGGCCTGGACTCTGCTTCTTCTGCATCTTGAGCTGAAAGAGTGCATCCTGCTATTTCATAAATGACAAATACATAGTAATTAACATGAATTTGTGAAAGTCTTTTGTAATCCAGCTTTGGTAAACAAACAAGTTAAAAATGTATTTGATATAATTACATAGCAATATTTTATTTTTTAGAAACTTTGGAAAACACATATAGAAATAACTCTTGTAGTTAAACCTATACTTTACTCTAAGCTGACAGAACTGATTGAGAGGACTCCAGACTATTTTCTTTTCTTGTTTCATTGCAAGTTTCAGTTAGGACTGGGACTGGAAAGAGATCTAGAGATTTTTTTCAGACTACAAAGGACTGGCAGAGCCCTCTTAAAAGGAATGGGTAAGCTAAAAAGTGTTGAGGCTTGAGGCCATGAGACAGATATAAATTGAAAGCCACTAGAAAGGCTTAAAATGAATTAACCAAACAATTTGTGTTTAATTTGTGAGATTTTACTCATTTCAGAGTATACAGGAAAGGTGGTGCTCCCAAGGTAGGGTGAGTTCAGGGCCATATTTTGTCATGATGTGCTTTAAAAATGTGCTCTGAAGGACTGGCACTGAGGAATATATTATAGATTTGATTTTTTTGTTTGTTTTTGGTTTTTTAAGTAATAGTGTATGCTTAGTTTGACGTTCTCATCCAGCTGTAATATTTGCAGTGTCAGATGTCAGTATTCTTATGTTTGCCTCTTATTCCCTGAGGTTTTTAGTATTTTATCATGCAGAGTGTTTCAGTGCTCCAGCACTTTCATGAAGTCCTTTGTATCTGACTCTTCCTGATAATTATCACATGAAAAAGAAATTCACAATCCACCAAGTCAAAATACATCATTTGAAGTGAATAACTCATTTAAAAATCTTTGAACAGTTGTATGGTTGGAATTGATGATCTTGAAGGTCTTTTCCAACCTAAATGATTCTGTGATTCTATACAGTCATCTAAAAAGCTAAGATCAGCAATTCCATTCCATAAATTATTCTTATTGTGACCTTTTCTTTTGATTTGTAATAATTGTTATTATTAATAATACTATTATTATTACTATAATTGTTATTACTCTTATTACTTACTATTACTGTTGCAATTATTACTATTGCTATTATTACTATTATTATTTTGCTGTTTATTTTTCTGTGGAAAAAAGGAAAAATTTAAAAGCTTGAAATAAATTTTAAAAAACTGTTTGTGTCTTTAACTTCTTGGTTGGTACTCTCAAGTATGAATTTTTCTGTACTTGAAAGGTCATCAACTGTCATCTTCATTTGATTACTGTGAATCTCTGACAGTATGTTTGGGAACATGGTTAAAAATTGGATTATTTTTGCAGCACAATTATTCAGGAAAATGATTATTCATAAAACATTGAAATATATGTGTTAATTCTGTCATTCAGACCTCATCAACAAACAGAAGAAGCCTAGTATGAAATTGTCACATGAGAAGCAGAAAGGTGGTTTTGCCTACATTTTAGATAAGTTGTGCTTCAAATCTTGTATGAAGTTTTAGAAGCAGTTATTATGCACATATAAGTTCATACCCTTTCCTGATGGGCATGACTTCAAGCATCTGACTCTTTAATGGTTATAATGAGTAATATATGTTTATAGATAGAAAAATGACTGTATAAACAATAACTCAATGTTCTGTAAAAAAACATACTAAATCAATTTTCCCTAGTCTCTAAGTGAAAGCCTGATTATTCTCACTGAAGGTATTTGAGCTGTACTAATACCTAAGTCAGCTATATTATTTTTGCTTCCTGAAGCAGTTTACTCTTTAAACAAATTAGGGTTCTGATTCAACAGGATTCCTCCTCTATAATAAACACATAAGTACATCCTTAAATTTTATTAACATCTACTTCCTTGAAGCTAAATAAAATAAAGAATGCTCTCCAATAGCCTTTTTAATATGGCTATGCCTACTGGGCAAAGCGCAAACAAACCCAACAAAATGAGGGCCAAATTATGAAGTAATTTGAATGAAACTCCTGTTGACCTTAAGACGATTTTTACTTGATTAAGAATAATGGAATTTGGAACCAAATGAATACAATTCAGGGGGCAAATGGGAATGTGCTGTTCTTCGCACAGTGATCCTCCCTCCCAGGGCACTGTGTGTACGTACAGAGCACAGACAAGTGCAGGAACAGTGTGCCATTTCTATTCAACCTGACTGCGTTTTAGTGCTTGCTGATTAGTCAAGCTGGAGGAGACAGGCAATGAGAAGGAAAGTTCTAATTAGTACATATATTTTGCTTTTGATAACTGTTCAAAATGGTAGATAGAACATTACCTGCATTAAATGCATTTCATACATACTACTGATTGTTACAAGAACTTACTTTAATGAAGTATTAAATTTGCATATAAAATTGTTTTCAGCAAAGTACTGAGAACTGGATCTGCTAATAGGCTTTGTTCTGGTTGGAAACCAAACGGAACCACGTAGTCCCAGAATGCCAGAAATAGGACAATAAATATTTTTGGCACAGTTTCAAAGGTGCATAATGCCAGACATAGACATGTAAAAGTAATGGCAAGCTCTACAAAGATTATAAAAGAAATAAAATCACAGTTCGTAATTCGTATAATCATGTTAAATAGCAGGCTTATAAACCAATTCGTATAATAAAATCCACATGTAAAACTATCTGTGATTTCATTCAGTTAAAGATGACAAATATTAGAGCTCCCCTTGAAAGCAGATATATATCTTGCAAGTTGAAGGACAAAGAACAGTTGCTTTGTGTTCACGTTTAATGGTATAACCTCTGTTGGTCTTTTCACACACACAATTTTCAAATAACTTTTCAAAGAATGTGAAATTTGAAAGCATTCAGAATTTCAGAACATATCTCAGCTACTGAGTATCCTTTACCAAAATTATTACAGCTCTAAGTCTTAAATATCTTAAGACCTGAATTTATAGTGCCTTCACATGCAAAACTCACAGTGATCAACATGATTTTCTCTTAGTATATTTTGTCTAGTAAATGTCTGAAACAAAGCTTGAGTGAATGATATTAAAAGGATCTCAGAAACATTATCTTTCTCAAAATAAATCTATTTCTTTAAATACATGTAAAGGATGGAAAAAAATCCTACTGTAATCAGTCCAGTGACTCCAAATGATAGGATTCAAGGTCATTTCTAGCCTGCTTTGATGACACAGAAGTGCTTAAATTAATGTGTCTTGAGTTTTCAAAACATGTTTGGGAACATGCATTTTGGAGCACTGAGTTTGGTTTCCACTGCACATTTTTGGGGTACACTTCATGTTCCAATCATAAACCAACATATAAGCAACCAACGGACAGGAAAGTGAAAAGTAAGGGCAATGATACAGCTGTAAAAACTCAAAGGCAGAATGCAGATGGGAAGTTGGGGAAGAGAAAAATGTTAAATAAAGCTTACGTTCCTTAAGCAAAATAAACCAGAATCAAATGTATTAGAAAATGAACTCTTGACTCATTTTTCAGCACAGACAGCACATCAAATTGAGTCCTACTGAGAATAAAGAAGGTTACAAGGAAATAGAAAATAGCATTTAGTGAAGTCTAGTTTTGTGTTAGGGCAAAATATGTATTTCTGTTTGGTCTGAGTTATTTTATTAATATACATTTATCAGTAGTAGATCATGCCAGTATTTCATGCCAGTATTTCATGCCAGAAAAGCACAAAAAGCACTATAATCCTTTTTATGCTTGTCAGTGACTTCAGTTCTCTATGATGGATAGGCGTGTTTTATACATTCATTTAATTATCTTCACTTTCAGATAGACAGATGCTAATCTCAAACATCTTAACGTACATTGGAAACTTACTTATTCTCCTCTCACTAGCCCTCTCTCAAGAATGTATTCCTTAAAACATCACAACCTCTCTTCATTTTCACAGAAGATCTAACAACACAGTGCACCAACAATATCAGCAAAAAAAAAAAAAGAAAAAAATACTTGGCAAAAAATAATATTGTTATTGATAGCCCATCTGTCTTTTGTTTGTTTTCTATATTTAAGATGTAAACAGCTTGGTGATGTCTCTGTTCTACACTTGAATGCCTCATGGCTACTAAATTGATTCCTGAAAACTTCCACAGTGCAACTATCTGCCTGCTATCCTGTAAAGTAATTTGCTGAATTATACCAATATGATAAACGTTTTTTACAGATCATAACCTTTCCTATTTGGCTTTCTTACTCTTTGATTTACTTAAAAAAAAAAAAAATCAGAAACGTTTTGTGGGTTCTGGTGGGATACTGCAAGAGATCTCATTTTCAGAAAGTACTGAGTGTCTAACCTTTGGAAATCACGTCTCTCTGAAGTGTCTTCAGCTTAGCATCCAAGAGTGGAGGAGTCCATCCATACTCATTAGGCATTTTTTTAATCTTGATCTATGCATCTTCTGATTTTTTCCAATATGCTTAGGAAAGTAACTTCTGATCTATGCTAATTACTTTCCTTTTTTGTTGTAATATAACTAAAAATTAACAGTAAAAATAAATCACTACATTATTGCTGAGAAAAGTGCAGGCACCACACATATTTCTAACAATCTATAAATGCATTCCTACAAACTTGTTTATTGGATAAGTCTGGCCATAAATTGGCCAGGACACAGACCTTCATATGAAAAAAGCAGAACATTGAACAAAAACATTATAAGTCCATAGTATTAGATTTAAAGTAAAGTAACCACAAACTCCTAAACATGTATCCCAAAACTCACAATCTTTATAATGAAAGGAAAAGACCACATCATATAACTGTCTTAGCCAGGCAATTCGGCATTTAACTTGTTTATTTTTCAGTTAAACAAAATCCAAATATCTCTAGGGAAGACAATGCTAATAACAAACATAACCACATAAGCTTTGTATATGAAATTCAATTTTAGCTTTAGTAGGGCCTGTCAAATTGGAAATTGTAGTAAAAAGCCAATAAACCTTAATCAAATTCTATCACACAGAGAGATTGGGCATTTTGTTTTTACCCAGTTTGCTCCAGAATTTCTGGTCTGATTGTGAGTCCTATAATGCTCGCATATTCCTTTGATATTTTTCTTAGCTTTTCAAGTAATCTACTGTATTTTTTTAATATGGAAATTCCATATCACTAGAAGAAGCCCTGCTTAATGGGCACATATGAGGACACCAATGAATGTTTGCTTTTTGTTTTTGTGGTGAAGTTGAGAGTCATGAGTGTTATCCTTTCCCCACTGAAGGAACTACCACCCATTCCCCTAAGACCATGACCATCTTTCACGTGGAATGTTCATCTACAGTCTGCTGATTTTAAATTTCTCCTGAAAACACTTCTTTAGCATTACTTACAAAAGTATGTACATTGACATCTACTGATTCACTATTTTCTATGTAAAATAATTCTTTGCTTTTTCATGCTGTGCTCAACTACTTGCATTACACTGCAATCATCTTTCTTTCTTCAGCAGGTACTTCCCTTAATTTTGAATTTACAGCTTCTCTATTCTTTGATCGCTGCATGAAATTAGACCCTAATCCTTCATCAGAGACTAAATGGGATGTCTGTGTGCTTTCCCAAAACATTATTGGGGTTCTGCACAGTTGTGGGCATCCAGGCATAATGCAGGGCTGAGACCTGAGGCTGTAAAATTCCTTCATCAGTAATATGTCTTCTACCTACCAGAGCAGTTGTAAAGCACATCCTGGGTGCCATCAAGACAGAAACATCCAGTTAAACCTGCCAATTAAAAGGTGATGGATAGGCCTTGTTCTGCCTTTCCATTTGGTTTCTCCAGTGCTGCGCAGTGACTACATTTCTGCTGCCTTCAGTAGCCCCACTCACCTTCACACCCATGTTTAGTGAGGTATGGTGCTGGAGACATGGCTGCCCACGCCGGGCAGCGCAGCCCCAGCAGTGGGCCCGGTCCCTCGGGGTGCTCAGAGTCCGTCTGCAGGGTGCTCCTGCTCCTGGCAGCCGTCTCTCAAGGGGAAATACAAGAGCACAAACCACGTATTTTCTGTGCCTACTCCATCTCATGCTGCTGTGACACAGATCTCACGGATTACTTGGCCATTTTAATCTCTTCTTTCTGCTCTTGCCCTTCACAATTTTTGCAGACAAGCAGGTTGCAAAAAAAGTATATGGTATTTATTTATTTATTTATCGTTTCTTCTGTATTATCTGAGCTGTGCATTGGTCCAGGAGATTGTGCTGTTTATCTAATTTTTTAACACCTATGCCTTCAAATGTGACAGCTTGTGTTGGGTGCCACGCTGGAGAAATCCTACACATTCTGACTTTTACGTAAGATTAGACTATATAAAGATTTAAGAGAGGCAGTTAGAACTGAAAATGTAAAGCATGTCAAATATGGTAGGCTCATCTTCTCTAAAGACATGCTTGGGTGTTCAAATGTTTCCTCACTATCCCATTGCTACACTGAAAGTCTTTTCAATTATTTATTTAAAACATATTACATACAGTTTTATGTTTTGAGATAAATTCTGTCTTCAGACGAACACAACCAGATCTGACTTCCGCAGCGTTTTGTGCAAGGACATCTACATGCTCTGTGCTAGATCTGTGCTAGAGGACAAAGCTGCTGTCTAGACAGACATCATGGAAAAAGGCTCCATAAGCTTCAAGAAAGAGCAGCAAGGCAAAAGCTAGCAGCACCCTGATCCTTTATGCCAGACCTCAGACAGGAGAAAGGGCACGTCACTGGTGCTCACGACAGTCACAGCACTCACAATTTCCAAGTATTTTCATTTGTGAAAAAGTCTGTGTCCTGTCTACTTGCAGCTCCACCAAGCAGCAGTTCCTTCAGCTCCTATCACAGCTCCCAGAACATTAACTCCAAACGACCACGAAAGCAGACAGCCCAACAGGAGGATCAGGGGTGGGAACCCCTCCATGCACAGCACCAAAACCGCACCAGTGCCCTCAGCACCCACAGCGCACATGGGGCCTGAGCTGGACTTTCCTGTTGTGATCAAATACCGTAAGGGAGATGCTCATTCTCTGTATGCAAAGTCACACTTGTCTTGATTTCAGAGGTGGGCATGTTATGAGGAGCTGATAACTGGTTTGTCGTATTTTTTAAATCTTTGTCTTAGAAATGAGAATTCAGTGATCCATCCAGCTGCACATAATTAAGAGCAGCAGCTCAGCATAATAGGGTGAGGAACTTTTAGTAGGTGTTTATAGGTTGAAATCATCAGCCTCTCTTTTAAATAAAAGAAACAGTAGAAGAAATAGTAAGTGCTAAAAGATGACTCAGAATTCAGAGTGCCCTTTGAAGAGCAAGATCGGTTATCCTCCAAGCTTCAGAACGCCAGACCTTCAGAAGACCTGCAGGTTTCAGTATCACTAATAAGGAGAGTGGGAAGCTACTTTTAAAAAACTTACTCAAAAAGAAAGAAAAAAAAAAGTTGCATTAGCATTTTTTAGCTGCTTGGAAGGTTAAAAAACATTCCAGCAAAAGGGTCTAAATTGAGGTATGCAAGGCAAAAAACAAATATTTCTCCATAAAATGGCTACACTAGCATAAAGAGAAATACTTAGTAGGCTTAAGGTGGGAATTTAGGGAACAGGTTTTTTTTTTTTTTTTTTTTTTTTAAACAGGAAATACTGTTTAGGCGTTTTATATAGGGGGTTCTGCATTTGTGAAGGGATAATTTGCTCTAAAATATGTGGGCAACCAGCCTAAATTCTCTAATTGAGTAGTTTGCTTATAACCCCAGGCCATTAGGTGAATGTAAACTATTACAGGCTTAGTAAGAAAATAGTCCCATTAGGATTTTTGTATTTGTATGTGGTTGTGGGTTAGTACGACTGTTTCCAAAATGATGGATTAATGAAAAGGCCTTTTTTTCTGAGTTAGCAAATATCTGCTTTGAAATACCCAAACTCAAATTAAGCTGAAGTGTTCTTTTTTTTTTTTTTTTTCTGACACAAAATACCAGATCAAGCTTTAACTATAAGTTCCAATGTGAGTTTTCTAGGATAAGTTTTCAAAATAAATATTCCCACAGAAATACATAGTTCAGTTTTTGCTTCATATTTCATAAAATCCCTTTAATTTTGAATGCCAGCTATTAATGCAATTAAAATGTCCTCTGTCCTATAAGAAAGCAATGGTCTTTCTGGAAACGTACTTAGCCTTCATGCTTTGTACACGCACTTCAGGTGCTTCTGTTAAGATATCACAGAGGGTGCTTTGTAGACTCATATATCTATGAGGAAGGAGACAAATTTATATGCAGCTTCTTTTATACTGCTAGTATTAAATCTTGTACTTTTCTCTACACAATATCTCTCTTAGCTGAATAGTCTATTGCTTTTCCTGTTCCCAGGCAAATTTTAGTCTATCACATTTTATTTTTCATGGCTGCTGTATGTACATGATATGGTAAAGTATTAAGAAGAGGAAACATATCTTTAATTAAAAGTCATAGGAATAAATGACCTACATATAAACACATGAGAAGCCAGCCCTAAATTCACTGATAGTTTCCAGCACCCAGCCTCCCTCCCACAAAACCTGAGAACCACGAGTTATGAGGAACTCTGAAGTCTATGAAGTGAGCAAAGTGCTGCAATAGCTCTGGTGCAAAAGAACGTAAAGAAAAAAATCCTTCTGTCAATGGCGCCTAAACCACAGAGGAGAGATGTGAGCTCTGGGCAGGCAGATCTCTGCATGAAGTGAAGGAGAGGAGCAAGTAGAGCTCAGCATCCCCTGGACCCTGGAAAGTATTCATCTAGCAAAAGAAGTGCCACATCTGAAACCTGACAGAGTTGTCATGTAAATTGAAAATGTTGTTGATGTAATAGGAACTGGAAGGTTTAAAGGAGACAAGCAGAGATCATTCTGCATCCAGGACAACTAAAACTGAAGCAAAACATTGAAAAAGAAAGCTACACGTTGAAAAAAAAAAATTATTGCAGCACACAAATAATCAGATTGCTCGGGGGATTAAAGGGAATAACCCCAAGAGCGGCTTCCTATAGAATTAAGAAACCATGTAAAGGGGATTTATTAAAAATAGAATGGTCACATGGCTTGTTCTGCTTCTCTTATAACGTCAAAAGCTTGTAAATTGTTGCTGTTTGCCCATTATTTCAGCAATATAAAGGACTTTGTTCAATAAGTAAAAGAAAGATAAATAGGAGATCCCTGTTTGGAGGATTTAACAAAGCTAAAAGCACAGTGAAACCAGTAAAATAAAGCACAAATAAGAAGGTGAGCGTACAATAAGGAGGCCTTAGAAGGCCTTGTTTTCTTTTTCTTTTTTTTTTTTTTTACCTTGGGAAAAAAAATCCATTTTTCATTAATGTAATAGCTTAACACTTGGTACTGAAATTTTCAGGCCTTGGTCAGAGGCAGACACACAGGCATTGCGTATGAACAGTGCAAGCCTGAACATCAGAGACAATGGACAATCAGGTCTTCTAGGAGGTGTTAGAAACCTTAGCTGTAAGGAGTACTATTTGCACTACTTAAAATGAAGATTGAAACTCATGTGCAGATGGCTTGATGGTTGTAACTATACAAATTCAGGTGCTTTCCTGGAGTTGTGAATTAATTTTCAGCTGTTCATTTGTGTTTCCTCTTCTGCCATTGTGTTCCCAGCAAGCTTAGCCTTCAGCTTCAATTTAGGCTCCAGTTTATGCCTTAGACCAATAGTGCTGATGCTGTAGGTTGTCTCTCCTGAAGAAATTAGAAACCAGCCCTGAAAGTGGAATATAACTGAACACTGAACCCTGAATGTAAAAACAAATGAAAGTTTTACTGACTTCACCAAACACCACCGCACTTCCTGCTGTACAAAGAGCCAGCACGGGTACTGGCTCTTTGCAAGAAGGCTGCTGCTCTGATGAGGCTGAGGTCCTGCTTAAGAGCACTCACACTCTTCCCAGAAGAAAAAGCAGGCTGTGAGCCCTCAGCGTGTTCAGTGCCACTAGTATTGAATTCCCTGGGCTCTGGTTCTTCCCACCCAGTGTCCAACCTTGAAAAACAAGCTCTACAATGATACAGGAATGTCTCAGTGTCCATACACATGGCACAGATGTCTTCCTTACTCAGTTATGCTACCACCACCTTTCTTGATCCCCACTTTGCCTTACACAGCCTGGCTGTCTCTCAAGTCAGCAGTAACACACTGAAGCCTTGAAAATATGGGGCAGGAGGGGAGTTCTGCAGATGCTACAGTGCTTAGGCAAATTCTCCTCGGCCGCATTCACATCCTCCTGTTTGCTCTCTTGACTATCCTTCTAGGAATGTTTGCAAAACAGGGAATCAGAAGTAAACATTGCAAAATGCCTGCAGTCTGTCTGTGTGAGGGTCATGTTTCATAAGCAGACACCTGAAAATTTTCTAAGGGACTTTAATTGCGCAAGAAGTCTGAATCAAAGAGTTATAACAAAACAGCCTTGGAAAGTAAATATCATGAAGCAAGATATAATAGAGGCACTGGAGACTACATTTTGTCAAGAAAATAAATGGATATTTATTACCTTCAGAAGTTTTATGAAGGAACTCCAGATGCTGAATACTTCTGAAAACCAAACCTCTTTTCACTGTGGAAAGATGGAGCTAGTTGCCTTCAATCACAATTTTTTTCTGATTCACCCCATAGCATTTCTCAGCAAAGAGACTGCCCAGGAAAGGCTCTAAAGAAAATAACTGTCAGCTTTTAATAATTTTTCAGTATAAGAAAGATTTGGCCAAGTAATTATGTGGAAAGGAAGAGGATTTCATGAGCAAGTAAATTTTTAAATGAATCCTCCTTTCTATTCCTACAGAATTCCAAACTATCTTTCCCCTTTCCAGCTTCTCCATAACCTCGCTGTGCAGGGGTTTGGGATGAGCTTCATCTCCAGTGTCAGTGGAGGAGCCTGCTGAGCGAAGCTGCTTTTCTGGTCCTGAATGGGGAGCTCCGCCTGGCCGCAGGAGGAACGTGCTTCACAGGACGTACTGCCTTCCAGCAACTGGGAACGCTCTCAGTGATGCATCCCATCTGCTGCTGTCCATCCACGGTCGTGTTCCGCTCTTAATGTCTTCTTAGACCTTTTGACTTTACATCTTAGCGTTATAGCAGCTTTAAACTGTTCTCTGCGATTATGTTAGGAGTACAGTGAATTCACAAGAGATTGGATTTTAAAAGTACAGGCTGGACATAAACTTTACCTACTATGCAGTTGTATCATGGATACATGAACTGTATCTAGCATAAACCCGGGGAAGAAAGCCCCAGGATCAAAGCCAGACCTTGTAGACATATTTAATTATGTATTACTGGTAAAGCAATAAAAGCTTACAATATGGTCTCTATTCACAAAAAGGACATTGTTTTGTCATGTTCTTCTTGTAAATTCCTTAAGCATGACTCAAAGTGTCATTTTACATGAGATTCATAAAGACAAATGTCAGTTCTACATGGGTGTACCAATGTGTTACAGAATTTAATCAAAAGCAAATGTGTAAGTTTGAAATCGTATGTGTCATTAAGAGCATTTTTGCCCATAAATTGGAACTCCTATTATGGTCAACAGACTGAACTCCTATGCAATAAAGCTGCACTAGGCCTTCTGCATTTCCTGAAAAAGTATACCAAATCATTTCTAAATGCAGTTATTAAACAAAATGTTCTCTAAGGGAACTATTATCTCAGGGAAGTACTTTGGGAAGAGTCTCCATTCTTTGCATTCCCGCTTCCGTTTTGAGCATTGTCATAGAAAAAGTCTTGAACAATGCATGGCGCTACAGAATGTACTAAGAGGGTTGAGTTTGGGTGTTTATGGGAAAAAGAAAGTTAAAGTACCCAGAGGGTCAGAAATTTCTGCTGAAAGACTGGGAGACATCTTACTGGGAAAGAGTAGGACAGCAAAATGAAGATGGGTAGATGTTAAAGTGCTGGGAAGTAGAACACTGATGACACGCAGAATATTAATTTTCATAACTGTCGTAACAAGTCATCAATGCATCACAACTGTGTTAGAGAAGATAATAGAAAGCTCACTTTTCTATGCTGACTTATGGCAGCACAGAATGTTGATAAGCCAGAATCTTTAAAAATTTGAATTACAGTCACACTAATAGTCAAAGATGAAGTTACAGGAAATAGGGATGCTGAGATAATTCTTGATGTGGCATATTTAATCTTCCATCCCATTGTGGCTATGTACCAAAGCACACATAGCTGTACATCACTTAATTTCAGTTTGCAAGTAGACACACATAAACCAGAATTTACAGTTAAAGGGATAACAGTGAGTAAATAACACTCAGATGAACATTACAATGAAGCAATAAGCAGCTGAAAGACAAAAGGACCCAGGGGTTGTCTAGATTTTAATGGATAGTTAGAAAATCTAAAAATACTGCTCACACAGCCAGGAAGCAAACTGATAACATACATTCAAAAAACAAAGACAATCACACGTTACTGCTGTTTTGTAAAATACTTTTTCAAACACCCATTCCAAATGTATGGCTGGCAAATGTTGACTCCGCAAATGAAACCAAGAGTTTGTCTTCCGTAAAAGAGATAGCCAGTAAAATCAGTTTTAAAATATTATTAATACTAATGATCTGCATTTGATTCTTTAAGAGCAAAACATATTCAAAGCTCGATTCTTAATTCTGACATACATACATCTCAGTTGATTCCACTATAAAATCTTTTATTGCAAAACTGGGTGAAAGTCAGATTCTTGGTTTGCACTTGCTATTTCTGTTCATGTCTTATAATTGCTCGGGGGAATTTGGTGCTGAAATTCTCTTCTCCAGCAGCTTTCCCACACACAGGCGTGTCCTACTGGGGTGGAATATTTGTCCCCCAGGAAAATGCCATAGGGCTCGTATTCCCTTTACATGCCACCATCCTCCTTGTCCCTCCGTTCCATTTCCCTCCTCTCCCACCATGTGCCTTTCCCCAGACTTTCAGGGTAATTGACAGGAACTATAAGGAGGAGGAAACATTTCAGTCAGGGATAGTCATCTTCCATTCATACAAAAAAAATCCACATTCAGAAGACTTTTTTCATTGATGGAGATGAAGATGGGACCTTGCTCAAGAACAGTAATTCCTTGGTGCCCAAGCGGGGGGTGAACTGGTTCCCCATTTACCCACTAAGGACTGTTTCTTGCTTTGCATACAGCTGTTGCCAGCAGTTAGTTTTCTTTCCCAGTTTTGGTTCTCCACACTGGATAACTGGAGTTTGGGCTTTGTGCTGACTCTTCCTACACTTCTTAAACCACCCTCCCTTTCTCCAACATGCCGCATCTCCCTCACCGGTACATCAGCACTGCTGCCCTGACAGACAGGTGTGTTACTAAATATTCCACTGTTCCCCAGTTAAAAATTCAATGCAGAATTTCATCTGCAGCCATGTGCTCTTGCACCAATGTGGTGTGCATCCATGGATGCAGCCAGCACCATAGAGGAGCCAGGTCACGGTACGGCAAAAGCACGAGGTTCTGATTTGATGGACTTCTGCATGTGTTGTAGGGATAGATGTAGCTGTATCTGCACAGAACAGGGTGGTGTTTTACCTTTCCTTTTAGAGAATTGTCGCACATAAATCATGAGTGGTTTTTTTCAGCCTTTTTCTTCTCTTTTTTCCGTCCAGCCTGAGTTAGAATTCAGTTCAGGTAAATGTAAATTATCCCACAGAAAACTAAATATAACAGCTACCAAGGGAGATTAGATGACATTGTATGATGTTTTCGTAAGTTGCAATTAGACAGCCAGCAGATTTACTTGTAAATACCAGCCTTTAAAGGATAAAAACTCAGTGAATGCTGCTTTCAGTAAAGTATACTGGGAAAAAAAATAAAGATAAAAAGAAAAAAAGAAAGAAAAAAAATGTTTGCTAATTTTGCTAGAAAATAAATTTTATTTCCAATTTTATCATATTTGCAACCAATGTATGAACGCAGCTTTTTAGGAAACACTAAGAGTTCTTTTTTCCTTGAGCTGAAAGGAATTATCAAAATAGTAGGATCAACAAATGAAATCTTCAAGGTGATTTTGCACCAAAAAAAAAAAAGTATATTTTCTGACCAATATACACAACTTATCCCCTACTTTTTACTGTTAAGATTATTTGGAAAAAAAATGTTTAGGACATTTACCAAGAAAAAGTACAGACCCCTTGGGGTTCAAAAGATTAGGGCTTGGTTTCTGGTTTGGTTGTTGAATATCCATGTCCTTGGCTATTCACTCAATGCCTGTCTCTGGATTTCCATTTTTCAGATAAGGGTAATGCAACTTATCTCTTTCACAACAGTACTCTGAGAATTTATAATTTTCCAGAGTTAGTTTTATATCTTCAGCTGAAGAGTTGCATAAAGAAAGAATAGATTCTGTTCAAAAAAAAAAAAAATCCTGCTTATTTCACTGAAATCACAGGAAATTTAGGGGGCTTCAGAAGTGTGATACTGTAATTAAAATGTATTAAGTAATGTATTGTATAACTTCAGCTGAGAGAAGAGAAATGGTAAGAAATGGAGACATTATGTTTTTATACAATTATTTTAATAGTAAGTATAATAAAAGAAAAAAAATCTCCTGAAGCATGTTATAGACATGGAGACTAATTGGCATATGTGAGGAAGGGCTGACATTCTGCATAGCAAAAGGAATTATGATTCTCCTAGCCAGGCTCACAGGATAACTGAGTTCTGAATTTCACAGTAACATTTCTTGTTCTTTAAGGACTCTGCTGTTTTGATTTTTCCGTTCTGCGTGATTATTCTTTGTGCTGTAGGTGCACAATGTGTCCTAAGAATGGTGAATCCCCAGTGAGTGGTTCTGTCCCACCAACAGAAGAAGCAGTCCCCCAAAAGCCGTAAGTGCCCTGAACCCCACAGGCAGCCCAGTCAGACCTTCAGCAACACAGCTGGCTCTTTGCTTCTTGATCTGGCAGTCACAAACTTGTGTCAGGGCATCTCTGGCATCTGTTATTTCCATACTGCTCAATGGGGCAGTACGGAAATATGTCTTCAGGGGCTACTAATGGAAAAGGGGGTTTTGATACAGAAATCTGGAAAGTTACTCATTCAATATTAAGGTAAAATCATTCTAACAAGTGGAGTTCAAAGTACTAGGCTGTATCCTTTATATTTTTTTGAGACCGTGTCAAGGCAAAGCGTGGTGGCAGTGGTCTTGATTCAGCCAGCAAGAGTTTTATCTAGCCTTTAGAAATATCATCTAATGAGAAGTCCAGTCTGCCCTCAGGGGCAAGGGGGCAGAGGCAAACAAAGTTACACAGTCCCTTGGAGTGCAGCGCTGCTCTGTTTCCATCTTCAGATTCCAGTTTGAGTAACAAGGGCTGCTGAAAATGTGTAAATTGGCCACCCTTTTAACGACAGGTTGCATTTTAATACAAATTTTAGGAAATGCAAATTCTACTCAGAATGCTAGGGTATCATTTGGACTTAATTTAACAGCCAGATTTTATAGAGATAAAATAATGAAATGGCAGAAAAACATAAACACATGACAGTAGAGTAACTGAAGGTATCCTATCAAAAGATGTCAAGATAAAACAGTCTTGTTTTGTGACAATATGAAGTTTGATACTGAAACAAGGTCAGTGTAAGCTTTAAACAAGAAGAGAATGACAGACTTAAAACAATAAAATTTGAGACAGACCAGTCAATACTTAGAAATTATTTTGCATTTATTCTGATCTTTCTCAGAACTATACTACTAGACATATAAAATATTACTTAAGACATCTTTCCACAAAAGAAAAAAAACTGTAAATGAAGGCTCTTGCAGCAACTACAAACCAGATTGTTTTGCACAATCTGCAACGCAGGAGCCAAATATGTGTTTGACACTCCTCAGCAAGGAGAGGGTACTATCTCAGTCTACAAAATACTTTTTATTACTACATTTTTCAACTACACCTGAGGTCTCTACATCTAAGGCTACAAACAACATCTCATAGGGAAGCAATGCATTTTTAATATCCCAGAGCACCTGCACGCACACACACACACCAGTAAAGTTGCACCTATTTTTTAAAAGCCTTATCATGTCAAGCAGCTGAGGCTTTTCCCTGTTCTCTTCAATATCGCTCTCTTCAAAACCAGCTCTGATGAAACCCTTCTCTTCTGCTTGCCCCAGGACTGGGAACACAGCTTCCTCTACACTGACTGGAAATCTTGAGAATGCAGTGTTTGCAAGAGTGACCAAGCTACACAGCACCAGCAAGAAACGCACTGGAGTTTTAAAACACAGTTATAATGGTTTCTCTGCATATCTCTTCCGAGTATCATAAATTTCTCTCATTTACTGTACAGGCAATCTCATGAACTCTCAGCTGGGGTGCTCAGCATCACCCAAACAGTAAATGAGAGAAGTTTATAACACACAAAAGGGACGGGTGGGGGAGCAGTTATAAATGTATGCTAGCAGTGTGAGAACGTGGTGGAAGAAACTGTAAACTAGTTTCCAATCTGCTATAACATTGGTTTAACAGTCAGAAGAAAAAGCTTTATTATTTAGGCAAAGTTTATATTAAAGCTCTGTTTAAATAATAAAACGTTCTCTTCTGATTGTTAAATCTACATGAACGATGACTGAGAAATGTTTTCATGCTCCTGCATTGGCCTGCCACCTGCCAGTGTCACAGACGACTTTACTTTTCAGCAAGATGGCAACCATTAGCACTTGGCTGAAAAATATGAACTGTAATGAAAAATGCATGATGGAATCCCACAACAAGCAATAGCATGTACCACTGACAAAATATTTATTTTTCCCTGAATTATTTAAATACTGGTTTAGCTGTGTTGATTTTGAGGCCATCTCTCACTTACTTTGAGTTGGATGACTTGACTAGCAGAACATCAAAGTTCCTTCTTTAAGGAGATGGAGGCTCACCCAGGGAGCAGCATGCTGTACTGACGATATCATAATATAATCCCTTCATTTCTCTAAGAAAATATATCACTTCGATAAACAGAGAAAAGGTTTCTGATAAAAGATCTGGAGAGAAAAGTCCCTACAGCTCTGAAGAATCCCTAAAAGCTTCTCCTCCTGCCTGCCCACCCACCAGCAGCTGCCACCTCCATCAGCAAGCATCACAAACAGGTGGTGCCAGTACCTGTCAGCTGCCCCTTATATATTTCAGGAGCTTCCTACTTCTGCTAGCTCTAGTTCAGTCCCATGGGCTGAAAACCTGTTTGTAGGTGGTGTGCAGGAAGGTATTGTCCAGGTTAGTTCATCTGGAAGGAATCCAGGTGTGCTCTGAGGTTAGTCTGCAAAGAGAAGCCAAGCACAAAGAGGAAGGCAATTGGAATATTCTCTGCAGAACCGTGCTAAGCTAAAACCCTACAGCAGACACACCCACATAATTAATCAAACTAATTTTTTCCTCCATCAAATCAATCTCAATGCACGTCCTTCACCTGGTCTGTAATGACTGTCGGGCTGTAGCCCGCTGGGCACCCAGAGGAGATCCTTCACCTCCATGGTCAGGTACCCAGACTGCCACTAGAGGAACGCTGGAGCCAACTGTTGTCCCAAATCTTTGGTTATCCATCCACAACTGCAGCTTGTGTGTTTCATCCAATGCTTAGTTAGGTAATACCGAGGCACTTCTACCTATTCTCTCAGGAGTAATGAGACAACCCAGGGACTTGCTATCATTTCTGCTCACTGCATCAGTGAGGTGAGCTTTCAAACAGCCCAGTCCCAGCAGTTCTGCTCTGCATCCACACTGAAATCTGTGAGGAAAACATGGACCAGGGATGACCAAAAAATAATCAAAAACTAATAGAAACACCATACCTTGGGAAACAGAATGAATTGACCTGTCTAATACATCAGACAAGATGGCAACTCGATTATATTATTTAAAGTAAGTCTAAGGGAGACAGTGAGGACCACTGCAGAGTACCTCATCTGGCAGAGAAAAACAAAGATCTAAAAACACCACCAATTTCAAGGAAATGTCTAAAATGCAAACAAATGGAGGCACTCTTGAGCTAGCTTTAAAATCCTTGGGCTCAGATGTTGTTGGCAGCATAAACAGGGCAGCAGGGTGTTGAGTGTGGCGTCACATCACTCCATGGCGTATTTACTGAAGTTTTTTGGATGGCTCCTGTAATCCACACCCAGCACCGCACTGTTCCAGCTACACCCCCAGTTTATTTAAAGGTCATTAGAGTGTGACTGTATGAGCTGCAGACAGAGCAGTGCTATGGGCCTTGGCTCCAAGGAGGGTGAAGAGTGGGAGGATGCTGTTTGTGTTTTTATTCATGCCATACAGCTGTAATGAGTCACTCTGATTGTCCAGAGTGAGAGACACATTGCAACATGTTGTCTCAGCTCATTACAGGGCTAGTTATAATGAGACTTTAAAAGGCTATAATCAGAGGATTGCTAATAGACCCAGGTGATTTTTTTCCCTGACAGATCTTTCTGTAGGTCAAATGCTGATGCTGTTGGCAAGTCAAGCACAGATCTAACAGTGAAAAGTTGGCTGAAACAGTCACCTGTTTTACTAGTGAATCCTTTTTTCTTTATATGTGGAAGGGAAGCTGTAATAGACTAAGAAGTAAATAATAATAATTTTGTTCAGCTTGTTAGTCTGACCAGTGAGAGCATTAAAATGTTACAAGGGGTGCAAGAAAAGGAACAGAGTTCAGGCCCAAACACAGAACATGGTCTAAACAAAGCTTTGTACAAAGGTACAAAGTATTCTGAGTAATTCATTTTTTGCACAGTTTCCTTCACTACTGCTGTCACCACTGCCCCAGGTGCTGCATTTAGCATCCCAGTGTTGTGGTTTAACCCGGCTGGCAGCTAAACACCACACAGCCGTTCGCTCACCCTCCCCCCTCCCTCTCTGGGATGGGGGAGAGAAACGGGAAAGTGAAGCCTGTGAGTTGAGATAAAGACAGTTTATTAAGACAGGAAAATAATAATAACAATAATAATAATAATAGTGATAATGGTAATAGTATTAACAATAATAATGTGTAAGAAAACAAGTGATGCACAATGCAATTGCTCACCACCCGCTGACCGATGCCCAGCCTATCCCCAAGCAGCCGGCCCCCCCACCCCGGCCAGCCACCCCTATATATTGTTTAGCATGACGTCAGATGGTATGGAATACCCCTTTGGCCAGTTTGGGTCAGCTGTCCTGGGTCTGTCCCCTCCCAGCTCCTGCTGCACCCCCAGCCTGCTCGCTGGCAGGACAGAGCAAGAAGCCGAAAAGTCCTTGGCCTGGTGTAAACACTGCTCTGCAACAATTAAAACATCAGCATGTTATCAGCGCTCTTCTCATCCTAATCCAAAACATAGCACCCTACCAGCTACTATGAGCTACTTAACTCTGTCCTAACTGGAACCAGGACACCCAGTCAGGCAGTGGGTCATAAATTTCATAAAACCTCTCCAGCATATCAGAAATTGCACTTGCTGACAACACACTTGATTTTGATCCCAGGTCTGAGGTAGAGGCAGTGGGACATCCAGCAGAGCAAAATTTCATCCCATTTAGTGCTGCACAAGGAGTCCATGGCAAACCCCACCTGCATTATTTCTCCAACATATGGCCACACTTGCTAAATTCGTTCTTCTGCAATATCATCTCTGGCTAGTTTTGAAAGTAGCTGTTCACAGATAGCTGGAGAACATCTATCAAACCAAACTGAAGTAACAATTTACCTTCTTTTCCTCTAATTGAGAAGTATTTTCAACTTGTGGTCGAAGGCACTTTTCCTGGTGGGTACAGTAATGGAATAGAAATTTTCCAGAGGCTCTTTTACTACTTGTGTCTTGTTCCTGCCTTCCAAAATCCAAACAGGAGATAACTGTTATAGAAGATCTTTTAGAAAAGAGAAGTGACATTCCAGATCCATAGGGAAACTTCCTCAAAACATGCACAATAACATTTGTGTGAGAGCAGAATGACTACACAAATGTTGTGATATTTCTCAAAGATAGGGGGGGGATTCTTTGAACATTTTATTACCCAAAATGGATTGTTATCAGTAACCACTTTCATACATTCAGCACTCAGGTGAAATATAAGGATCATAATTTGGAAAAGCTTCCTGCTGAGATTTGCACGCTGCTTTACAAGAGAAAAGAACAATTTATTCTTCGGTAGGTTGACAACAGGCTGATGAAAAGGGTATTTGCATGCCTTATTTCCTATAGGGCAGGAAGGGCTTTTACCTGGAGTGCTGAGGGACATTGGCACTGCTGAGCATGGTGAGAGCAGTGGAGAAGGTCAACACCGCTCTCCAAAGTAGTTAGGGAATAACAATTTCAGAAGAGTGGGAAAGACATAACATACCTGAACGGGGTAGCAGGCAGCCCCCAGCAAGTGCCAAGGTGGAAAAGACACAGCATGTTCTCTCCTGGGAATGCAGTGTAATGGTGTGGAATACCATGAATTGACCTGTCTAATACGTCAGACAAGATGGCAACTTGATTATATTATTTAAAGTATAATATACCTGACCTGATCCCTGCCACCACCCTTTTTAAGCCTCTACCCTTTTTAGCCCTGTTGGACTGCAAGGTGGATATAGAGAACAGTACAGATTTAATTGCAGAATATATAAAAAGGTGCTCCTCCACTGACCTTATAAGTGTGTTTAGGATCTGCCAACACATTTGTCTATGTGGAAGAAGCATCCTTTGACCACTGCTTTAAGACAGATCCCTGTCCAAAGACAATATGTGACAACCATTTACAATTAAACAGAAGAATCTTCCAAGCTATTGAGGTAATTTTTTTCACCTACTAATCACCTCGATTTCCTGTTGCATGAAAAGTCTGCAAGCATTCTTCTGTAGGAGTGGAGAAAGATCACAATAAATATTTGCAAGCTTTTGAAGCTAAACCTTTCCTACAAACCACCATCTTTCTCCCTCAGTATCTGTTGAGCTTATTTCTGAGGTTAATTAAAGAATTCTGATCTCATTTTAACTATGTCCATGCATGGAGATAATGTTAAACAACATAATCAATGTAGCTGCTAGTAGCAGCCCAGGGTAAGCCTATGAGGACATCGTCCAAACGTCTATCAGGAGAAATCTACTAGGAAATGATATAGAAGAAAAGATAGAGACAAATAGAGATGGAGATGGAGATAAGTTTTCACCCAAACCTGGCTCCCAAAAAGTCATAATCTGACCAAAACCGGGCTGTGGAACCTGTATGCATATTCAGCTATTCATGCAGGACATCCAGCATTCACAGATTCACCAAAGATTTATGAAAACTTAAATGAAATTATTCATTTACAGACCAATTACATAGATATATCTGCACAATTATATATTTTTCTTCATAAATGTAAATAATAGTCCATAAATTGGTATGTGAACTGAGATTAAGATAGTGAAATCTAAATGCAATTTTAACTAAAAATTATCTTTATTTCAGTTAAACTCATGTTTAGTTTCAAGACCTGATACAGAAGGTGCTTATACAGAATATGAGAAAGCACTGCGACACATGGTAGCTTATAACAGGCCACTCACCGGAATAAAAACCATCACACTCTGGTTTTATCATCCAGATTGTACTACCCAAGTTGTAATACGCACAGACAAAAAGGTATGATTTCCATCTTTTTAATAAGAAGCGTGTCATGTGTGTTAACCTCAGGTGTTTTTTGGATACGGCCTTTGCACAGCACTGACCCTAAGGAAAGTGAAGCGCTACATACTGCAGAGTCATGCTCCTGTGCTCCTGAACAACACACAGAGTTAAATACTAGATAAACACCCGAGGAAGAGAAATAGACATGACAAAGTGCAGTTACCCTAGGAGCAAGATGTAGCAATACATACAGGTCAAGTAGATAGTAGATCTCGGCTACATTATTTGTGATTGCAACAATCATAAATAGGATAGGAGAAATGGTGAAATATATATATCTGTCTTTCTGATGCTGCATAAAACTGACATCTTGCCCATTTCTTGACATTAAAGATCCTGCTGCTAAGTCTTTTTTTTTTTCCCACAGAAAAAGTGCTATTTTTCATGGAGCAAAAATGGTAAATTTCAGGAAGTAACACTGCATTTCGTAAACAGATATTTTAAGAGGCATTGTCAACCATATAATGCTTTATAAGGCTCTAGAAATGATTCAGTGCATGTCAGAAACATAACTTTTATTCACTTCTGGCTTACTGAAATTTTACTATTCTCTCTGTGAAGTTCAGTATCTGCAAGTGTGACTCAGGAATCCTTTCTCCTACTTTTTCCTTCTCATTCACATTTCTGAATGGATTAGTCCCCTTAAAATTGTTTAGGACTCTGCCATGACAAACAGACCATGAAGATCAACAAGGACAGGAAGGATGATAAAAAAAAAGACCCTCTTTCCATAAAGAAAATTATTTTTTTCTCAAAAACATCAAAACCTTTCAAACCAAACAGTCTTCTCCATTCCCACTCTTCCTCTGCTTTGTCTTAAAATTATCTGGTATGAATTCTTAAGATATTTATAATTCCATACATCTGTTTAGATAATGAGTCATAGGCGACTCTGTAAAGTTAATATAAATAAGCACAGAGAAGTGTAATCAGATCAGGTACTAAAATACAAGACTCCATTCTCTTGCCTACTTTGCTTTATCTGAAGCTGAAAATTCACTGAGTGGTAACATTTACCTCTCTCAAGCATTTTCTATACATGTATAGGAAGTGACAAACTGGCAGAAATGTGAATTTCACATCTTTGACAGAATTTTTTTAACCAGCAAACTCATAAGAGTAATGAAAGTGTTACAGTCTTTCTAATGGCAATTGCCCAAACCCCAAGAGCTGGACAAACCCCAAGAGTTGGAATGACACCTCTGATGCATACCAATTTCTTCTTTCCAAATCTTAAATCTGAATGGATAAAATGATCTCTGGGTTATGTTTGGAATAGTTGTGTGGTGTGGCTGGGGACTGATCAACATTGCAGTGTAGCCAAAAGTAAATCTGGGAGACACTGAAGCTAATGCAATGTGCCTGTTGATCTGTGTGTAGGCTATGCCGCAGATTTCAGTTAGTCTTTTGACCATATTCCCTTCTCATACACACATGAGCTTTGGGGCCTTTATGCTTCCTTCTAAAAATGTCTTGTTTCTTCCCATATGATAATCATGCTTTCTTCTGGTGTTTACGTTTCCCTGGTTTGGGCAGTAAAATGAAACTTGTGGAACATAAAAAGCAACCCCTCTGACCAAAACCCAGAAAAATCAATCCACTGTACATTGACTGTATCCCAACATTGGGAAAAGAGATGAACGAAGAAAAAGTCATCAGAAATGGGATTGCTCAATGTCATGCAAGAGCTGAGTGTCTCAGCATGCCTTTTGACACCATGTGAGTTGTGACAACCTACATCTTCCCTGAACACCTTTATCAGAGTTCCACATATGGAAGACCAGATCTACGAAGAGGGCTCCCCAAGTTGAATAGCTTGTGTCATGAACAGCATGGCCTTAATTTTGTACAAAATGAAGCATTTGTAAATCTGTTACTTGTTAGGACTTGCTTCTGCCAGGTTCCTAGTGAAAAACCCGTAGTGACAACAAGTAAGCCTATGGCAAAGTGAAATAGTAGGCTGTGCTTTGCTTATTTACTTGTATTAACAAGACCACTCAGGTCTCTCTAACGTATAAACTGTATTTTGCATGCTTCTGAAGAAGTTGTATTGTTCCCAGTCTTACCGTCTTTCCCCAGGCCTGGGTGCCTCATCCCCAGGTCATTTCTTCTCTTTAACCTCCTCTGAGGCACAACCAGATTTCTGGTAAATGGCAAGCAGTAACCAGCAAAAAAGCAACTTGACTTTCTTCTTCAATCAAATCATGTAATCCCATTGTCTGATTCCATGGTCTGATTCAAATTCCAGAGACTTCACTGAATTTCAGATCAAGCCCACGGTGAATACCTGGGACAACTAAATGGTCTAAGCTCTGACAATCCATGGGAAGAGTGGCAGTCTGTGATAGCACTGGGGGAAACAGGAACAGAAGGCGTCAGGGTTGGCAGAAACATTGAGACTTTCCTTTTCAACAGACTCACTTCCTAATCTAACAAGTTCTTCTCCTGTTAGCAAGTAGCAGTAGAAGCTGATGGCAGTACATAAGTTGCTTCCTTCTGCTTGCAGAAGTCTTGAAACAAAAGCAGTCTTCTGCTGCAGTGCATCCCTCACAGGTCCACCCAGCATGGTTCCAGGTACTGATGGATCCTGAGGTTTCTGTGGGAAGGAGAGGTCATTTACTGATTATTTAATCTAGAAAACTGGATGCAAACAGCTATTTCCAAAGCTGGTTGAAAAGTCAAGCATTCATAACTTGGGAACTGGGAGTTTCAGAGTAAATTTATACAGCCTTATCTCACCTTCCTCTGCCAGGTATGGTTGTACTATGATGCAGACATGGAGGATAAAATCCTAATCTTTGTTGCTGCATGAAAGGCTGATACAAGTTCATCTGAAAGTGACTCAGGACTGCATGGTGAAAATCTGATATTGATAAAAGCCAGCCATTTGCTGGATAAGTTAAATGATGCTGGAAATGCTTTGTGAAACAAGAGAAGGAATGGTTTCATGGGATAGATGAACACTGCCTTCAATAGCATATTTCAAGCTCTGCCCTGCTACAGAATTTCTGTGAAATGCTAGGCACAACATTTAAATTCAGCTTTTCATAATTGGCTACAAACTGTATTTTCCATGTTAAGGGTTCCAAATCACTTTCGACATCTTGTTTTGCAAAACAATGAGAATATAAGGTTGCTAAATATACTAGAATTATCAGCTCAATATTATCCGTGGGACACACAAAATGAGTGCAGATTTCACTTCTCTCTGAACTTTAGGGCCTCAGTTATACAATGGAGCTAAATCCTCACTTTATAGTTATTCTGAAAGTTGATTTGTTTATGTTTGAGGGGTACAGTATGACAGGAATGAGAAGAATCACAGACAGTCCAGCAAGAAAATTAACAAATCCGTGTTTAACTGAGGGGTGAAATCATGCATGAGAAATACAGCTGATGGCCCTGCCCTGGCAAGATAACAGCACAGCCTCACACAGACGACTAGCGGGTGAGCACCAGCTCCCCGTGCCTGGGTACACGAGACAGGCCTACGGCAAATGTCACCAGTTTATGATGCAAACATCAGCGTGGGTGATTCATAACTTTCTGCTTTTTTCTGCAACCTTCTCCTTCCTTTTGCAGTACGCTACAGCTTGAAAATTCTCCCAGCTCTCATTGCCTGGTCACCGCTTCAGTTTCACCAATGTGGGGCCAAGACATTTTTTCAGTATTTACTCAATAAAGTAAACACGATCAGAAATGTCTATCAAATATTTAAAATCCCAGTGTGGTCCAGAGGATTTCAGAATGGTTCTTGAAATGCTTTAAAAATCTGAAGTACAGAACTAGTTAAAATCCTCATCAGAAAATTAAGAAGATTGCCTGAAGGAGTGTGGCCTGGATCTCTGATAGCAAAAGAAATGAATTCCAGACCGCTTCTCCACCTGTGTTAGTGTTTTGTATGGAAAAATAAACTGCTTTGAAAAATGTATAGGGAAGCAGGAAATCTGGAGTCTAAAATATGGCAACATACACAAACCCTTGCTTTATAATTGTGTGCACTGTAGACCATCTGTTTAGCAGTTAAATACACTCCCATTTAAATGAGTAAGTACATTTAATGGACGAAGTATTAAGATCACTGAGGGGTGAAGTTTTATATTTGCAGTGTGTAAATGCCAGAGTGGAACCACTTGTACATTCTCAATACTACACACCTTTAAAATAACTAAGAAAAATGACTACTTACCTGCTGCATACCAAAAACTGGCTCCTTTTAGGGAAATCATTACAAACTGGAATAGATTGAATTGAAAGCCTGATGGTCTCACGGCCTCCATTCCAGAAGTATAAATCAGGCTGCAGCTCAGCTACTGCTGTTGTGAACTCTTTAAACACACAGAAAGTGGAAAATATGGAAGGGGATGATTTAACGACTTTGAGTATTCATTGTCATTTCAATCATCTTTTAACTAAGACAAGAGCAGAGAGATATTTCCTATACACCTTAACTAATCAGTTGTCAGTGCTTAAACAACAATTACTTTCAAAAAAAACAAAGGGGGTGGAAATTAGCTGATATGATCAAGCCATATGGCTAATATAATTGATTTGTTCAAATTTTTAACAATTATGAAAAACAAAACCAGAGCAGCAGCATAATATAATTTACAGATTTAACTGGAGGTGATATGTTTTATTTAGTTCGACAACAAATTGCATCTTCCTGGTGCCTAAACTGAAATATAATGAGGGAAAGGCCACGCTGGGTCCTAAGCATACCTGACCCGGGGAAAACTGATTTTCTGAGACTGGGGGCGGAAAAGTCCCTGGCTGTGAGCGGGGAGCCTGGGGCAGAGCCGGCCGCGGCGGAGCAGGCTGGGTGCCCCCGGGGGGGCAAGACGGGGACTGGTGGCAGCCCCCGCCTGCAGGCACCCCCCCGGTGGCAGCTCGGCTCTCCGAAGGGGCAGGAAGGCTGAGCGGGGGCAGGCTGTGCTAGCCAAGGGCTACCCGGCTTGCTCCGGATCGCCTTTCTGAGCGCTCTTTAAATTGCTCCTGAAACTTTGATTCGATCCGTAATTTTTAAGACTTGCTCACTGTCAAACCGAGACGGTATTCCCTTCTGGTTGACTCACACTCAGCAAAACAGACCGGAGCCATAATAAATCTGCGCTGGAAAATGTATTTGTTTATGTTTCTCTGCTCTGAAGTTTTCAGTCCCTCTCTCAGTTGTCTTGAGGATGCGTTTGTCCGCCGCCTGATTACTGCTGCGTGGAGGTTTCTCAAAATGGGCTGAGAACGACAATTTTGAGCCTGAGCTAGCGAAAGACAGGAGATCGGGGAAAAGGAACGCTTTGTTTTTCTGGCCCGTTCAGCAGGCTGCGAAGAAGAGCGTGGAAAAGGCGTCCCAGCACCTGGCTGCTTCGTGCCAAGGGCAGGGGCTGCACCCCGCTCGGGACACCCCACGGCACCCCACAAACGCCCCTGCTCCACAGCACGGAACCCGGGGTGCCCTTAGCCTTAGGACAAGGCTTCTTTGCCGGCTTGTTTTCTCGTACAAAACTGATCCTGATGCCCACCTTGCGCTGGAGGATAGAGTTCAGCCTCCGAATGCCATGAGAAGTTCAATTCAATTAAGTAAAAGCCTCATTTGCGTAGTCTGGAAACTATAGACATGGCTTAACTGATCACTTCACTCCTGTGAAATTCGCTCCCATCGCTAATAAGCGCAGGTCTCATTAAGGTGCTATGAACGGAGTTTTAATAATGTGTTAATAATCCCTGCCCGTTGGTCAGGGAACGAAGGGCTGGGAGCGCAGCTGGGGCGGGCGGCAGGAGCCCACCTTGCTCCGGGCACCGGGGGTTGGGGCAGCCCCCCCGGGACCGGGCTGCCTCGGGTCGCGCCCCCCCCGGGCAGCCCCTCCCGGGCACCGAGAGGGGAAGGGGCCAGCGGCACCGCCAGGCAGCGGGCCGGGGGCCGCCGGTAATTAGAGGCTGCCCGGGGATGATTGCCTTTAGCTGCCCGTGATTAATGATTTATCAGGAACTTAGTTTCACTTGCTCAGCCCCGATAGGCTGCACAAGGCCTTCAGAGACCGCTTTTCTAGCTGTAAAATTGACTTCCCTACCTCGCCTCTTTGGCTCGTTACTATTATCATCTGGGTTTAAATTTCTCGGTTTAAGCAGTGTAATCTTTCTTCGGTTGCGCGCCCCGAAGTAAAAATCGGGCATCATTTTCACATCAAAGAACTGTCAGCTCCCTCGTATGAATTGCTGCCCCTCGCACCCTCTCTAAAACACTCCCCTTGACACCCGAGCGTTTGGAGAGCGCTGGAGATATATCGCCGTAATCACGGCCGTTATAATTGAGTTTGGTGCTGGAGAAGCGGCAGCGCGGGGGACCAGGGTGGAGCAGAAGGGGCCCGCTCCGACGGGGCGCACGGAGCCGCCCGTTCCCCCCCGTCCCCCCGGGGAAAGGTCGAGATGCCCCGGCTGCCCCCCAGGGCAGGAGCTCGGAGCCCCCTTCCCGGAGGGAAGGTCCCGGGGCGGCCCCATCCCGAGCGGGGCAGGGAGGGGGGCGCTGGGGAATGAGCCCCCCCGGCCCCGGAGGAGAAAGAGGAGCGGGGAGGGGAGCTCGCCTGCCGGGAAAGGCGGCGGCCGAGGGGTCGAGGCTGCAGAGGAAGGGGAGCTGCAGTTTCCTGTCCCCGTCTCGTAAGGAAATCAACCCAAATCGTTAAAATACATATATACTTTCCCGTCATGGAAAAATAGGGTCGTTTCTGGTTTTATCATTTGGTTGGGGGTTGATTAACACGAAATGGCTTCGCCAGCTGACGGAGCAGAAGGGAAAGGACCCCTTTCTGTTCATGTCCGAGGTGAGGAGTTAGTGACCACGTCTGCCCCGCCACGTCCCGCACTCGGAGCCCCCGGGCCGGCACCCGCTGCCCTGCAGCCCCGCGGCGAGGGGCTCTGGGGGGGGGCTGCATCCGCACTCCTGTCCCGCCGAGGCCTTGCTGGCACAGAGTCAGGCGGCGAGCCCTGTGACGGCTGTGTGTCGAAGCGGTGCCGACACCTCCACAAAGTCCCCGGGTGCCTGGGGAAGGAGGCTACTCCCCGGCCCGATGGCTCGGGCAGGCGGGGAGCTGCTGTTTAAAGTCCTCCCGAAACGCTGGATCGCCCCTAATCATCCCTCCGCTGATGTGTGTGCGCGCCCTGCTTCCATTAGCACAGACCTGTCCAAATCCGTGCGCGCCCGTGATTTCTCCGCAGCTTCTGATGATGATTTTCTCGCTGATTGCTAACTTCAGCCCGTGAGAGGTAGCGTTAGAAAGCTGCGTTATTAGCTAGCCTTAAGGTAATTAGTACTTCCCCCTGCCACTGCGTCCATTGTACCACGCAGCATATAAAAGCCGAGTGTCAGCCCTGCGCATTTGATATTCCTCCTACAAAGACCACTCATAGATAATGAGTCAAGAGCCCTAAACGGAGTCCAAGTAAAGGACACTCATCCGAAGTCTCCCTGCGAGGCCAGTAATTAATTGCGTCCCAGGCAAACATTAAGTGCTCTCCTGAAGCGAGTTGCTGTCTCTGTCTATACAAAAGAGCCGGAATCTGCCGGAGAACCCGCAGGAGCGTTTCCAGCGGAGTTTTGCCTTTTGTTGTTAAAATCCACACATACACACACACGCACGCACCACAGTGCAGCGCCTTCGCCTTTCTTTGGTAAACATTGTTTAAACAAACACTCTGCCTCTGCTGCTGCAGCCAGCGCTGCTCAGAGCTTTAATAAAGGCACAGGGAAGACCAGAACCCACGTCCAAGACTGCTGCTTAATCCAATGAAGGCAATTTCCGAGGATAATTGCGAACATGTTTTAATGCATATGCATGAAAAAGGATTTTTTTCCGAGAGACCGACTTTACATGCTTATGTAATTGATTGAGGCGCTGACCCGCTATTCAAAATGTTATTTGAGAACCATCAGAATGCGTAAACTTGCAAATTGCCCAGCTTGTATCTGAATTAATACCTCATTCATCATCATTATGGGTTGATAAGTTAATTTAACCATTTCATTCTGCCTTAATGAGCTATAGTTAAATTAATGCCACATAATATATGAAAGTAACATTTAAATAGAAGCACTGGGCTGAGACAAACAGAGGCTGCTGCTATTTGGGCTGGAATAACGTGACATAAATCTTTTCTTCATTACAGGAGCCAGTCTGTTCTACCAGCAGTTATGAAGTATTTATTCATTCACTTTCTTTTCCGAAGTTGCTTTGCCAAATAGCATAGGTAAATTATGTGCGCTTGTAAATAATGCCTCGGGATGTCTTTATTGAAGTAAAACGGTGAAAGAATAATCTCTGTCTCTAGTGCTGCAAAGGCGCAAGCTAGACACGAAGAGGCACGCCCCGGAGCGACACCCCGGGCTCTTCCCAGTGGCTCCCGTCCGTGGGGTGTCCCCGCCCGGTGAAGGCACGCTGGGAATCGGCGACAACGGTGCCAGACCCGGGGGTCCCCTCGGGGCCGTCTGTCCCCCCAGCGGGTGGGGGGCTTTGAAGCTTTGAAACACCCTAAAATGTGGGGTCCGGAGGGCGGCTCTGTGTGCCCCCTTTCCGCCAGCGAGGTGCCCCGGGGGGGTCCCCCTTCCAGACAGGTTTTCGGGCAGCCCGGTTTAAAACCGGGGCGGAGGGCTCGGGGGGTGGCTGCTCCCGGCCGCGCATCCCTGGGGCAGGGGGGAGAGCCCGGGGATGCGCGTCCTGCCCCCGCCCCGCCCCGGCCCGAGGTGACGGTGCCCAGGGGTTTGTTTAACCGGGGGAGCTGAGAGCTGGCTCCGTCGGTAAGTGTTCTTCCATTTCCAGCTCGAATTGTTAAAAACAACCTACTGTCAACCTATAAACTCGCTGAGTGAAAAGACAGATTGTGCCAGGGAAATTTCCATTACAGCCTCCAGTATATTACATTTCCATTACATTCTTCAATAGATGCTTTTAAATACCGTAATGCCGTTGGGATAGGCGGGTGATTAAAGGTGATAGGTAAAGAACCAAGTAATTAAAACGACACATGTAAGCGAGTCCTGGCAACGGCAGCGGCTTGTGACCCTCCCTGTGGCAGGGCGCGGGGCTCTCCGCCGGGACCCAGAGCAGAGTTTACGCTGTTATTTAACACTTTATTACCAATAACACGCAACGAGCACGCTCTACCCCTTCTGCCAGCCGTCTGGGCGCAGCCACGTCTCCGTCAAAACCTCCTCCGGCCCCGCGATGCCCCCTCTGCGCGGAGGTTGCGCGGCGCGCCCCTGCCCCCGTGCAGCCCTGCGCGCCCCGGCAGCTGCGCGGGATTTTGGCGGCGAGGGCGCAGGAGACGTCAGGCTCCGGCCGGGGAAACGTCCCAAGGCCCCCCCCCCTTCCCCTCCGCCCTCCAAGTGGCTGGTTCCACCTTAAATAAGTCGGGTTTTTGGTCCCAAACGCGCCCTGTAGTTCAGGTTTTTGTCCTCCCCGCAGCAGCTGTCACCCTGCATTATTCGCAGTCAGCTAAATGAAACATTATTCTAAACATATGCATCGTAATCAGTTCGGTCACACTTACAAGAACACGCGTTAATAAGGCAATCAATCACCCTGGAACAAGCAAGTTCTTCTGTAACAGCTCATAAACAGTGTGTAATGAAGAATTGGAGGTTAGCATGACATGCGTTGATCAGATAATCAATGTCAAAGATGCGATGAATGTCAGTAAATGTAGTTTTCATGTCGTTTCTATAAAATCTTCAATTTACAACAAGCAGTTCAATTACCCAGAAAATACAGTCAATTAAATAGGGGTGATTGGACAGTAGGGGGTGGATCATCGATCTTTGCATTTCTATCTCGCTGGTGGACATTTAATTTGGTTTTTCTATTAGCGCCGAAATAAAGAAAATATAAAATATATTAAACAACCCACAGATTTATTTTCTTGTCAAAAACAATTCGGGCTTGATGACAGACAGTCTTCTTGCATTTTATGATGAATTATTTTTTCATTCTTTGCACACTAGAGACAAAAAATATGCTGTTATTTTGGACAGGGTTTTTTTGGCCACTGTCTTTTCCTGTTTGCTTTCCCATCTATCTCAATGCTTTTGTTTTTAAGGGTTACAACCCCCGCGTTAGCAAAGAGCACAGAAAAGCAGAGTGATACATCACCAGTCCAAATGTGCAACTATAATCGTATTTCTTTAATGGGGGGGGCGTTCAAGAAAAGAAAAAAAAATGAAAAAAATGAAAAAAAAAAAAAAGAAAAAGAAAGAAAGAGAGAGAAGAAGAATGAAAAAAAAAAAAAGGAATCTAAGAAAAGCCCCAGGGATCACTCCAGTATATATTTAACCAAACGGCAATTAAAGACAGTATCAGCTTGTATCATTTAGAGCTAATGCAATAATAATGGTAAATTACAGGGCCAAAATGGCTTGTGATAGCAGCCTTCGTATTCCCAATAGTTTCCACGTCGTTGTAATTAATGCCAGGGTGAGCAGTTGGTGAAAGAAAATTTCGTGGAAGGGACATCTTGGTTTTCAAATCGAATAGAAATAGACTGCTTTGCACACACCATTGACTCTTGCATTTTTCCATCGAAATATCGATTTTACGGCCGATCTGTAAATATACGAACAGTTGGGATAAGCGCGAAGGGTGTGGGGTTGAGAAAAGAAGAAACAGCTTTGAAAATCTTTGCCGCGTTTGCAGGTTTTGTTCCGAGAAAGAGTCGCAGCATCATTTTGCCTGACAAATGTAAAGAGCGCTCGGCGCTAAAAAAAGCCCGAGGATTTTGTTGGGTGCCTTTTCGACACGAGATTAAAGGCGCACCTTTCCCGGAATGAAGGACGATTAATATTTTCTCGGCTAAATGGGAAGCCCAGAAACGGACAAAAGCATAAAGAGTGGACGAAATAATTCCTCTTCGCCGTTTTCCTTATAGAATATCTATAGAATATTTGTAAACATACATCTGTTTAGCCAGCCAATTAATGTTAAACCAATGTTTGGACTTATTACACATCTGCTATAAACATGAGTAATGCACAGCATTCGCAGTAAAAATACTGATTAGTATGAATTAATCCATCTGATATGTGTATTAAAAGGCATTTAAATATGTTGTTTTAAGAAGTTCTCATAACCCTGGATGCCATATTTAAAAACAAACATCAGTACGCAATGTTTTGCAGCCTCTTAAACAAATAACCTCGCTTTGATTTAAATAACATTTATTTTACATGACCAAACACAATAAATAACGTAATATACAAAGCTTTATAATTATTGCACATTTGTAAAATATTTTACAGTGAGTTCGTACAGCCAGCAATATTTAAAGCACAAAGACTTTATTTACAGTTTCATATAATAACCAGGTCCAACGGACCTAACATAAAACGAATTTATGTTAATTTTACCAACCAGCGTCCTCATCGATCATTTCGTAGACATATATATATATTTTGGAAAAATGTAAACATTATTGCCAAAATCGTCGTATATACATCCAATACTTGCGCGATCATAACAAATGATTCCAACAATCGAAAAGGTTAAGCTGGTAAAAGAGTGCTACGTTTTGGTCTAGTTTCTTTAGCCTTAAATTATATATTAATAAAAAATTTAAATGTAAACTCAGTGAACAACAGCTGGTATAATCAATATTTTTACATAAGTAGTCTTGCTATTTGTTCTTTACAAAATGAGAGATTGATGGGTTAGGTATCTTCTAGCGCACTTTAAAGTTCTCTAAACCGTAAATGTACACGTCTTGTCATGAATCCGCTCCAGAAGCCTTGGGATTTTTCTTCCTTAGCCCTTCCTTACCCCCGCCCAAGAAATCTGTCCCGCTTGACAAAAAGAAAAAAAAATCACTACGATTTATGTTCACTGAACAAAACAGCATAGCCTTTAAAATCGTTTCCTGAAAGTTCATTATTAGAATATGAAAAAAAAAATCCAGTGTCTTAAAAATAGAAGTATTTCAGGACACTTTTTCGAAATATATAATAGACTTTTGTGTGTGAGAGAGAGAGCGAGCGTACGTGTGTGTGTGTGTTCACATTCACACAGGGCCTAAACAAGCAATAGCAAGTTAGATGAGGGCTTCAACTCTTCAGAAAAATCTCATTATGTGAAGAGTGAAGTGGCTCTGTAGGGAGCATTATGGAAATATCTGGGTTTGATTTAATGAGGCTCTTCACATTGGTGGAATATCAACTTAACAGAGAAAAGTCTACCCGGGGCGTCCAAGTTACCAAAATGAAAATTGGCAATTGAGATGATAAGAAAGTGGCTTTCTTGTGCGAAATCACTTCAGGTAACAGATATAACATTAAATAACATACATTCTATGCACCAAGAACAATGTTTTATGTACCAAGTCTCTTATCTGTCTCTTCTAATGACTTCCCTTAGCGGGTTGTTAGTACTTGACAGCAGGTCTCTGTGCGGGGAACTTTTTTCCAATTCCACATTCAAAGGAGGTCCATCAGAGAACATGATTGGCAATTTTCGTCATAATCTGCACATTATTAGCATCAAAATTGACATGGCAGTAACACTGGTGGTTTTTGATGTGCCTTTCTTCAAGTTCAAGGAAGTCCCTCCAGTAGCAGTGGTTTGGTATAGCAGGTCTCAGTTACCCAGCGGTGGCTTTTCAGAGGCAAAGGCGCGACAGAGATGTGTGAGAAATAAATCCGAGAGCCGTTTTACCCAAAGAAGAGAAACACGCTAAGAGAAAAAAATCAAATTTAGCAAAGTGTCTGTAAAGTAAATGCTTCAGGACAACATCCTACACCTAGAGAGATTCAAGTATTTCCCAGGTAGCGTGGGCTGTGGTAGCTGGAAAGCAAGAGCTTAAAAAATGCCTCTCCCAATGCTGTCAATCTCCCACCTCCCTTCCCGTTACTGGCCCGTCGCAGCAGCCTCGTTAGCTACCGCTTTCCGTGCGTAAAATACGCGAGACATTTCCCATTTATTCCAACTCAGACCGAAACAATAATAATAATAATAATAAAAAGGGGGGGAAAGAATGTAAGAAAGGAACACAAACACCTTCCTCGGGCCGGCCCCCTCCCCCGGCGGCCCGCAGCCCCGCCGAGCCGGCCGTCGGGCGGCGCGGGGCCGCTCCGCGCACCTCGGGGGCGCCTCCGCGGGGGCGCAGGGACGCGGAGCGCCCTGTCCGCTAGGCCCCGCTCCCCGCCGCGACGGGGCGGTCAGCGCCAGCCACGCCGGGGGAACCGGCGGCCGGGCCCGGGGCGCCCCCCGTCCCGGAGCCGCTGCCGCCGCCCTCCCGCCCCCCCTACAAAACGCCCCCCGCCCCGGGCGCGGGCCGGGGTAGTTATCTGGTGAGCGGCGCCTCCTCCCGCTGGTCCGGCGAGGCGACGGCGGCCTTGCTGAGCACGGCGGCCGAGTAGGGCAGGAAGCCGCTCTCGGAGCGCTGCGCGGCCGCGGTGCACGGGAAGTCGGTGGCGGCGGCGCCCCGCGAGCCCAGCGCCGAGGCCGCCGCCGCCGCCGCCGCCGCCGTCTGGCTGCTGTGGCAGCTGAGGCAGGAGCAGGGCGCCGAGCCCCCCGGCGGCCCCGACCCCGCCGCCGCCGCCGCAGCCGCCGCCGCCGCCGCCGCCGCCGAGGCGGCCGCGCTGCTGTTGAGGCCGGCGGCGGCGGCGGCCGGCGCCTGGTAGAGGCCGGGGTGTCGGAAGCTGCAGAGCAGCTCCGGGCGCGAGTAGGGGTGCGAGAGGGCGCGGAAGGTGTCCAGCGGGCGGATGGAGGTGGCGAAGGGCGCGGCGGCGGCGCCCGAAGCGGCGGCGGCGGCGGCGGCGGCGGTGACCCCGACGTGCGGGTAGTAGTGGAGCGGGACGTGCGAGTGGAAGGGGTAGGGCAGGCTGCCCGTGGCGGCCGCGTGGGTCATCATGTAGGTGTAGAAGCTGGGGTCGGCCGGGTGTGGCCACGACATGGCCAGGCGCTGCCGCTTGTCCTTCATGCGCCGGTTCTGGAACCACACCTGGCGGGGACAAAAGCACAGCGCGGCCTCAGCTCCGCTCCGCAGCCCGCAGCCCGCAGCCCGCAGCCCGCAGCCCGCTCCCGGCCCGCTCCCGGCCTCCCGGGCCGAGGCACAGGCGGGCACCGACGCCTCCGTCCCTCGCCCACCCGCAGCAACCGGCTGAGCCTGTGCCCGGGGAGGATCCCTTCGATCCGCAGCAAACGTGTTCCCTTCGAGCCCTCCCCTCCCCCTCCACGGAGGACCGTGACCTCCGGTACTGACGCGCTCGTCCCTCTGCCTCTCCCCCCACCTCCCCTCCCCGGGTACCAGCTGCGTTTATTTTCTCTCCCCTCTCCTTCTTAGGAGACGCGCTAGCTCAGTAAAATCCACCGAGGAAACTAAAAATAAAGACAAGGCAAGCGGCAAGTTTGGGGAGCGGGGCGCGCCGTACCTTGATGGTGGTCTCGGGGAGGTTGAGGGCGGCGGCCAGCTCGCAGCGCCGCGGCCGCGACACGTAGTTCTCCCGGTAAAACTCCTTCTCCAGGCGGGCGATCTGCTCGCGGGTGAAGGCGGTGCGGTACCGCCGCACCTGGTCGGCCCCCGCCGCCGAGCCGCCCAGCGCGCTGGTGCTGTGCAGGCTGCCCAGGCCGGCGGCGGGGGCGGCGGCGGCGGCGGCGGGGGCGCTGGGCGCGGGGCTGCTCTCCGCGTAGCCTGCGGGGCGAGCGCACCGTCAAAGCGGCCGGGGCAGTCCCGGCCCGCCCGGCCTTCCCGCGAGCTGTCACCCGGACAAATTGCTGCCCTTCATAGGATCGATACGCTTGGGTCTGGGGTGGGCTCTTTCCTTCCTTTCTTTCTTTTTTCTTTTTTTTTTTTTTGGGGGGGGGGGTGGGAGGGGGGGTGGGGGGCTATTTTTGGGGTCTTTTTTCTTTCTTTCTTTCTTTTTTTATTTTTTTTTTATTATTTTGTGTCGCATAGCCGCCTTATTGCGAGCAAACCGGGCGGTTCGTGTGGCTACAAAGCGGCAGCGCCGGGAGCCGCCGAGCCCCGGGAAGGGCGTGCGGGGGCTCGGCCGGGCTGCCGGGAGCCCTGGGCTCTCCTCTCGCATTTCGCCCTTGGAAGGGCTCGGTTTCGTTTGAGACGAACCGAGTCTGAGCAGCCCTGACGCCAATTTTTCTCGCGCATTCCGTCGAGGATCCCTTCCTTTCTTTGGCACATTTGAGGGAAAAGGCATGCACTGTGGCCCCTAGGAAATCCACCGCTCACCTGGCTCCCCCCCCCGCCCCAGTTACAGCGATAATAACAGCCATCGTCCATCACCATGCCCCGCAAAGCGGGAACGAGACGGGGCTGCTCCAGCTCCTCCGTTATAAACAGAGGAAAAGTGAACAATGCCCAATTACTCTTAAATGGACACGGGATGACACGTTGCATATACACAGAGAAGGACAAACGCAGACAAATATGGACAGTTTCCTCGCCCTTCTCCCTCTCTCTCTAATTTAATCTATGTATGTATGTATACACACACACATATACACGGCTTGAGGGACGCAGAGGGCTCCAAGAGCGCGAGAAAAAATAAGGAGAAAGGCTCCCCTAAATCCAGGTGGGTGGATGTTCGTGCCCACAGCTATTCTGGATATCTATCTACATACCGATGGAGCTGGGCACGCACACACACACGCACCCGCAGAGGAGCTGCCCGGGCAGTGTCCCGGCTATCGGGATAGCGCAGCAATCACAATAATATTTTACAGCCTCCAGCTCTGTCTCGGCAGAAGAGAGAGCGCCGCTTGCAGAGGCGAGCAACTTTGGCGGTGTCGGTGGGTTCGCTTGGCTTTTTAAACCCGGTTGGCAAAGCGCAGGGCTTAGATGGAGATGAGAAACGAAGAGTTACCTTTGTTACTGTTTTCCTTCAGCTGGGAGGAAGTCAGGCTGGCCGGGGAGCGGAGTGCGGAGCAGCCCACCTCCACATCACTGTTCATATCTGCCTCTTGAGCAACTTCCGAATAAAGGCTGATTTTCTTCCTGCTTTCCGACGGCGGGATTTCGGACGAGACGGCGCTTTCGCTGCTCGGGTGCTGAAGATTGAATAAAGTGTCTATTTCGAATTTGCCTTTGGCGGAGATGTCCCCTATCGCGCTGTGCAGGGAGGCGGAAGTTAGTCTCGGGCTGAGGCGACCACTGTGCTGAGAATTTTCAAGGGCCTCCAGCACCGCATTTCCAGCTGAGTCTGACAAATTCGAGAGCCTTTTGCCAGCTGTAGGGCTGTGCAGCCCTCTCTCCATCAGGATCATCTCTTTTCTTATTCTTTCCATCATCTCAGCTTTATAAAAAATGTCAAAGTTGCAGGGCTGGTCCTGTACTAATGATGAGCTGCAGCAGGGGCTAATTCACATTCAGCCCGGCAAGTGTCTCTAAATATTATTATCTCTTTTTGAGGGAGGCGTAAAAATTGTGGGATGCCAAAGCGAGGGAATGACTGGTCAAAATGACCCATACATCCTTTCTAGCCCGAAATGTCATTCATCAAAAAGTAGTGCTCGTCATTAAGGTACGAATGACGCTGTTCGAATAATCATTTATTGTAACAGGTTTATAAGCAAATAAATACAAGCTCCTGTCAGTGGATAATGAAGGCGGCTTCTGAGCAGACAAATATATCCAGGTGGAAAGAAAGAAAGACAAGAAGTGAGGAGTAAAGCTCTTGTCCTTAGCTTGATCAGATCTTGCTTGAATTGCTCTGGGGTTTGGCCTCTGGGGTGAAATTGACAGTCTGATTAATAAAATGAGCTGTGCAACATTTCCCCCTTCATTTAGGTGCATCATTATGCTCTGATTTTTGTTTTGTTGCCTTTTAGGTCCTAATGATGCAGCTTCTTTCTCATTTGTCCTCGGACAGAACTACATGCTAAATATTAGATAACGCTTTTCTTTATTATTATTTCTAAGGCGGATTTTAGATCGCGACGATAGGAAACGTTGGGAGAGGAGCGACGGACCGAGAATCCCCTGCCGCTGACATCTATTTACTCTTCCCTCCCATTTTTCCGACTGCATTAGTACTTTTATTTAGGAATTACTCCATAACCCTCATGCACCCCTCACACTCGCGAACCCTACACAGACTTTATAAGCCCGCTGCTGCCGGCACACGCCGGTTCAAGCGGACCTACAGCAGTCTCCTGGAAATTGAAATAGGCATTAGAATTCCTCGTTTCTAATATCTTTTCTTCGTTGCGACTTTAAACACGATCTCCTTCCTACTTTCTGTAATCCTGCTTCTCGACGAAGCTAGCCTGCTATTTTTCTCCCCTTCTGGGACAATGCTCGCTCTCGTACGCTCTGCTAGCGGGGAGAAGAACCGAAGGGCATTAAATGCGTCCGTGATTTAAAACACCCCGCCGCCGTGCCATCTCATCCTGGCGGCTGGTTTCTCTCTCCAGCCCTTTCCTTCTTCCCTCCCCACCGCCAATAAAGTCTCCCCACTTAAAAGTATTATTATCAGAAGTGATAGAAATAGGCGATACTCGGCTTTATTGTCTGCAGGCACGGAAGCAGCCGGGATATCACCTCCAACCCCCTGTCTCCAAAGTTACCTGTGGCTCGGTTAGCTCATCCCTCCGCTCTTTTCCGGGTGATGTGGAGTGCAGCGTCTGGGCGCTGCAGGGGACACAGGCTACCACGCTCGGCAGACGTGACAGTCGGAAAGTCTCCCTTCAGTGATAACTTTGCTAGTAATAATGACGCTGATGGCAACCATTTAAACGAAGATAAATCCTTTGTCGTTAGCATCTCTGGAGTGCTCTTCAGTAGCTGCCCAGCCTTTATTCTCGCCGTGATTTTTTTTCCCCCACATCATCTAGTATTTAGACCCTGAGAACCCGAGGGTTTGATCGCCCGGAGAAACACCCCAACGTTTCCTGTGATTAAAAGCGGGGTCGATTTTTTTCGAGGAGAGCTGTTCCCGCTAATGTTAGTCACACACATCTCCTAAGTTCTTGTGCTCTTGCGCATGATTCATAGCTCGAAAATGGGATACTTGTCAGATTTTTTTTTTTTTTAATAACGTGTTAAAGTCTCCCTAAACATTCCACGAAATATTTAGGAAACATTCTAGGCGTTGTTTGCAAAATCCAGCCTTCCATTAATGAGCGTTTTATGTCAGCCCTTTGAAATGTGAATTTAGACTGCAGTGTGGTGTCCTGCGTTTTACAGCCCCAAAACCAGACAAAAGTAAATATCAACTTTTCCTTGCCCGCGGGCGCGGCTGCGGTGCGGGACGGGGCGGCGGGGCAGCGGGCAGCCCCCGCACCGGGCACCGGGACCCCGGCACCGCGCTGCCGGCCCCGCGGGCGGGCACGGGGGTGTCCCCGCGGCTATCCCCCGTCACGGCTGCCATCCACCGCGGCCACACCGCGCCGGTGTCGGGGAGCTGCGGACCGGGACGGGGAGAGCCGCCGGTACCGGGGCGCTGGAGCCCCTGCTCCCCCCGTAGCTGCCCGCGGCCCCGGCGGCCCGGCCGCGCCGGCGGAGCGGAAGCCTGCGGCGGGGTTTATTGCTGTCGTTTGGCGCCCTCGTCTGTTTTCTTAAACGCTGTAGCAGGGCGAGCATCTTCCCCCGGCCTCTCGGAAGGCGCAGCCACATCCCCGGCGCGGTGGCGGGGGCGCGCAGCCCAGCCCGGCACGACCCGGGGCTCTGGGGGTCACCGCGGCACGGGAACGGGGGGGGGGGGGGGGCGCCTTTAGTGCTGTGCTGCTGGGGGGCAGCCTGTCTGAAAGGTCCCGGTGTGAGAAGAGCAGGCTACACGCAAGTGAGGCTGTGAATGATCTTTATTAGTGTTGGTTTGTGTTTTGCACCTTTTAAATAATTCTGATTCCTTAGTTTATGTACGAAGTATCTCAAGGCATGGCTACATTCCTATGCAAGGGAACTAGCATGCCATAAAGGACCTTAATAATCTTCCACTAAGATGTTGGGCAAGAAAAATGTTCCCCCGTGCAGTTAATCAGTTAAACCTTCAACCCACTAATAAACTAGTCATCCGATATTTATATTCCCAGCATACCAGATGTATTTACTGAACCAATGTTTATCAGTGTTTTTCTTGTTTTGGTTTTGTTTGTGGAGATTTTTTTCCCCCAAACAATAGCACAACCGAAAAATCTTTCGTCGTTTGCCTATGGTCCGTCAAAACCAGCCGCTCAGCCTAGAGAACCTCCGGCATCACAGTGACATTAGTGGGTAAACGGGGAGGAAGTTACAGAGACTGCCGAAATATGCGAAATTTTTTTAGACGCTGTTTACTCAGTTGTTCTTATAAGTTTAAAGAGCTGCTCAGGCCTACGGCCAAACTTCTTTTTCTTTTTACCTTGAAAGTTATTCCTCGAGGCATCAAAAAATATTTTCATTCCTCTTTTATTACACGTTAGCCGGGGAAAAAAAAAATCACAATTTAATTGAAATGCGGCTCGTATTAAGCCAACCGAACAGCATCTCGGTCAGCCTTTAACCAGTCACGGGGTGCTCGGGAAGGCGGACAGGGCAAGCAGCTTCCTCCTGCTCGGCGGGGCAGGCTGCTAGCCGAGCCCCGGGGCTGCGCGCAGCTCCGCCGGGACATCCGCGGCCGCGCAGCGCCTCCGGGGCCAGCCCCGCGGGATGCCTGGGGAGCGGCTGCCAGCCTCGGGGGGTGATGGAGGCGGCCGAGATGTGGCCGCTCTGGGCTTTTTAGGGCTGGGGGGCCCGAGGAGGCGGCGGCACTGGGGCTGCCCCGGGGACCCGGCGGAGCGGAGCGCCCCGCGCAGTGCCCGCGGCGGGTGGCGGCAGGGGCGGCGGCGCCACCTGGCGGCGCTGCGCGGCGCTGCGCGGAGCTGCGCGGTGGCGCTGCCTGCGCCCTGCTCCGCCGGAGGCCGCCGGGCCCCGCCGCTCCGAGCGGGCGGTGTCGGGGGGCTCGGCCGGGTGCCCGCGGCCCCGCTGCCCGCCCCTGCCCCTCGGGGAGACGGCGGAGGAGGCGACCCCATTGCGTCCCCGAGTGGCACGACCCCTGGGCAGCGACCCTCCGGCTTTGCGGGGTTAATGGTTGCGGGATGTCCGCTGCGGCCGGCCCTGCAAGCGAACAGATTTTAATTTAAAAGCTAAAGCGCTACTGCGGTCGGAAAGGTACTCGGCTGTTGTTTCCCTTCAGCCTCAGCTGCGGCGGGTCGAGGAGCTCGTCCCAGGCCGGGGTCGCCCCGGTGCTGCCTCCGAGCAGAGGGGGGAGTCGGAGGGCGGCCAGCGCCGGCCGTGACCCCAAGGCTCAAGTTCAGCACTCGCCGGTGTGAACCCGCTGCGCGGGGGCCGTGCAGGGGGTACCGAGACAACTTTTTCGCCCTCGGAATGGATTTTTTTAAAACAGAAGTAAATAAAGAGATGGGACGCTATGACACGGATTTGGAGGGAAAAAATAGTTTGAAAATTTCCCCCCTGCTTGCTGTTAAATCTTTTCGTTATCGTAACTGGCGCTTAATTATTTATTATTATTATTTTTTAAGTACTAGGAAAAAATAAACTGTCGTCTGTTTAGCTATTAAAGGTTCACTCAGAAGATAACAACGGAAAGCAGTGGGTATGGGGGAAAGTTTGTCGAAAATATAAATGGATAGTTTTCTCTTCGTTTGCATCCTCTGTTTCCCTGGACGACTACGCATAAATGTGTAAATGTATATAGTTCTGCAGCAAACGTTCACAAGAGAAGTGATTTCTAAAGTTACAGTTACCAACGGCAAATCCTAGCAAGGAAGGTGATAAAAAAAATGAGTCTTTTTTTTTTTCCCTGGGAAACAACATGGGAAATACAGACAACAAATATTAAAATTCAGTGCTAAAAGCTTGAGTGGATTCCTAATTCTGCTAGAGCCTAGCAAAAGTATTTGGGGAAATCAGATAATTTCAGGGAAAAAAAATAATAATAATAAAATCGGGTTTTTCTTTCGGGAGGAGAGCACAGCACTTTTCTGTAGGGATGCTGCCCGGTTCTGGTGTTACGCAGTTTCCTGTGCAGCGCGTGAGTGGAACATGCCGTGCGGCTCCGGGAGCGCTGGGCACCCGCGGAGCCCCCGGGGGGCAGAGGGAGGCAGTCCCGCAGCGAGGCCGGGGGTGGTCCGGCCTCCACGGGCAGCCCGGGCCGAAGCCGCCGCACGGCCCCCGGGGTGCGGGGCGCGCCCTGCCCCACGGACACCGTGGATGCTCTCAGGTCTCCGACCTCGGCCCCCGGGCTCGTTGGTGTTGTTTTGCGCAGGGTAGTGCTGTTTTCTACACCTCGCACAAAAAGGCTCGTTAGTGACTTGGTGACTCGTTGGTCATAAACCCGCCCGAAGGCCCCGCTCCCCCGGCCACCGAGGGGGTCTCGCTGGAGCAGAGGGCTCGGCGGGGCTGCCGTCCTCCTCGGGCGTCCGTGCGGCGGCACCGGGGTTTGCTTTGATGTCAGGGAGCTCAAACCGCCCCGAAACGTTGGGCTTTAGGAGTTTTTTCTTTCGGCAGCCTGGTGAAAAATGTCTTGACGGGAGAGAAAAGTTCATCGCAAGAGGAAACACAACGGGAGATGGGAGTGCAACTGGAAAGATGTCCAGAGAAACAAAGTCCATCGTTCCTCAGGACTTCACTGTGTTAGCAATGGTTTCACTAGAAAGCTGCGTGCAGGGACATAAAAGGATGAGAAACTCGTGCCCCGACAAACCTTCCTCCTAATTATGTGGGGCTTCGTGTCCTGAGTGAATGCTGCCTCGGCGTAAATCCGAGCGAGACACGTAATCATGCCTGGCTCACTTCTTCCCCTTCTCGACTGATTACGAAAGATTAACGGCAATTACAAGTGGGTAGAGCTAATGAACGTGAACTTGTGTTTACCATCCGGTTGTTGCTGTGACTGCCGGCCCCTCTCTGCCGTTCCTCACCCCGCTCCCACAAGCTGCCGGGGGTCACTGCAGCGGCCACAAAGCTCCACCAAGCCCGGGCCCGGAGGCTGCCGCTGCTCGGCCCCGCCGCAGGCCGGCTGCGGAGGACGGGCCCGGGGCGGCCGCGGTGCCGGCAACGGGCCGCGGCTCCACCGCGGCTCCCCCTCGCCTCTGCCGGGTCTGAGCCACCGCCAGGCCAGCGAGCACGGCCCCGGCTGCCTCCTTCTCGGAGGCTCGCAGTTCCCTGCCCAGGAGGGAGCGCGTTAAGAGCCCGCGGAGCGGCGGGACATGGCCCACGGGGGCCCGGGCTCGTCTTCGGAGCGCGCTCCCTTTCCGGCTCCTTGCGCTCCTGCGGCTTCCATCCCGACTCAGCGGGACAGCGACAAGAGACGGCAGGAGGATTTGCCCCAGTGTCGGAAAGTCACCCTAGAGCAGCCGTCAGCGCTAGGGCCCGCTGTCCTGACCAGGCGGCCTCACCGCCACACGGGTGGCGCTGCGAGGGGACGGGCAGCCACGGCTAAGGAGCGCCAGGCTCCGCGCCCCGCGGCTCTGCCGGCTGGCAGCAAGGGGACGAGGGGTGAGGGGTCGGGGGGGACGTCTGCCACGGGCGACCGCTCGGTGGGGCAGGCGGGTAGGACCCTACGACAAAGCCGGGAAGGAGAGAAAGAGAGGAGGACCGGAGGATGGGCTGCAGAGGCCGTGGCGGCTTCTCCCCCCGCCTCGGCCGCAACAATAGGCTCGGGGAGGTGTCGCTGTGCCGCGGGGAGGGGACGCCGGGGGTCTCCGGGCTGCGGGCAACCGGGGAGGGAAGAGCCCCGAGGCGCGCGGCTTGAAAATGGCCAGCGGAGGATCGAGGGTCCACCGCTGGCCCTTTTGAAGCCGCGGGGAGGCGGGCGGGGGGATGAAAGCGGCGGGGGCGAGGCCGGCCCGGAGGGGCATCGCCGCCGCCGCCCGCCCGGCCGGCCCCTCCCCAGCGCCGGGGCCGCGGCGGGGCGGGAGCGCGGCGTCGGGGGGGCGCCGTCGGTGCGGGCCGGGGGCTGCGCGGCGAAAGGGGCAGTGCGGGCGGCGGGACGGTCACATGCTCCGCCGGCAGCCTATGAGCAGCCCCCCGGGCTGCGGCAAACTAATCTGGAGCCGGCCGCCCCCACCCCCGGGCCCCCCCCCCAACGTGGACTTCGTTTTTATAAACGTACCGCCAGGATCCAACCTGTTGGAGGCAAATAACAATTTGCACCATGCCCGGCCGGGGACCGCGCCGCCGCCCGCGATGTGCAAGGCCATGAGCAAGGCAGCGAGCTGGGAGATGGACGGACTGCGCGGCGACACCGGCGGCGGCGGCGGCGGCGGGGGAGGCGGCGGCGGAGGCGGAGGTGGCGGCGGCGGCGCCCCCGGGCAGTGCCGTAATTTTCTCTCCTCGCCCGTTTTCGGGGCGGCGCACACGGGCCGCGCGGCCGCCGCCGCCGCCGCCGCCGCCGCCGCCTCGGGGTTCGCTTACGGCGGCGGAGGGGAGCGGCCGGGGGCGGCGGCGCGGGCAGACCCCCCGGCCAAGGACTGCCCGGGCTCCGGCGCGCCGCCCGCCGCCCCCGCGCTCGGCTATGGGTATCACTTTGGCAATGGATACTATAGCTGCAGGATGTCCCACGGGGTTGGGATCCAGCAGAACGCCCTGAAGTCTCCCCCCCATGCCTCCATTGGCGGCTTTCCCGTGGAAAAGTACATGGACGTCTCCAGTCTGACCAGCACGAGTGTCCCCGCCAATGAAGTCTCCTCCAGGGCGAAGGAAGTGTCCTTCTACCAGGGCTATACAACCCCCTACCAGCACGTTCCTGGGTACATAGACATGGTCTCAACGTTTGGCTCTGGGGAACCGAGACACGAAACATACATATCAATGGAGGGCTATCAGTCCTGGACTCTGGCTAATGGCTGGAATAGTCAGGTTTACTGTGCCAAAGATCAGACACAGAGCTCACACTTTTGGAAATCGTCCTTTCCAGGTACGAGAGGGAGAGAACCGGGCTGAGCCGAACCCCCCCCGCACTCCTCCGCCCGCCCGTCCCCTCCCCCCCGCGGGGCTGAGGAGCGGCCTGGCGAGCTGGACACGCCGCACAGCCACGCACAGAGCGGAGAGAGAGAGGGGGGACGGCGGATTTCTTCCTTGCCCCCCACCCGCCCCGAGGAAAGCTCCCCCCGTGCTTTCCGCCCCGCGGGACAGACCCGGCGCCCCCCGGCCACTTAGCAGCAGGGCCCCGCGTCCCGTCCCGCGGGCGCCGGGCGGCCTCGGGCTCCTTCTTCTGCTTCTCCTAACGGGGCCTCGGTTTGTATTTACGTTTGCAGTTTGCAGGACGATGATGGCTTGAAGGCTTGCGCTTCTCCGCTTCTCCGGCTGGCGATTGACCCGGCCCCAGAGCACTTAAGAGACTGCGAGTAGCGAGGGCACGCAGGCACAAACCACATGCAAACAAACCCACACCAAAGGGATGTCTGTGCGCTGCCAGGACCGACCTGCTCTCAGCCCCCGAGCCAGTGCCCCCGCCGTCCTGCATGCTCGCTAGCGATGCATGCCTGAAAAGTGATGACAGTCCATCAAGGTTTCGGTGCTTTACTAACGCGCAAATAATGTGGCCGTGTAAATAATAATAAACTGTAAACAGCCTGGCATTATTTATTTGCCCGTGAAAACCAGTGCCCAACAAGTATCAGTTAAGCTTTAAACGCCTGTAATAAAATTCTAATTTTTCACATAATGTCTTTTACAATAGGGGACGTTGCACTAAACCAGCCAGATATGTGTGTCTACCGGCGTGGGAGAAAGAAGCGAGTGCCGTACACAAAACTCCAGCTTAAAGAACTCGAGAATGAATATGCCATTAACAAGTTCATTAACAAGGACAAGAGGCGAAGGATATCCGCAGCCACAAACCTGTCTGAGAGACAAGTTACCATTTGGTTTCAGAACAGGAGGGTGAAGGATAAGAAAATAGTCTCCAAACTGAAAGACAACGTTTCTTGATCTATTAGTTGCGGACAGTGATGGATATATAAACTCAATTTACGACCAGCTAAAGACTTTTGGAAAGACTTGAAAACATATTTAATTTTTTTTTCTCCTTCCAGCGGTGGCGAAGTTTTGTGAATTGTTTTCCATTTCCATGAACGTCAGCGTTTTTCTCTCGGTCGAAGGGAGCGCTGACAAACCTTGACTTTATAGTTCTGTTTCTTCCTTTTTTTAAAAAAAATAATATTAATAATAATATTAATATTAATTATATTTTCTGTTCTTCCCTCTAGGCCAGTATAAACGAATTTAAATATGTTGAACGGTTACAGTTATAACTTTCTTAAATGCTTAACTCTTGGGGGGGGATGTCTGTAATTTTTGTCTCTGAACAACAGCCAGTGCCAAAAAGTGTCAGTTTTGATTTGCTACCGTAAACTTCAAAACGTGCCGAGGGACAAAAATATCCGTCGGAGAAGGCGAGAAAGCCGCAGCGGGACCCGTGCAGCGCCGCGCTGCTTCCAGCCCCCGCGGAGCCCGCCGGCAGCCGGAGGGAGCTGTGCGCCGCGCGGAGCGGTAACGTGCGCTGTCGGGTTTCGAGGGGCTTTTTCGGGGGAGAACCCGCTGGGAGCTCCTCGGGGGCACCGGGCAGAGACCCGGCTCCCTCCCGAGGCGTGCAGGTTTTTGGGGTTGCGCTTTCGTTTTTCAGCCGGAGGCTTCCGCGCTCCGCGGTCGCGCAGGCGGCGGCTCTCGGCGGGGCTCCGCGGGGCTCCGCGGCCGCGGAGCGGAGCGCCTCCGGGGGTCCCGGCACGGCCCGGGAGAGGCTGGCCCCGAGAGGTGTGCGTAAACCTGCGCAGCTTGCCCGAAAAGCGCCCGGCCCGCTCTCTCCTCTGTGCCCGGACAAGCACGGGGCTCTTCTCCTTCCTCCCACCACGGCGTTTAAAAAACCCTCCTGGTCGGAGAAGTGAAGCTCAACTGCTAACTTTTAATTTGCAAAACTAAACGGGTGTTAATGACAGAAGCAATAAATGATTAGTTTCAAAAGATGCCATAATTTATATGGGCCGAAAGGCTAGGACTTTGCTGAGTTTGTGTTATTTTAAACCTAGTGTGCATGTTATGATATACACAGGGTGGGCAGACACGCTAGCCAACTACTAGGAGAGAGAAGCGGTACCTCTCTGTTAATGTGCCTCGTTTAATTATTAAAATGTGTGTGTTCCGAACTAGTATTATTTATTATAATATCCTATTGCTCTAAACACTTTGATTACCAGTGTATGTGGGTAAGACATACAGTAAGACTGTTTCTCCATAAACCATTTTTATTTCCCTTCTTGTCTTAAAGTCTGCTTTTACTTTGTGTTGGAAACATGGGCTGAACTTCCCAGCTGTTAATGATGTTGCCAAACTGTTCCTGAACCGCCTTTAATAAAACGATTTCTTTTCGATATATATAAAAAGAGGACGAAATTCGCCTTCTTTTCGCAGCAGGGCGTTTCGCGAGCTCCAGGCTTGCGTGGGATCTTCTCAGGGCCCTTCGGAGAGGAGAGGAGGAAAGGATGAGGGTCTCACTGGAGGAGGGAAAGGCGTTCCAAGTGGGCCTTTTCGCCGGGAAAAGAAATTTCGAGGAAGAAATGCTGCCGGCGAGAAGTACGCGGGGCAGGAGCCGGGGGGCAGCTGCCCCCTGCCTCTCACCTCTCCCCCCTCGGCCCGGCTCTGCCTGCCCTGTGCGGGGCTCGCCGCTGCCCGGCGCCTTTCTGTGCCCCCTGGAGCCGGATGCGGCCCTCGCCGTGCTCCCGGCGGAGCTCCGCGGCCGCTGCTCTCCGGCCGCTCGGCGGCCGGCTGCATCCACGGGGGAGCTATCTTCCGCCGCCTCCGCCCTCTTCCTTCCCCTTTCTCTTCCGCTCGCCCATTCTCGGCTTTTGAGGGGTTTCTTTTCCCCGACCGGACCCGGAGGATTTCCCACTCGGTTCTCTTGCAAGCGGCGCTTTCTGTGCGATTCCGGGAAGCCGGGACCGGGGCCGCGTCGCGCCGGTGCCTGCGAGAGCCCGCTCTGGTGGTGCAGCCTTGTTTTCTCCGCAGGAGAAAGATTCCCTAAATTCTTCTTTTCCTCCCTCCCGGCACCTCCCCCAGCACACATACTTCGGCCCCATTAATCCCGAGGAGTTTTCACCCGCCGATTTTTCCGGCCGGGCCCCGCCGGAGCCTCCCTTCCCTCCCCGGCCGCTGCCCGGCCTCCCAGCAGGCGCAGCCGTGCCACGGCCGAGACCCCCTTCCCAGGGCAGGAGGAAGCCCGGGCGGGCTGGCAAATCGCTACCAGATGGAGAGGAGCCGCCTGCTCCTCTTGGAACGGCGTGCAGAAACACTGCGAAAGAGGCCGGGAGGGCGGCGAGGCCAGCGCCGCCCGTCGAGCAGCCGGGGCGGCGGGGGTCGGTTCCCGGGGCTGTCCCCCCCCGGCTGGGGCTCCGAGGAGGGGGCGAGGCTGTTGGGCTGCGGGGCAGAGCGCCTGGCTTCGGGCAGTCCGCAGGCACCTCGAGAAAGACGGCTGCAGATGCGCGGTGGCACGCCGATGATGCACTGCAAGGCGGCCGGGGCTGCCATTGAGCCGCGGCGCTGTCAGGCAGCGAGATTTCCGAGCCATGTTTGAGGCAATCCTGCCATCTCCTGGACAACCCCTGGCATAGGCGGGGGAGCCCCGGGCTGGCCGAGGCAGCCGCGATCGCGAGTGATGGATGGGAACGGGAGGCTGCGCGGTCACACGCAGAGCAGCCCGCATCTTTCCGCCGGGGGACTGCGCCAGTGAGATTACGGTGTGGTCAGCTCTGATGTCGAGGCCGATCCCATTGCCTATTAAAAAAAAAAAAAAAAAAAGGAGCGGAAAGGAGCGTGTGAAAGCAGAGCTCCGGGTCGCTCTGTTCCTCAGCAGTGATATTTCCTGTACAGACACAGACAGGGGGACACCCGCTGCATTAAAACGCCGCCCTCCAAACCAGAAGCCGGCTGTGGCTGAAAAAATAAAAATTAAAAAAAAAAAAATAGCAAAAGTCCGTCCGAGGCTATCTGCATCACAGCGACAGCAAATCTCCCGTGAAACAAGATGTTTTTGTCAGGTCTTTTCCCTACAGGCTTAAACATAAACATGGCTTTCCTCAGCTGTGTCTCCAGCTACTCGAGATTTTGCTTTTCATATTTCTCGCAGCATTAATTAGCAATTACAGATGAGCATTAATTGAAAGCTCTGTTTTCTCTAACCTCATAAAAGTTAGTTTGAAGTGTCACCTTTCTTTCCGGTAACTGGGAACTCACATCCATTCCTCGTGTTTATTGCAGGCAAAAATACAGTCTTTGAACACAAAATGTTCCTTCTGTCTTCCGAGAACCAGCAGCCAGAGTCAGCTCTTTCGTAAAAGGCGATTATGAAAAGAAACTATTACCTATCCTCTTGGGGAGAAAAAAAAAGCAGAAAACAAATAAGCTAATAAGAGGGAGATTCAATTGGTAGACATAATTCAAACAATAAAAATTAAAGGCAGTGGTCAGTAATATCCTCCAGCGATGCTTGTGTGGTCCTGTGTGGCCTAGGGGAGGGCAATCATTTAAAGATTTCTTTCAGGGCAATGAAATTACCGCAGAATTTACCCCAATTTCCCATTAAACAAAGAGATGAATTTGATTAGGAAAATGTCAAGCGGAGCAGCGTCTCTCATCTCGGCGTAGAAATAAAACCGAGATTAAAACTATGATTAACAGGACAATAACGGGGAAAATTAACCCTACCTGTTAACTAGGTTCGAGTTTTTAAGCGAGGTAATGAAAGTGACGGAGGCCGGGCACCGGGGATCTGCTTGAGACGGGGCTCGCTCGGACTCGGGGATGGAGGAGGCCGAGGCCAGCACCGCCCGGCCGGGCCGCCAAAGCCTCCCGCGGGTCCCGAGCGCCTCGGCTGAGCTCGGGCCGGCCGCTTCTGCCGGAGGCCTCGCCGGCTCCTGCGGGGAACGAGGCGGCGGGGGGCGGGGGGTTAGCGCCCGGCTCCTCGGCTTGTCGCCGGGGAAGGGAACTGCCTGCCCCCCGCACGGCTCGGAAAGGACACGAGCTACGTCCCGGGAGGATGCTTTCAGATAGGGTTTTGTTCGTACGCCGGAGCTAGGAGAAAAATAAGGGGGATAACGGAATAGTGGGCTCTTCTCTAAGCTCTCAGAATTGTGAGATATATTATGTTATATATATCCCCCCCAACGGCTGACCGTAAAGGGCAATTTTCTTCTCAGGGGAGAAAAATTCCGGAGATGCGACTTAGGAGATGGCAGAGAGATACTGAGCTGAGGCTGGCTCTCCTCTGCCCACCGCAGCATTCACGTCCCCTCCGCTGCATAGCAGAGCGGGAGCTTTTCTTCCTTGCAGCCTTTAGATTTTATTTATTTATCTATAGCCTCGGCGTTCTGCTCTAGTAATTCCGTGTCGCGGCTATTGCTATTCTTGTTTGTTTAAAAAATTAAATAAACAAGCCCCAGTTTCAGAAGCGTTGCTTGCAAACTCGTCTAGCTTTGGAGTGAGGATGAAATGTGTAGAAGGGGTAAAAAGGGCAGACGAGCAGACCCAGGAAAACCTCCGAGACCACTAGTCATTAGTGCACCAGAATGACAATCCCGGTAATATCCGATCAATTAAGATGTTAATTGCAAGCATATGCAGATGCATATCATGTTGCCGGCAGTTAAAACAAACGCGGATATAAAAGGGATAAACTAGTCGCTCCGCGCACAAGGTGTACTCGTCTGCACGGGGGCACAGGCACTTGCATGTGCCCGGGACCGCCGCAGCTCCTTGCCCCCGACGGAAGGAGCCGCGGCTCGCTGCTCGCAGCCCGCCGGCTGCCCGGTTACCGGGTATCCCTGCCCCGGTCCCCGGCGATCCGCGGCTCTCGCACGGCGGCTGCGGCCGGTCCGCGGGGCTGCGCGGCTCGGGACCGCGCCCGGAGCCCCCGGGTCTCCGCTGCGCCTTGGCAAATGTTTGGTTCCCCCTCATCTTTCCGCTAGCGCTGCAGCTTTGCCAGCCGGTCCCAGGCACTTTTATAGAAGCGGAGAGCATGTTTTCCCCTCCCCCTTGCAAGTCCGGTATTTTCATATTTCGAGTGTTATCATAAGACTTTTTAAAAGGGGGGGAAAAGGGGGGAAAAAAAAAAGAGGGGGGGGACGCCGTGGCTCGGTGGCTGGAGGCGGTGCTGAAATTACCGGCTTTGAAGAACCTGTCTGCAAAGTTTCGTCCAATCGTTTCAGGCTTTCCGCTTATTCCCTGTTGTAACTAAATACTGCTGTAAGAACAGCTGAAGTCCTTTGTTGGAAATGTGTGATCGCAGTCTCTACAGATCTGGCTACGTTGGTTCTCTCTTGAATTTGCAATCTCCAGATTCCTTTTATTTTCCTAATTTGCGGGCTAATGGCAGTCAATTGGCGGCTCTGCCCACCATTTCCTACCCCAGAAGCTCGATCCCGTGGACTTGCTCAAGTTCGTGCGCAGCCCAGCCGCAGAGCCACGCGTTCAGCGGCGCGGCGCAGCCTTACCTCCCCGGCTCTGTTCCAATCAACATCAACTCCAACAGCAACAAAGAGTGCCTGGAAGAAAACAATAAATATTACGCCCATGATGCGAGCTCCAAACAAGAGGAAAGATGCAGGCAGAGGCAATCTTTCGCAAATGACCCAACTATTACTCACGCAGCCAACTTAAAGCCCGTAAAGTATGACCACTCGAGCCTGCAGAGAAGTTTGCATGGCTCGGCTACTCTTTTTGAAGTGAACTCCTGCACTTCCAGCCTAAAGGAGGACATCAAGAATTCGGTCAACTTGAACCTGACAGTTCAGCCCGCAGCAGTCCAGTCATGCCTCCGACCTTCAGTGCAGGATGGTATGCCTTAAATATCTCGCTTTAGTTAGAGGCGACCTAGCGATACGTGCTTTCTAAGAGATGTCTGTAATTGTTTTGTAACCCCCCCGTAATCCATTCGGAATGGTAATCGCTTAATCCGACTCGGAGCTAGATAGGAATTGTGCTGTCAGATGTGCTTTGCCAGATTTTACCGACCTAGTTTTGCCCTGTTATCTTGCCGCTTTTTGCATATTCTCTTTAATACACAGACGTGATCCACTAAATTATCGACGTGTTTGTTGTAGGTTTGCCTTGGTGCCCCACCCAGGGGAGATCAAGAAAGAAACGGAAACCTTACACAAAACAACAAATTGCTGAATTGGAAAACGAGTTTCTCCTCAATGAGTTTATTAACCGACAGAAGAGGAAAGAACTATCAAACAGACTGAATTTAAGCGATCAGCAAGTTAAAATTTGGTTTCAGAACCGACGAATGAAAAAGAAAAGAGTAGTAATGCGTGAGCAGGCGCTTTCTATGTACTAGACCAGAGTCCGCCCGTTCCTGCATGAACTTGTGCCTGGAGTGTTCACCCCTAGAGTAGAGTATATTCGCGGCTGAAATGCGGGAAGTGTGTTTTTGTTTTTGTTTTACCATTTAAACCAAAATCTCCAAGCGCGTAGGATCCCTGTGTAAATTGGCAAATGCTGAGTTCTTAGCCAAAATGAAGAAAACAAGCCAGCCCAGCACGGAAACCTGTATTATCAGCTTTTACCTTTCCTTCTCCTTTTATATAGATTTTCTCCTGCTTCTTACCCTCCCTTTCCCTGGAGAATGAGCGGTGCTAAACTGAAATCGATGTCGTTTAACTGTATGTAAACACCATTTTTCAGAAAAAAATAAAATAAAGGAGTAATGCCTAGTAAAGACGTCAGCTATGTAAATCCTGGCTGGTCCCTTCATGTGTTCCCTGCTTCTGAAGGCAAGCATGCGGCGCTTGCTTGTTTTGTGGTTTGGAATAACCTGTTCGAGCACAGATCGGAGAAAGTGGTTACCAAATAAACCTTTTAATATATATATAGAGAGAGATATTCCTTCTTCGCCCCCCCCGCCCAGCTGCAGACGGAGTGCACGTGATGCCCGCGCAAGGCCTGCGCGGAATTTGCGCGCTCGCTCCGCGGCTGCGGGACCGGCCCCGCGCCCCGCGCCCCGCTGCCGCCCGCCCCGACGGCTCGGCCCCGACGGGGGCCGGCGGCACGGCCGGAGCGGGGCCCCCGCTGCCCGCCGGCGGGTCGCCGCTCCCCGCCGGGGCCGGGCGCGGGGCCGCCGCCGCCCCCTTCCCGCAGCCGCCCGGCCCCGAGGGAGCCTGGCCGCGGCCCGCAGCCCCAGCGGCCTTCGCCGGTGGCCGCCCCAGGTGGCCGGGCAGGGCCCTGCCCTTCCAGCGCCGCTGACTTTGGCCTTGTCCAGGCGCGGCCCCGGGCACACGGGAGGGGGGGAGCGGGCGGTGCCGAGGCCGCTGCGGGCCGGGGTCGGGGCTGGGGCCGGGCAGGGCCCCCTCACACCCCGGGGTGCTGCAGGAGAAGGAGATAGGCGAGCCTGGAGGTTTCTATGGGTTTGATTATTTTTCTGAGACTGTCCCCATGGCCATTTCCGCAGAGGTTTTTATGAGGGAAAGAGGGAACGCTTTCGCTTTTTTTTTTTTTTTTTTTTTCGTGTGTGTGTCCAGTTATAAACCTCAGAGGAGAAACCCAACCAGAGGGGCTGGGAGCATTGCCCAAGCCGTCTGATTATTGTTTTAGGACGGGAATGAAATCGATTTTCCCCACATCTTGCTGACAGGCTTTCGGTGCCTGCAGCCTGCAGCCTCTCCAGCACCACAACACTGGGACTGGCCGGAGCTGCCGAGCCAGGGGAAATGCAAGATACTGCCCCGATCTGACATTTCAGAAAAGACAAAAAATCTCACGGAATTTTAGCTCCAGATCAAACCGTCTTTTGGCCGCAATTTCCACGTAAATCTGTTTCTAATGAAGAGGCGTTTCCACACGCGAAACCTCGGGCTGCCTCTCCCAGCAGTAATAATAATTACGCTGGCGGAGCCTGCCTTGTTTTCTGGTGTATAAAATAGGCTCAGATATGGTTGTGCAGGGTGTATGCAGTAAGGCTAAACAATCACAAGGAACGGCACAAAGAAGCTACCTATTTATTCAGGACTATTGCCTTCCTGGAGGCAATAAACTCATTATTTCATAAAGGAGGCATATTTGAACTTTGCTCCTACCCGGTCATCTTCTTGCGAGCACTGTTCCTAAGGGCACAGTGGTCCGGCTGGGTTGGAGGTAAATGCCGGATGGCAGGGAGGGCAGCACCGCAGCCATCTTCCCGAGAGCTTTCCAGAGAGCCCCAAAGGTAACGCTGGGGTGGCGTTTCGGGAGGGAGAAGGCGAACCAGCCCAACTTGGAGGCGCCTTACTCGCCCTCCGTAAGGGCCACGAGCGCCCGGGGCGGCCCCGGGGTGGCTGCGGGGCGGGGGCGCGGGGCAGCGCACCCCGGGCATGGGGCAGCGCACTCTGGGCACGCCTCGCCCCGCAGGGCCGGCCGCCGCCCCGCCGGCCCTCGAAAGCTTCGAGCCGTCCACCCCCTGCGCGGGGAGCTGGCGCATTGCGGACAATGAACGGCTCTTCATTGGGTGGCGTTCTCCTAATTAAGAAATCTGGAGGCAACCCCAAGGATGCGAGGCAGGAGACGAGCGCAAAGCAGATACGGCCCCCTTGCTTGTTCCCTCCTGGGGTGCCGTTCAGTCCGCTGCTGTCCTCGAGAAATGGACTCTGTACGCCGTCCTTCCCCGTCCCAACCCGCCCCAGTGCAACCATGCCCTTTATTACACGTGTGCTGTGAAATTTGAAGAGGAACCTGGGGTGAAAAGATGTGAAATGCCGTGTATTGTTTATTAAACGTATCCGATCCACGACGGTAGCTTAACGCAAAGCTTCTAGTCTAAATCGCCCTCGAAAGGAGAAAACAGGTTACAAAACAGATGAGATGGGACCTGAAACGCGACGTGATGCACAAGTACGTGTATTGTGTGTCTGTGTATGTGCCTGTATGTACACCGCTCCATGTATGGCACAGCCCCCGTGTGCGCGCACCCCCAGACGGGCGCGTTTGCGGGGCCGCACCGCGACGCCACGCATTCGCGGGAGGAGACGGTGCACGACTGCGGGCGTGCACGCACACTGCAGGTCTCAGCCGCTCATCCCAAGCTGCGGGCGACGACAGTCGTGCCGGGCATGCAGGGAGGCACGCACGCGTGTGGCAGGGCACGCACACGCGGGGCCGTGCGCGCCCCCCCCCCCTCGCCAGCCGCCCCGGGCACATGTGTGCACACGCGTGCCCGCCGCCGGGCGCGGCACCCCGGCTGCGCCTGCAGGAGATGCGCCCCGCCGCAGCGTGCGCACCCCAAACCCCCCGGGCGGGGAATTTTGGGCGGCTTTCCGCCGAAATCCGCCCCCCTCAGCCCCCGGGTGGCTGCGGTGCGGGGGTGAGCAGCGGGCACCCGCTGGCTGCGCCCATGCGTGCGTCCCTCCGCAGCATGCAAGCGACCGTCCGTCCCTTTATTTACTCCAACATAAACATCTTCGCATTCCGACCGCAGCCTAAACGTGATAAAGCCCTTCCGAGGGGAGCTCTCCATTGCGGCGAGTTTGATAAGGCTGCAAACGCAACTCGGATTGTTCGAAATGGCTCTGGATGCCTTTGTGCTTCCTAAAAGAGCATAAATAATTAAAGTTTGGCAGGGAGGAAAAGCTTTCTTGCAGAACTGTAGTGGCAATAAATGAAATGACTCAGAATCTCTTCTCCAGTCAGTTTTTACGAGAGCTGCCAGACAGTGTCTGTTCACGTTCTCCAGATACTAGGGGCGCCATAACAAAGTTAAGGTCAAGTTAGTGTCTTATCTTGGGTGGCACAAAAATACCGCATCTTCTCCAGCCGGACTGGGTGTATTTTTAAACCCGAATGTTATGCAAGTCGTCTGAATTTCCACGGAGGGCTTTTGGAAATGTCACTTGGACCAGAATACTTGGTAATTCCAGGCAACGGTTGCAGATGTTTCAAGACGCCTAACGGTAAAGTATGCGCCTGACTGTGTACATGATGAGCATTTGTGTGTCGATGCTATTTAATCTGAGCAAGGCGAAAAAAGGGGGGGAACGTAATGCTCAGAGCCGGGCTGGGAACTGACCCCAGGGCGAAAACGTTCTGGCAGGCGGGGACCCCCATGTCTGCCTTATTGCAGCGGGGTCTCTGCTGCGATATTGGACTCCCATTCCACAAATGAGATCGCTTTTTAAGGGTCTGTTTCCTAAAAGGGCTGTTTTCGTATTAACAAATCGTCGCCATGTCTTTGAACTTGAATTAGTTGAAACCGGTTGGTTCCTGCGCCAAAATTTAATTGATGCTGGGCTTGCTGCATCGAAAGGAAGGTGAAGGATTCTGGCTAAGGCGTAATTAGTTGTTTGAACGATAAAGAAAATGAGGCTTCATAGGTTCCCAGAGCCATCTCTCCTGATGAGCTTGGCGATCAGAAACCTGGGGGCACAATCCAAACGGATCCCTGCCCTTCTCTGCTACAAGCTCAGGGTGGTAAGTGACACAGGAGCCATTTTAACTGCGCAGGCATCATTTTTAGGAGGTTGTTCATGTGTTGTAGCAAAATCGAGAAGGCTCGAAAGTTACCGATGAAGGGAGGAAATGGTGGATTTGTGCCTTGGTTTCTAGTGATACCTTGCGATAGTTTATCTGCTGGCAGCGATTTGCGGCGTTTGAAGCGGTTTGAGAGGCACCAAGGCAGCGAAAAAAAAATAAAATTAAATTATAAAAAAATACGATACGGTACAGAGAAAAGAAAAAGAAGAGGAAAGATAGGGAAAAAGGAGTGAGCTTCATGTTATCTGCCCGGCTTGGGTCTTTCGCTTTTCGGGAGGGCACGCGGGGCCCCGGGGCGGAAGCCTCCGGGGCAGCCCTGGCCCGCTTTGGGGGGCCGGGGGAGGCGGGAGGGACTTGGGGCAGGCTGCGGGGCGCAGCCCGGGCTGGGGGGCTCCCGCCCCCGGAGCCTCTCCGCAACGCGGAGCCGGGAGCGCGCAGGAGGCGCCTGGCACGGCGGGGTCGCGGGGCGCGCAGCCTGCGGCTGGCCGAGCCCGATGCCCGCAGCGGCGCCTCGTAGAGCCCCCTGGCCTGCCCCTAGTCGCCCCCGGTGCCTGGGGGCTGGTTCCCTACCTGCCGGGCTCTCTGCTCGCTGGGTGGCGGCCGCCTTTGGGGAAACCACCCGGGGCCTGATGTCTGGAGGGAGCGCCCGGAGAGCGCCTGGGTGGCAGGGGGCGACCCTGCTTGGCGTGCAGAGCTCGGCCGGATTTCGGGTTCATTTGGAGAGCGGCATATGGCGGGGCCACTCGGGCTATGCTGTACAGTGGCGGAAAAAGGCATTCCCATAGAGAGCTGGCAAACGTTTCTGGAATGAGGGATTGCTCGAGCATAAGGCTATTGCTGGCGCGTATTATTCATCCTCTTCTCTTTTCAGCCTTTGTGACCCGGTTTGTGATCGGCTATGTAAAATAATATTTCAAGGAGAAAAAAAAAGAAAATTGGCAAAAATGAGCCCTCGAGGGCAGGGCGGCTGTGGGGCTGGCGGGTGCTGTGCGTGTCGCCTGCTCCCAACCCTGCTTTTCCCTTCCAATGAAAGTGAACGTTTGGGTGGGAGTTGGAGGCACAGGAACAGAGGTCACTTTGTGCGCTGCTCTGCTTCCCAAGGAAACCGTGCCTGGTGGACTTCTCTTCCTGCCCTAGCCCTTTTCTTTCCAGAAGAGCCCGAAAGTGCCTGCCTTTCATAAAATCCGCTGCTGAGAGATGTTCCGTTTGCCTGTTTCTCATTGCAGTTTGTCTCTGGCGCCCTTGTACAAGCGCACGGTGTTTGGGCTTGAGCGAGGGAAAACGAGGTGATCGGGACTCGTGCTTTGAATTTCGGGACGGATTTCGGTGCCAACTGTGGATTGCTGGAGCCGAGCGGGCAGCCTCCCTCGCGCGCTAGGGCGTGTAACTGGGACTTGGCTCTCCCGCGTGAACCACCGCCCGCTCCCCATCCGCCGAGCAGCGACCGGCGGACACCGCTCCTGCCATCGGGGAGCGGCCACGCCACGGAGCCCGGGGAGCTGGGAGCCCGCTCCCCGCGGGGCACCTTCCTCGACGGAGCCCCCCTGGCTCCGCTCCCGCCTCCCCCGGCGGCGATGCGGCGGGGGCGCGCCGCGGGGCCCCGCGGCGGGTGCCCGGGCGGCGCGGCCCCAGGTGAACGGGCACCCGCGGCACCCCCGGGCACCTCCTCGCCTGCTGGGGGAATGGGGGGAAAAGGCGAGGGTGCGCGCCCGCCCGTTCCGCTCATCCCTCCGTGCTGGGAGGGCTCTTTGGAGAGCTCTTAGGAGCCTTTCCGAAGGGCTGATATAGATATAAGGACATTTCTACATTGCGTCACGTGACATAATTACCACTAGAATCAATCAAGATGAATTGCACGTCAGCACACGGTGGGGATTTTTTCTTAGTTGATCCTGTCCAAACCCTCTTGTGCAATAGATGGATCTTGTTCAATGCATTGAAGCCTCCTGGTTGCTTGCAATCGCAAAAAGGAAGACATGACCGAGTTTGACGATTGCAGTCACAGCGCATCCAATATGTATCTGCCAGGGTGCGCTTATTACGTCTCACCCTCAGATTTCTCGACGAAACCCTCTTTTTTGTCGCAATCGTCTTCCTGTCAAATGACTTTTCCTTATTCTTCTAATTTACCTCATGTCCAACCTGTGCGCGAAGTAGCATTCAGGGAATACGGATTAGAGCGCAGCAAATGGCAGTATAGGGGCAGTTATGCTCCTTATTACTCAGCTGAAGAGGTGATGCACAGAGACTTTCTGCAGCCTGCGAACAGGAGGACGGAAATGTTATTCAAAACGGACCCCGTGTGCAGCCACCATGGACCGTCTCCTGCTGCCTCCAACTTCTACAGCTCGGTGGGGAGGAACGGCATCCTGCCGCAAGGCTTCGACCAGTTTTACGAGACAGCCCCCGGACCCCCGTACCAGCAGCACTCCGAGGGCGAGGGGGACGCGGACAAGGGCGACTTGAAGCCCCAGAACAGCACTTGCAGTAAAACACCTTCCAGCCAAGAAAAGAAAGTGACAACAGCAAACAGCGCCGATTCCCCTTCTGGTGAGGCTGTTGCAGAGAAGAGCAACAGTTCAGGTAGGTATCAGTAGTAAATTGGGGGCAAAAGTACAAGGCCAACACTTTGTCAAGCCGCATTTTATGTGCAATTTTATAAGCATCCAAAGGATTTTATATATCCTATAAGATTTCCTTTACCGTTGTAAAGCGTGTTTACGATAGGAAACCAATTTAGGTGGGCTTAAGGTATTCTTGGAAGAGGATATTAATTGTTATTAAATTGTTGATTTGGCGGGGGGGGGGGGGGGGGGGACACGACAGGGAGGTTTCACAGGTAGTGCTCGGAGCTGCCTTCGTTTTGGAGCCTGAGATCTTCGTTTGTTTGGTGAGGGGGGTGGGGGGAGAGGAGTTTGAGAAACTTGGAATATTTCCAGCCCATTTAAATATCTCTCTGTACTGCTCGAAGTGCTCTCTTTTAAGGAGAAGTTGGGAAATATTCGCTTTTTCGCTAAGGCACCCGGAGAGTAAAAGCCCCAGGAATATTTTCTGAACTGCTGGAGGGCTGCTTTCCAGGCGATGGGATATTGTCAAAGCCTCTGATCTCTTCCCATCTGAGTGTGTTTGTAGCAGCAGCATAACTCAGTTTCCTCTTTCTTGATTTTCAGCGATTCCTCAGCGATCAAGGAAAAAGAGGTGTCCCTATACCAAATATCAGATAAGAGAACTGGAACGTGAGTTTTTCTTCAACGTGTACATAAACAAAGAGAAGAGACTACAGTTGTCCAGAATGCTCAACCTCACTGACCGACAAGTTAAAATCTGGTTCCAGAATCGAAGGATGAAAGAAAAGAAACTGAACAGAGATCGACTCCAATATTTCACTGGAAATCCCTTGTTTTGAAAAAAAAAAAAAAAAAGGAAAGAAAGAAAGAAGGATAAAGAAAAAGAAAAGAAAAAAATAAAAATCGAGAGAGAAGGAGAAAAAGAAGAAAGAAGGAAAAATTGAATATATCTGTCTCTCTGACCTGCCATCTGAATGCAAAAGTAAATTGGTTTACATGACACATCCACCCTGCGGAACTCAAAGTTTCATTTTCACGTGCAGCTCCCCACACTGAATGGCCACTGGAGATTTCGGGGCTTGGCGCAGCAGATTCCTGATAAGGGGAAACTAGGGTAAATCCAACTGTCCCTTCTCGAGTGTTTCTCGCCAAAGGTGCTTGTTTTCCTCTCCCAAAGTACCAGCAATGGACCTGCAGTGTGTCTGGTAGTTTTTGCTTACAATTAATTGAGTTCGGGGGGGCCATGTTGTTGCTTTTGAGCTAGGATAACACTTTCCTCCCTCTAAGTGAATGCGGTTTATTTAAGAGATGGTAAATGTACGTTCGCTATATATAAAAAATATATATATATGTTTCTATTGTCATCCAAAAGCATGGGCCACTGTCTTTTTCATGTGAATAAATGGTTTCTAGTAAAGTTAAGGTTATAACTTCCGTGCACTGTATGGATTTCCATCTCCGAAGGATCCTAGCGTTTCCCGGGCTAGAGCCAAGTTCAGTTAAATAATAACGGGAGGAAGCCAAGCCGGGTTATTTTAAATGCATTTCAAAAATAAATAATAGCTTAGAGCTGTAACTCTCCCTTTGTAGATATGTGTAACCTTCACTGTTCCCCCCTCAGTGTGAGGCAGAGCAAACATGGCTGTCTGCAGACCATCACTTCTGATGGTGCTACAATTACTATAAACAACGAAAAAGGCTTTTTTAACTGGTCAGGCTCCCAACAAGCCCAGAATCCCGAAGGCCAATGACTGTTTACTTGCTAGTGAAGGGTAAGCCAGAACGAGGGCTCAGAGCGGTTGAGACAAGAGGGAGCTATAAACAATTGGCACTGGTGGGGAGGGAAGGAAAAAAAAAAAGTTTGGAGACAGAGGGGAGGATCTCTAAAATATGATTTCTCGGCGGGGCGTGCGGAGAGCAGGGCTGGCCGGGTGCGGCCGCTCCGCACCCGCTCTGCAGCCGCGTAACTCCCGCTCCGCTCCCGCGGGCGCGGCAGGCGGCCCTGCGTCCTCCGGCGGGCAGGGATCCGGCGGAGGTCCCCTCCGCTTTATGCTGCGTGACCTGGCTGGGCTGTTTACAAAACCTTGAACTGTCTAGACAACACCATAAAACCCGAGGTTCTAAACAGCTTAATTGGGTTATATTATACACCTTCTGGTGGGTGAAAAAGAGATTTCCGCAATGTGCAATAAAGGCGAGGAGCGGGGAAAGAATTTGGCTTTTTTGAATAGGATGGAGCGGCTCGCGCTACACTTGCTTTCAGCGAAGGCAAAACTGGGCAAATTAGTGACGAACGGCCCCAGAATTAAAAAATGGAGAAATGGGAGTGGAGGGAAGCATAGCTAGAAATATTTTTTAAAACCCTTTAGCAAGAAAAACATAAGTGTATGCCTTTGAACTTCCAAAATGTCAAGGTCATCACCTTTAACCTTTCTGAATAATTAGGCGCCTTAAGGTTCCTCTGTTATTTTCAACCACCACCCACTCTCTCTCTGTCTCCCTCCCTCTCTCTCACACACACGCACAACCACACACACGCTGAGTACCGCATAGATGGCCATATTAGCAAATGCATCATAACGCAAAGAAAATCCCAGCTGGGTCGAGGTGAGCATCTCCGCGGCGTGCCGGGAGCAAGCCCGGCTCCCGTCCCCGCCAGCGGGCTCCCCGCTTCCCTCTCCTTTCTCTTCCGTGCCCCGGGAACTCGCCCCAAATCTCCCTTTTTAGCCCTAAAGAAAAAATGCTTTTGTCGCTCCGAATAAAATGCGGGGGGGCGTAAGGAACGCTTCGTAATCTGGGGAGAAGGATGGTATTTCGGCAGTTTTTCTCCGGATGCGCGTTTCCCGGCAAAGCCCATACATTGGAAATGCTGCTAGCCGCGGGGAATTTCATTTCGCCTGACCTTATAGCAAAATTCTCGCGTCTCTCCCGAGTCTTAATCCACAGGGCGAGAACGACTCTTCTGATTTTCTGTTCCCTGCAGTGCTTTAACAGTCTATCTTAGAGGACTATTATCCCTTTAAAATGCCCAGACACCGCAAAAGAGGGCCGCGGAAACCTAAACGCCCCAGCATTAATCTTGCATAAATGCTCAATTATAGCAGTTTTAAGTTTCTATTGAAAAATAAAGGGAAAAAAAAACACGACTGAAAGCAAATTGGGCTAAGGAGAAAGGAGGAAATTCCCTGGTGCTTCGCCACCAAATGCCACAGGAGGGCGCGCTCATGTGCTGTAATGCGCACAGCAGCCCTGATGTTCAAGGATATTTTGCTCCTAATAATAATTCCACTGCTAATAAAATATCTAATATATAAGTAACGATAAGATTTCAGGGCCTTCCAAATGAGAAAATAAAGCATCAAAAAGATTTATTAAACAAATAACCCATAACCGTGACGTGTTCGAGAAATATGCCACTTTAAAAGAAATTTTTTTGGTCGTAATCTTTTATAATGCATCCGAGCTTTAAAAAAAATCACATAATTTTAAGAAAAAAAAATGATATTCCGAATTCGTTCCCTAGAACGAAAAACTATTTACTCCTTTAAGGACAGCCTTAACGCGGGTAGAACAAAAGTAATATAAAAAACAGGCGTTTCCACAGTTTATCTTTGAATTCTCACTCAAGGCTTTTCTTAAATAAACCTATCGGCACAGAAAGCATAATTTTAAAAACGTATTTTACTTAAACGCGAGATTAACATTAGATGCTGAGAGTGCTTATTTTTTTAAAGAGAGACAGAGAGAGTAAAGCGAAAAGAAGATATTTTTAATATCCGAACATCACCTTGCCAAGGCTTTGCTGATTGAAATCCCTCTCCTTAAAAACACTATGGAGATCTATTAAAATGAAACTAGAGATTAGAAAATTAAAGTGAAGCTTATGAATTCCCTGGACGTTCTCCAGCGACCGAGCATGTTCCGTTTTTCTGGTTTTGTGTTTTCTTTTTTGTCCTCCAGTGCGCACTTTTCCTCAGAATCTCACGGAAGAAAGGGCTTCGCTCCCTTCTGCTTTTTTTCTGCAGAGTTCATCGAAATCTATTTCGCCTTGGCTCAGTCATGTTCCGCATTTTCAAAGCCCCATCTCTCGTGAAAGCATTTGTTGGCACTTTGACCGTTGGGTTTTTTGTTTTTGGTTTTTTTTTTTTTTTTTAGAAGTTCATTGTTAACAGTTTCCTAGAAATAGACTTTCCGTCTGTGATAAAATGGTAAAACGGCATTGTGCAAACTAAAATCCTTGGATCCTTTGACGCCAAAGGTAGCCCCTTTTAACCGGACCCAGAGCCCGGAGGAAAATGCCCTGGTCTCTCGGTGGCGATACCTATTTCGGGAGGGAAAGATTTAGCAAAGTTTTCTTGTTTGTTTTTGCTGGCATTAGAGTGCTTCTTGTGAGAGCCCACACCAGCCCCAAAGCCTTGAGGCTTCTGCGGGATGCTTTAGACCCTCGCAATTACAGTGAGGCCGATCTCAGAGAATGTAAACGAGTGATTGGAGCCAGGATGTGTTGTTAATGGAAAAAACACACACACACACAGACACACAAAATCTTGAATATGGGAATGCCGCTTTGTTTTTTTTTATTTTCTTTCTTTCTTTACTTCTTTCTTTCCTTCTTTCTTTCTTTCTTTCTTCTTTTTCAATCATCTTGTTGGTGTGATGATTCCGTGAGAGTCTATAATCTTTTGTATTTTGCCCCCCCCCCCCCATTTCTCTGTTTAATTCCTTTAGAAAGAAAAGGCTGGGGGCTATTTCCAAATGTCTTTAAGCTTGTCCTTTTAGGAGATCGAATAGGGCGTTTGCTTATTTTCTGACAGAATTTCGAATTCGGCAGGAATCTGCCGGAAGATAAACGTGTAGCTCAGATGCCGGAGCTGAGGGCAGAACCGCCGAGCAGCCTCCCCGCTAAAATCTTATAACTCGGGGCTGTGCTTCTGTGTGCACGGAAATATGGAAATACAGCAGAGGAAGGGCTGAGGCTGGGGGCAAAGCTGGGAGTACACAGTGCTACCGTGCGCTCCCCACAGCAGAAATAACACCTCTGAAGAAATGGGCAGCGAGGTATCTTGTTTATTTTATAAGCTTTTCTATTTAGGAAAAGGGATAATGTCATCAGTATGTTTTTCTCCCCACCTCCCCACCCCCGGTCGAAAAAGTCCAGGGAATCTGAACCCTCAGCCGAGACGTCGACTCTTTCTATGAAAATATGGCACATAGAAATCTGGGCAACGTGACAGTTGCTTTATTAAAAAAAGAAAGGTCACAATATTGTAGCCAATTTCTTTTTTCCTTTAAATAAAAGCTATTCTTCAATCTCCCTGCAATATAACAGCGTGGTATAAAATATACAGTCTGCGCGTTTAAAGGCACCCTAAATAAAATGCTGAAATCGAGTAAATGAAAGCAATTTTACTAAAAGCTTCCCGGGTTCCAGCCTATTTTTAAAATAAGATATTTCTCGCAATACCTTTGTTACTGAAGGCATCTGCAAAATATCTAGCCCCTTGCGTACCTCTCTCCCATCCCCCTCCTATAATGAGACACAAACACAGCAAATTGCAAGTATGAGGATCGTCAGCAGTGTGGAGAAAAAAAAATAAAAATAATCATATCACGAGTAATAATGGTTAGGAAGATAAGGCAGTGAAAATTAAACCCCACTGGCACGTCTGGTAACCTCAAGTTTTTAGCCCTGACATTTGCTAGAGGAGAAAACTGTAATGTCCACCTATGCTTTATTACAAACAGTAATTTACATCTGCATGGACCCATTGGTTGGGTTTTTTTTTCTTCCCTCATTCGAAAAAATATGGGGCTCTGAGAGCAAAACCTTTATATTAATGTAGACTGTATATCTCATTTATTGCACAATATTGATTTATTTATTAATGTTAATTACTTGATTCCATTTTAATATGATTTAAAACAAGAGTGACATTAAATGCCCAGAGCCTAAGTCTCCAGTTCCCCAGTGGCTCTTGCATGTTTATTCAACTTCTATTTACATCAAACTTAAACTTTCCTACTGTTCATTTTCAATAAAAAATTGCTGCCCGTTTTTCAAAAAAGAAAAAACCCTCATGATTTATCGTGAGCAAGGGGTCTTACGGAGCTGTTTACCAGTCCTGAATACGATATTTAACTCATTATCATCACAGCCATCCTCGAAGTTTCCGTGCAGTGACATGCAAGAAATTCATATTTGCAATTTAAAAAAAAAATCAAAGAGACCTCATTTCTGACCAGAAGCCAAGGAGCGAGCTCCTTTAGCACAGGCGAGGCTGGCGTGGCAAGCAGTTAAGCGTTGGGTTATTGTTTTAACTTTACTGTTGGGCAAAATCCACTGCAAACCTCTGGGCTAATACTTCAGTTGGGATATTTCTGGGACCTTCTTTTCTTAAAGTGTAAATAAAGGTTATGAAAGACCCATTTGATGGGCATAAAATTCCTGATTAGATTTAACAGTCAAGTCTTAAACTGCGTCAAGGAAAATAGTATTTTGTTTCTTTAAACTCTGTGGGTTGTCCGGGCTGTTGTTTAAAAAGAGGAAATTGCTAGAAAGCAAGGGGGGGAATGCAGTGCTCAGAGGGAGCGTCGTGGGCTCCTCTGCAGCTTCTTTCCCAGCTCAGGCAAATCTTAGCAATGGCTCTGATAATGATCTTAAATGTCGAGATTTTGTAAATGCCCCTTTCCCTGCTGAACCCTCGGTGCCGATGGAGCGTGCCCGGAGAGGGCAGAGGGCTGCGCCAGGCGCAGGGGATGCTGCAAAAAATCTGGAAAGCAGCGAATATTATGGAGGTAATATTTAAACTCTCCGGCAACACAGAAGCTGGAGACTGGAGCTATAAAAGACACTGGCTCTTAACCTGACAATGATGTTGTATTTGAACAGCTGCGATAAGGTTTTAAAAGGTCTGTCTCATTGCCACAGCGAAATTTTAAATAGGGTTATTGTTTCCAGCAATGTAAAGTGTACGGTAAAGTGCAAAACAGTCAAATGCCAGGAAACAGGAGAAAATTCAAACCCACGTTGCTGGAAAAGGCATGTTTTGAGCTGTGCGAAAGACGCATTTGAAATGTTAAAAATCCTTTCACGTGCTGCTTGCTCCTTGGGATCTGAAAGGGTGTTTTGATGTTAGAAAGGCCCAAAATAAACAGCCAGATGCATTCGAAACAAAAATTATCAACAAGTTCACTTTGTGTGGATAAGAGTCCTTGACAGCATTAGTCCCAGATAAGAAATACTCCAGATTGAGAACAGTTGAAAGCCAGCCAGACAGACAGACAGAAGCAAAGAAAGAGAGAAAGAAAGAAAGAAAGAAAATGAAAGGAAAGAAAGAAAGAAAATGAAAGGAAAGAAAAGGAAGAAAATGAAAAAGAGTAATAAATGCCCTGTGCCATCACTATCTAAAATGTAACAGGTTCGGGTGTAAATATGGGTACGAAGTGGGGGGGCACTAAAACACGTTTAAAGTGTTGAGACTCAAAAATCTAATTTGCCATGTAGGCATTTACTGGTGCCCTCGGTATTTCTTATTTATTTTTTATTTTTTTTAATATTCCAGCTGCACTCATCACTCGTCATTCAAAAAAGAAAAAAGAAAAAAGAAAGAAAGAAAAAGAAAAAGTTACACGATCAGTTGCAGTAGGGGCATGAGTTTCTGTATATATATATATATTAATGAGCAATACTACAGAAGGAGAAATTATCTTATGGTGCTTTCAGTTTCCCGGGCAAGTGAAAAAAATGTATATATGTATATATGGTTTTTTTTTTTTTTCACAAGCCGTAGTGAGAGAGCATTGTAAAATAATTTTAGGAATGTATTGTATCTATAAAACTCGACTTATGACAAAAGTATAGCTTTTAATATTTGACGATTTGTGTTAAAACAAAAATTGACCTTCTTGGTTAGTAGCGAGGAGAAAAATCAATGGTATAATTTTCAATAATTCATAACGCGAACGCCATTATGCTAAATCTTAACTATTAATCTTATCCTTTACAAAGTCTCGATTGATTTGTTAATAAAACATCTTCCCGTGCGTGGCAACAGCGGGTATAACTCTTTAAAAACCTCCAGAAGCAAGAAAATTACCAAGTAGCCCGGGAATGCAGATGAGGGCTTTTATTGATCGCCCCTGCCTCTCCCTAATACGCACCAATAAATCCCGCAACCTCTTGTACCTCGCGCTCGTCGGGCAGCACGCACGGCTTTTACAGGATCCGCGAGGGGAGGCAGCGGGCTTTTGCCGGCCGTGGGGGCGGGGGGGGGGGGCGGGTGGCCGGCCGCGCGGCGCGGTGCGGTGCTGCGCGGCGCTGCGCGGTGCTGCGCGGCGCGGTGCGGGCGGTGCGGTGCCGCGGCGGCGGCCTAGGGGTCGCTGTTGACCGCGGCGGGGCGCGGCGGGGCGGCGCGGCGGGGCGCGTCAGCGGCGGGGCGGCGGGGCGCGGGGCGGCGGGCGCTGCCATTGGCCCGGCTGTCATGTGGTCGCGCGGAGGCATCGGCGCTTCCCCGGGAATGTTTTCCTCGAGATGTCAGCCTGCAAGGGACACAAGCTCTCTTCCTCAAATTCCTGCCCAAAATGTCCTTCCCCAACAGCTCTCCTGCCGCTAATACTTTTTTAGTAGACTCTCTCATCAGTGCGTGCAGGAGTGACAGTTTCTACTCCAACAGCGCCAGCATGTATATGCCACCTAGCACAGACATTGGGACTTATGGGATGCAAACCTGTGGACTCCTACCGTCTCTGGCTAAAAGAGAAGTTAATCACCAAAATATGGGTATGAATGTACATCCTTATATACCTCAAGTAGACAGTTGGACAGACCCGAACAGATCTTGTCGAATAGAGCAACCTGTTACACAGCAGGTCCCCACTTGTTCCTTCACTACAAATATTAAAGAAGAAAGCAATTGCTGCATGTATTCCGATAAGAGAACCAAACTCATTTCTTCAGACGTCCCTTCCTACCAGAGGCTGGTGTCTGAATCATGCCCCATTGAGAACCCCGAGGTTCCCGTCCCAGGATATTTTAGACTGAGCCAGACCTACGCCACTGGGAAAACCCAAGAGTACAATAATAGCCCCGAAACGAGTTCAACTGTAATGTTACAGTTAAACCCTCGCGGCAGCTCCAAACCGCAGATATCTTCTCAACTTCAGATGGAAAAGAAAATGAATGAAAACCCGAACAACCAAGACAGCGCAGCTAAAGTCTCTCAAGTGGAAAGTCCCGAGCCCAAGTCCACGTTGCAAGACGAGAGGAGCTGCCTGCCCGAAGGCTCCGTGTCCAGCCCAGAAGTCCAGGAGAAGGAGAGTAAAGGTCTGTATTACCGAGTTTAAACCGTACCGTGGTGTAACTCCAACACGCCAGCACCCTAAAGCACGCTCTGATATACTAACGAGCATCACAGCCAGCACATTTAATGGTAAGAAGTATCGGGCTGCAGGTGCTGTGCCTCTGAAGATTTTGGCAGGAAAAAAAAAAAAAAAAAGCTACACAAAAGGGTCCAAAGCTCTGCTTTAGAGACCTGCTTCTCTTGTGCATGCAGACCGGCTCTGTGATGCGGGGAATATCTCTGGGTGCTCCTTAGTGCACTGCAGCAGCCAAAATCAGCCAAATACCCTTAAAAAAGCAGGTCTGGAGGTTGTAAAATACGACCAGCTCAACTTTTCTCTCGTAATATTTCGCAGATTTCTTGTTTGTTTGTATGTTTGTTTTCACTGAGCCTGGCTGCTCTTTGATTGCATTTAAAGTTAATTACGATCCTATTAAAATAGGTGAGGAATAGGTGCTACCAAGCTGGGTGAAGTTGGAAACAAATGCACAATGCAAGCAGCAGCCCGCTGCCTGCCTGATCAAAACGTGCAAGGTTTGAACGTGATGCTTTAGATAACCTTGGGTTTCTCTCCAAAAAGTGCAACGTTATTTTGAAAGGCGTACGAAAGCTAAAGGTGGTGCTTATCTGATTTTATTTTCCCCTTAGAGGTGCAATAAAGCCTTCGTTTCGAACGGCGTGTGTCGAGGAATCCAAAACCGGGATTATTTTTCCTTATAAAAATGTACTTTGCAACCTCTAGGTCGATTTTTACCCTACGTGTGCATGGAGATTCTCGTTATATGAATTACAGCTAACGGTCCAGGTCTAGGTTGATGTGGGGCGGATTCCTTTCTGGTGAAAAATAAAATCAAATCTAAATGGAAAATGGAAAAAAAAAAAAAAGAGAGAGAGAGAGAAAAAAAAAAGAAACACGAGGTGGAGGGTGTTGGTTTCACGTGCATCATTTCGGCTGGGGAAACGTCCATGTCTGCTGCTAGGTGTGCGTGTGCAGCTGAGCTGGGGGCTGTGGGGAGGCTGCAGAGGAGCAGGCTGCGGGGCTCTCCTGCAAGCGGGGCATCTCCCCGGCCAGCGCGGAGCCGGCCGAGCCAGCCCCGGGCGGGCTGCAGGCGCCAGAGTGTGCCCGGCGGGCTGCGGGCGGGCCGGGCGCCAGCCGCGAACTTGAGCGAGCCCCTCCAGGGCCGCCCGGGGGCTCGGGGCCGGTGACGGGGCCGGGGGCTGGGGGTTTGGGGACCCCCCGGCCCTGCAGAGCCCCGCGCCCTGCCCGCGCCTCGCCCCGCCGGGGCCTCGGCCCCGCAGCCCCCCGGTCTGCCGGCCCCACGGAGGAGGGTTCATGGCCAAGGGTACACTCTAACAGCCGGAGGGAGTTTTGATTTTTTTTTTCTTCTTCTTCTCCTTTGATTTTGATAGAGGAAATCAAGTCTGATACTCCAACAAGCAATTGGCTAACTGCAAAGAGTGGCAGAAAGAAGAGGTGTCCTTACACTAAGCACCAAACACTGGAATTAGAGAAAGAGTTCTTATTCAATATGTATCTCACTCGAGAGCGCCGCCTAGAGATCAGTAAGAGCGTAAACCTCACTGACAGGCAGGTCAAGATTTGGTTTCAAAACCGCAGAATGAAGCTCAAGAAGATGAGCAGGGAGAACCGAATCCGAGAACTGACCGCTAATCTGACCTTCTCTTAAAGCCTAACCCTGGGGGTGGAAACAGTGAGAAATGGGCACAGCACCACCAGTTGCTAAATGCAGGAGAGACTCTGGCAGAACCCGTCATTTTCCTTTTTTTTTTTCTTTTTTTTTTTTTCTGGTAGAATGTGACTCTTCGTCCTTCTTTTAGCGCTGCAAGTGAATATGTATTACTATGACGAGTATATATAAAACCTAGCACGTGTAATTTATTTTTGTTCTCATCGTAATGCAGGGTAACTATTATTGAATATTATCATTTGGTCTTAACTTATTGGAACTGTCGAACATCCAAGCAATGTGACTTTTTCATGTTTTTACTAACAAAATGGTATTTATGTGGGGCTGTTACACGGGCCATAACATTTTGAGTACATTCAATACTTTAAGAAAAAGGGGGGAAAAACTTTGGGGGCGGGGGGAAAGAGAAGCACATTATAATGTAACTATCCTCGCAAATGAACTTAGAGATTGTCCTTCGTAAAATGGAATATTTCATTCTTCTCCATTGTAGACATTTTCTTGTGGTGCATATGTGGAATAGTAGTCGTTCAGCAGCAATATGTCCTTCTTGTGCATGTTCTGTTCGCATGTATAATGCAATAAACTCTGTAAACTACTGCGGTTCCTTTGGTTTTCTACAAACGTTTGAAGTACGGCTGCAGGTTGGTTTCCTGATCTTTCCTTATCAGCAGCTCTTTGGACTGATGTACCTTCTTGCCTTCTTGTCCATTTTCTGGTCTTTGTGTGTGTCTGCCTGCTTTTCTTTCTTTCTTTTATTTTTTTTTTCCCCTTCCCTTCTTTTTAGGGGTGGGGTGGAGACTGGGGCGGGAAATGATGTAAAGCTAATTTATTTATAATTGTGTCTGTAAACAAATGATTAATTGATAAAATGTTGTGTGATGTTCGCAGTCTAACAAACTGAATGCAAAAAAAAAAAAAGAGACAGAAAAAAAAAAAAAGTAGTAAAATATTATGACCTAAACTGGACATCCTCATCCAATCAACTCATAAATGGTAAGTGATAAAAAATCTTTCTACTACAAGCTGTCAGCAATATGTGTGTCATTTTATTTGACGTTCCTATGTTGATTTAAAAAATAACAGTCACTGCCTGCTTACAATGTGTAGACTTTGATTTCGTGTCCTTACTTGCTTAAAAAAAACATCATACCAAATGCAAAGCTGGGTATAAATTAATGCGAGGAGTTTGCTTCTTGGTCAGCTCAAGAGCCTTTAGAAGATGGTGGATGGGGAAATACTCCCTCAAACATCTGGCAAGGTTGGGCTTTTGCGAGCAGGAAAGCTCCCAGGCATGCTTACAGAAGTACACCATCCTCTCCAGCCCTACTTTCGTGCCCCTGCACCATTTTTGTTTGCTCAGAGCTCGTTTTATTTCCCGCAAATCCATTTCAGTAGCACACGTCCAGATAATGAACTTCACGACTCTTAACCCTTTCGGCGCATAGCTGAAAAATATTATTTGCAGGGTCCCTGCCCTGACAGAGGAGGAAGGGGGTGCGGGTGAGCGGGTGGGAGCAGAAATACCGAGCAGAGCTGGCTTGCAAATGAACATGACACCAAACCGAAGTGTGAATACTTGGGCATACTTTCACCTTCAAACACTACTGGAAAAATTGCGTGGCTGCTGGCTGCGCTGGGAAAGCAGCTCGCCCACAATCAACGCCCAGTCTTCCCCTAAGCAGTTGCTAAATCAAGAAATGAAGCGCAAGATAGTGCCAACGTTTTCTGCCTTGGTGACACTGATATTGCTCATGTTGCAGCTGGTGGCGTTGCATTTTGCTCGCTTGTCGCGGATATTGAATTTCAGCAAATGCTTTCTCGTGTTTGCTCGTAGGGCAGAGGAATATTTTCCTCAGCCCAAAGCATCACCATTTTGAAGCTGTGGCAGCCGCAAGCACATAGGTATGCAGTGCTTGCTCTTGTTTCGAAAACAAACAAAGCGGTGCTCAAAGCCCACCTCTTTAAATATTGCGCACACTTGAACCATCTTTATTTTTATTTTTCCTTTAAAGATACTCGCTTCATCACCGAAGAAGTTTCGGCAGTGGGGACTAATTAACTGGCTCCATACCAAGTGTTCAACATATATAAAAAAGGAGGTTCACACTAATCTGCCCGCTTTATCAATTTCTATCTGTGTGCAGCGAGGGGCAGTTCCTCGCCATACAACAAGCCCTGCTTCTAGAGAAAATAAAGGGAAGTCTGAAAATGCAAAGGAAAATGCTAGATCGAGGTGCCCAAAAACTAAACAGAAAAAAATAAAAAAGGAAAAAAGGAAGAAAACAAGCTAAGAGAGTAATAAATCATTAAATAAACAGGAATTTCAGTCCCTTCCTCATACCGGCCCGCGAGTAGGAAGTGTTTTCGCAGTGCTGTTGTTTGTGTCCTCAGCGGGCTCTGCTGTGGGCTCTCCACTAACTGTGTGCGTTTCCTCCAGATCCCGACACAGCCACCTTCCCTCGCTCAGAAGAGCAGAAATGTGCGGAAGACCATGGGTAATCTGGTTTTCAATACTAACCGGGCATCTTGTGGCTCGGGGAAGGGGAACCGGCTCGGGGAGGGGAGAGAAGGAAGAGAAAGCGAGGAGGGCAGAAAGCTCCCGCAGGCATTGAACGTGGCCAGCCGGGGCTGGCCGGCCCCGGTCTCCCTGAACTCGGGCGGAGGAGACAGCGGGGCCGGGGCTGCTGCGGGGCCTCCTCGGGGTCCCCTCCGGCCGGGCTGCCCGGGGGCTCCGCGGCCCAAATTTTCTCGGGTGCAGCAGGGGCGTGCGCCCAGCCACGCGTCGGCCGTGCTGGGAGACACAGGCTTCGCTGTTCCCATCCGTCCGTTTTATTAGGGACACATTAATCTATAATCAAATACACCTCATAAAATTTTTATTGAAAGGCATAAAATCATTACAGAGGTCTTCCACCTGTTTTAAAACAACACAATGGGCATCTCTTTTAAAACGCGGATCCTTCCCATGGAAACTTTCTGCCGAGGGAGGGGGGCACGGGGACGGATAATACTACCCGCACACGCTCTGAAATATGGAAGTACCGCAATGTGCTTTTACTGTAACATTTTCCTGTTTTATGAGAAGTCGTTACAGTCCCAGCTTGCGATGGTTTGTTTTTACAGGCAAGAATCCCCCCTTCCCAGCGGGTTTCCTCAGCAGCTCGGAGTGTGATTAGCAAGCCAAAGCTGTTGGATTTATTTAAACACCCTGCCTCTCGTTGATTAAGAAATGAATGGCAGAAATCACTCAGACGACATGAAGAAATAGTCCGCGCCCGCCGCGGCCGTGGGCTGCCAGCGCCGCCACGCCCGCCGCGCCCCGGGCGGGCAGGGCAGGGTGGGCAGCGGGCAGGCAGCGGGCAGGCAGGGCCGGCAGGGCAGGCAGGGAAGGCAGGGCAGGCAGGGCAGGCAGGGAAGGCAGGACAGCGGGCAGGGAGCGGGCAGGCTGCGGGAAGGCTGCGGGAGGCAGCGGGCAGCGGGCGGTGCGGGAGGCGCGGGCGGCCCCGGCGCGGTGCGGGCGCGGTGCGGGTGCGCGGCGCGCTGTGCGGTGCTGTTGTTGATGATGATTTTTTTTTTAATCACAGCAGCCCCAGTTTAGCGGATTGATTTACTCGCAGTATTGGTAAATATGATCACGTGGGCCCCGCGACCAATGGTTGAGGCTTGCAGTCTGCAAAATACTACGATTGTTCTCAGGGAGGGTATCATATACAGTTAACAGTGTAACCTTTTATATGACTAAGAGGGGAGCCTAAAATGTCGTCTAGTGGCACCATAAGTAACTATTATGTCGATTCTCTCATAGGCCATGAAAGCGAAGAAGTTTACGGGAGTAGATTCGTCCAGGGAGGTCACAGTGCGACCTCCAGGCCATCAGGTGTTGCAGAGAGTTCAGATTTTTCCTCCTGTAGCTTTGCGCCAAAATCCACCGTGTTCTCCACCTCCTGGTCCACGGTTCACCCTCAGCCGTCTGCGGCAATGACCGGCATCTACCACCCCTACATGCACCAGCCCCACTTAGGGGCAGCCGACGCCGGCCGCTACGTGCGCTCCTGGATCGAGCCCTTCCCGGGCTTCCCGGGCGGCGGCGGCGGCGGCGGCGGCGGCAGCGGCGGCGGCGGCGGCGGCGGCGGCGGCGGCAGCAGCGGCTCCGCGTCCAGCTCCGGCTCCTCCACCGGGCGCCACTACGGGATAAAGCCGGAGACGGGAGCAGCCGCCTCCTCGTCTTCCTCCTCCTCCTCCTCCTCCTCCAAAAGGACTGAGTGCTCCTCGTCCCGGGAGTCCCAGGGGATCGGTGTGCCCGAGTACACGTGCAGCTCCTTCCTCCAGGAGCCCCGGGAGAAGGCGGCTGCCAGCAGCTCCAAGGACCCCGCCGCCTGCAGCCACAACCCCAGCCCGAGCAGCGATCTGAAGGAGGAGAAACAGCAGCAACTTGACCCAAGTAAGTAAAAAAAAGGAGAGAGAGAGAGGGGGAGAGAGGCAAGGAGAGAGGCAGGGAGAGAGGGAGAGAAAGAAAGAAAGAAAGAAAGAAATTGCCCCTTTGATTTATTGCCGAAACCTGTAAGGCTCGAATGTGCAAAACTGATAGTTTTACTAACCTATAAAAACGTCTAGACGCCTACCCCAGCGCAAGCAGCAACAAGCACCCATAAAAGACTCCACATAACCACCTACCATCAAGACATCATTTGTACAGTAAACAGACTGGGGCATTAAGGCTTTTATGATAATTCCTCCGAAGTTGTGAAAACAGTCCATCCTTCGTTAAATTAATTTAACGACCTTTCTCCCCCCCCCCCCCCCCCCTTCCCTATATACCTCCCTTCTTTCAGATAACCCTGCAGCAAACTGGATCCACGCTCGTTCAACGAGGAAAAAGCGTTGTCCCTACACAAAGTATCAAACTCTGGAACTGGAAAAGGAATTTCTCTTTAACATGTACCTCACCCGAGATCGCCGTTACGAAGTAGCTAGGATTTTAAATCTCACAGAGAGACAGGTCAAAATCTGGTTTCAGAACAGAAGAATGAAAATGAAAAAGATGAACAAGGAGAAAGGCAATAAAGGAGACTAACGCTGGGGTAGAAATGCAGCTGGGGAATATTGCTTTAGTTTTGAGTTTGGGGCTTTGGGAGATTTTTTTTTTTTTTAATTTTTAATTTCGGTTTGGTTGGGTTTTATGCTTCCCCTGCCCCCCTCAGCCCCGATTACGTTTCTCCTCCTCCTCCCGCGCCCCCCCCCACCCCAGGAACTTTAAATCAATCTGGTCTTTTTTAGATAGAAGTGAAACGTGGTCTATGTCAGGTATTTGGGGAAATTTTGTCTTGCTCGCCAACGTGTTTTGCAGAGTCGCTTCGTCCCCCCCTCCTCCTTCCCAGACCGTTTGGTTGATGATGTTGTGAGTGCACGTTAGCTTTGGGAACTTTATCTGATGTTAAATGTTTGACATGTTTCTTAAAAGTGATGTAGTCTAGGTAGTTACTTTGCCAAAATAAAGGTAAGGAAAATAACTATAATTATGGTAACAAGATATATATTAAATTACAGGCGCTTCAGTCAGTGGGGGTGTTGTGTCGTCCACGAGTTATTAAAAGGAAACCTTACCCCGACCCTCTGCTTTCTAGGTCTGAATTGCGCTCCTTCGCAATAGATGCCACAGCGAGGCCACGAGAGACCCCCCCCCCCTTTAGTGCACTGTTAGGAGGTTGTCTCAGACCCGAAGCCGTTCGCAATAGGCCTCACGTTTCCTGGTCCCCCGGCCCGCTGCCGCTCCCGACCCCGGTAAATGCTGTACTACCCACCACGTCTCTGCCTCCCGACCTGCTGTAACTGTTGTCCGCTATTACACAATAAAGGCTGCGAACGAAAAGCGCTGCGCTCGGAGCAGAAATCTGTGCGTCCCTCGCCCTGCCCTGCCCGCAAAGCCCCGCACAGCCCCGCAAAGCCCCGCACAGCCCCGCGCCTCCCGCCCGCCGGCCCCGCCGCTCCGCTCCTCTCCGCGCCGCTCCGCTCTGCTGCGGGCACGGCGGCCCCGCTGCCAGCCCCGGGCCGGGGAAAAGCTCCCCTGGCTCCAGGGGCTCGGCCGGGTGCGCCCGCCTCTTTGCTGGCTTTGTGCGAGGCCTTCGGGCTCGCTCGGGGAGCTCTGGGGGTCATTTAGGAAAGATTTCCGCACCGCTCCTCCTAATAAGCCAAACGGCGCTTATTCGCCCAAACCGTTCTTGTTTTGTTTTCCTTTTCTTTTTTCTTTTTTTTTTTTTTTTTTTTTTTGCCGTTTCTGTTCCCCCGCGCTCTTTAATCTGGAGGTTGGGAAGCTCTGGAGGGACCAGGCTACTTCCAAACCTGCAGCGATATTGGCGAAAGCTCATTTCGCAGCACGTCTCATGCCTTCAACATTTATAAACACACATGGCTTTATCAAGATAATTGAGATGAAGTTCATTGTAAAAAATGCTTTGTTTAAAGAGCAACCATTAAAATGAAGGACCCGTAAATATTTACGAGCAGTTCGGTTAATTCAAGATTAAGGGGAGAGCCGAGAGACCTCGCGTTTAATGTTTTCTACCTCTCTCTCTCTCTCTCTAAAAAAAAAAAAAAAGGCAAAAAACATGTAGTGCCAGGAAAAGGTGTTGCATTACTTCCCATCTATTGTCGAGAAGATACCTATAATTCTTTTAAAACAGGAAGAACCGTGGTATAATAAAACCATTGAGATGGCTAGACGTCTGGACCTAATGAGTTTACGATATGCTATGGCGCTTTTCTTTGAAACCACCTTATTTTGATGTTTGTGTTTGTTAGAGGAAGAAAAAAGCCAAAAATGCAGACAAACTAGGTCTTAAAATCTTGGACTATAAATTTCAACACGTCAGCGTTGGGCCAAGGCAACAGTCTCAAAAAAGACACGAAGGTCACGAAACAGATTTTGCCAAGTCCACTGATTAGTGGAAATGTATTTTGTTGGATATTCTACCGTGCTGAATCCTACCGTCTTAGCACTTATATTTTCGACAATAACCGGTCTGTGTGTGTGTGATCTACAGTTAACAACACGTAAACTACATTATTGCCACTGAGCACTGTTAGGTTGGTTCTAGCAGAGGCTCTGCTAAGAACTTGTCACCAAGCCCACACCATTTCCTTTTAATATTTTATCTCAGGCACAATGACGTATTTTACCTAGTATATTTTCTTTTTTTTTTTTCATTTTCTTTTACTTACTTCTGATACTGTGTGTGCTTATTTCAAAATGGCAGAAAGAAAATGAAACGTCTCGAACGTCAACGCGCAGTTCCTCCATGTAAATCGCTTTTAGTGTCAAACTAAACAATAATTTAATCCCTACCCGTTGGTTGTGTTAATGTATGTTTGTACATATGCACAGTCGCGTGCACAGGCACACACATTTTCCCGAATAATTCACAGGCATGTGTGATGGAGCGGGGGTAAACAAAGATTCATCTTTACTTTCGTTTACATAAATCAATCTATAGATACATAAACGCACGGGCAAACAAAATAACATGTTCAAGACAAAAACGGAGAGCTCTGAAACTACCACACATGGAGTATTCATGGTGTAATATGTGGGGAAACATGATCGAAAACGCGATAGCAGCGGTCTTCAAAGCTCAGGCGTCTTTGCTGGCTGCCATGTGTAAACGAGGCGCATTCTTTGTATGTAGTTAATTATAGCACTGGCAAAAAATTAAAAGAGGGTCACCGAAATGTGCTGAGAAAACGACACTGGAAACTCCGACAGACACCACAACCACCACCACCCCCTCCCAAAAGAAGGGAAAAAAAATAAAGAGGAAGAAAAGCAAAACCAAAAAAGAAAGGAAAGGAAAAGCTGCTCGTGACCGAGATCGTCGAGAGGCGAACATAACACCGCGCCGATCTCTGGCGGCAGCGGCGCCCTCCTGGTTCTGGCGGACCCCCCTTGGCGGCGGGGCCGGGGGCCGCAGTGGGGCTGCCTGTCCCCGTCCCTGTCCCCGTCCCTGTCCCCCCTGTCCCCGTGTCCCTGTCCCTGTCCCTGTCCCTGTCCCTGTCCCTGTCCCTGTCCCTGTCCCTCCCTGTCCCCCTGTCCCTGTCCCCCTGTCCCCGTCCCTGTCCCCCTGTCCCCTGTCCCTGCCGCCGCACGCCGCCAGAGGGCGCCCGCGCTCCACCCTAGGCGCGGGGCCGCGCCCCGCCGCCCCGCACCGCTCCGCGCCCCGCGCAGCTCTGCGCGCCCCCCCAGCCGGGACCCCGCTTTCGCTGCCGGCTCCGCAGAGCCCCGCGGGGACGGTGCCGGGCATCCCGGCGGGACCCGCATGCGGGGGACGGCCGCGGAGCCTTGGCCGCAGCTCCGCGGGAGGCCGCGGAAGCAGCCGCTGCCCCCTGAGCCACGCAGGGCTCGGGCGGTGCTTTTGTGCCTCCCCCCTGCCCGGCCGCCCCCGCTCCGACCTCGGGGGGTAGCGCTGCGCTGCTCTCTCACTGCTCTTTCCCTCTAGCACCAAAAATCCGTGTGCCCCCCAACACCCGGGGCCTCTCAGGTCCCCCCCCAGCTGGTCTGTGGGGTTAAGGGGGGGTTGTGTCAGCGCAGAGCAGCCTCGGTGAGGAGAGCGTGTGGGCACCGCGCCGCTCTGGGCTCCAAAACCTAGGGCACGGGGGTCCCCGCGCCTCGGGCCTCGCTAGGCCGGGCGGAGGGCGTCACTGTGCCGTCGCTGGGCCCGGCACAGCCTCACCACGGCCGGTGGGCCTTTACCGGCCTCCGTAAGGCCCTGCTTATGTGCGGGGACCCGGGCCGGCCGCCGAGACAAAGAGAGCGGCACGGCGAGGGCCTCGGACACGGGGCGGGGGTGGGGGCGGCGGGGTGTGATGGGGAAGGAGCCTGCGATGTCTTTTATGTAACCACAAATACTTTTTGTCAATTCACACCAGACGGTCACACGTGGCTCTGGCGGGGCCCGTATTAGATTTCACCTCCATTTTTTCTTCTCTGTTCAAAGCAGGGCGGACTCGAGCTCCTGGGGGTGTCTGCCCTAAAAAAAGCTGGTTCCCGCTGCAGGAAGAGCAGTCAGCCAGAAGCGTTGGGAAGAGAGGACGGGGAAGACGGCGCTCCTCGGACCGGGGCAGCGGGGCCTGCGCAGCCTCCCGGGCCTCCTTCCCCGAGCCTCCAGCGCGGCGGAGGCCGAGGGCAGCGCTCAGCGCCCGGCCCCGCTCCCCCCGCGGGAGCCCGGAGCGAGCCCGGCGGGCAGCGCCTTCGCTCCTTCCTTCCCTCCTTCCTTCCTTCCTTCCTCCATCCCCGGGAGCAGGGCTCGCCTGTTTCGCTCGGACGGCGTCCCCGAGCGGAGCTGACCGCTCGCCCGCACGCCTTTCTTCCTCCCTCTCTCTGCCTCGGTAATGACGTCCTCCAAGGGTGAAATGATGGAAAGTATATTCATAGGCATGATTTCCATTAAGTATCAATTAACCTGCAGCCTCAGCCATGCGTGCACGGCGTCAAGGGTAAATGTGCATCTCATTTCCCAGCACTCCGCTCGCCTGCGAGGAAATGACCCGGAGGGCCCCTGCCCCTGCGAGCTGCCGCCCTCCCGCACCGGGACCCCCGGGCCGCCCTCGCAGCCTCCCGGCCTCCTGGCCGCGGCTCCCCCGGCGGCTCGGCCTCGGCGGGACGGGCGGCGGCGCCCCGGGCAGCGCGCCCGCGGTTATCGCGAGGCATCTGCGCGGAGCCTCGCCCCGCGCGGCGGGGGACCGGCGGCTCCTGGCGAGCGCGCACCGGCGGGGGGAGCGGGGGCGCCGCGGCTGGGGTGGATCCGGGCAGGGCCGGGCCGGGTTTTTTTCTTGCCTGAGGAGCGGCACATGTAAACTGAAGCCAAAAGTCCCCCCTGAGCTCATGAGCGTGTGCGTGCGTGTGTGTGTGTGTGTGTGTGCGTGCGCGGGCTGCTGTGTGCCTAATAGGAAATAGTAAAAGCAGTGAGGCAGGTCATTTTGGGAGCGATTATATTCCAGTCCTGGTCACCGCATACACGGAGAGCAGGAGAGGGGAGCGCACGGGCGAGCGGCGGCGGCGGCACCATGAGCGCGGCGTAGAGGCACCGGCGGCGGCGGCGGCGGCTGCGGCGCGGGGGAGCAGCGCCCCGTGCCCGCGCCCGCGCCCCCGCCGGCCGCTGCCCCCTCCCCGATGAGCTCCTACTTTGTCAACCCGCTCTACTCCAAGTACAAGGCGGCGGCGGCGGCGGCGGCGGCAGCGGCGGCGGCGGCGGCGGCGGGGGAGCCGCTCAGCCCCCCGTACTACGACTGCCACTTCTCGCCCGAGGTGAGCGGCCGCCACGCCGCCGCCGCCGCCGCCGCCGCCGCCGCCCTGCTCTACGGGAACGGCGGGGCCGCCGCCGGCTTCCCGCAGCCCGCGGCCGGCGGGGCGGGGGGCGGCGGCGGAGCGGCCGCGGACTTTTACCAGCCGGCCGGGGGGAGCCCCACGGCCGCCTACCAGCCACCTCCTCCTCCCCCTGCCGCGCCTCCGCCTCCTGCCCCCTGCAGCGGGGTTACCTGTCACGGGGAGCCCGCTAAATTTTACGGATACGATAACTTACAGAGACAGCAGATTTTTACGACACAGCAAGAGGCCGAGCTGGTACAATATCCTGACTGTAAATCGTCCAGTGCTAATATTGGCGAGGAACCAGACCACTTAAATCAGAGCTCGTCTCCTGCTCAAATGTTTCCCTGGATGAGACCACAAGGTTGGACGCAGTCAAAATTTGCTTCCATCTCACGTCTGAGTTCGAAACTTTTCTTTTCCTCCTCCCGCTTCTTTCCCCCTGCCTCCCGCTCGCTGCCTCTGCCTCCCTCTCTCCCTGCCTCTCTCTCCGCGACTCCTGTAACCGCGACGGCTCGTGATAATAAAATAAGACAGGGAGCAAACAGGAGCCTCCGGGAAGGCGGCTGCCACCCGAGAGCAGCCCGCAAAAGTCGCTTCCCTGGCACCCGGGCGCAGCTGACACGCACGGCAAGGCAGGGGGCTTAAGGGCGGGGGGCAGCTGCCAGATAGAAAAAAGATGCCCCCCCAAACTCGGCCCCGCCACCTCCGAAGGCGCCTGATGCATCTGCGTGGCTGGGCTTTGGGGGTCTATTTTTGTATATATATTTTTTCCTGCGCCCGTATGTATGGCTCTGGGCTCCTCCGGGTCCTCCGCGGTCTGCTTTTGCCCCGCGTCTCCGTGCCGCTTCTCTCGAGGGATTTGTGGAGGGGCCCGAGCTCTGGCTGCCCGGCCCGCTGCTGAACGCCGTGCTTTGAACGACAGCACCAACCCCCAAAATCCTGTGTTTTTGTTTTAAACAGCAGCGCCGGGTAGGAGGAGAGGAAGACAAACATACAGCCGATTCCAGACTCTAGAGCTGGAAAAGGAGTTCCTTTTTAACCCCTATCTGACCAGGAAGAGAAGGATCGAGGTGTCCCACGCACTAGGACTCACCGAGAGGCAGGTAAAGATCTGGTTTCAGAACAGAAGGATGAAATGGAAAAAGGAGAACAACAAGGACAAATTCCCCGCTTCCAGACAGGAGGGAAAGGAAGGGGAGGCCAAAAAGGAAGCACATGATCTGGAAGAAGACAGAGCAGAAGGCCAGACGAATTAAATTTTGCCCTAAAAGCCTTGGAGAAAGGCTATCGAAATAACGAGCGCCACAGCCCGAGACATCTCGGCCCCGTGTCCCCCTGGACGTGGTCCTGCGGGGGACGAGTGACCCCGTGTCCTCCGCCTGACGTCCCCCTGCTTCGGGTGCTTCGGTGCTTGCCGTTTTGTTGCGTTTTGGTCTTAACCGTTCCCGGAACAATCTCTAGATTTAACAGTTCATCTAGTCCTTTTTTTTTTTTTTTGAAATTTGATACAGAGTTTGTAGCAATACATTTCTAATGATATATATATATAAATATATATTATTTTTTGCAATATTAAAAGACGGTGATTGCGGGAATCGACATAAACTTCCAATGATAAATACCAATAAACGAGACATTTAACAATGCTTTATTAATCAAGACAAGTGCACTCGTACTATTTTAATTCTTATTCTTATCTAAAGTTGAATAAATTAAATAAATTTAATAAATTTGAATAAAAGATCTTAGAAATATATAAATCTTCTACTATCGATATTTGATTAAAATAAACCAAATTTATTCAAATATAAAATCGACCGGCTTGCTGACATCCTTTCTGTAATACACTCCTCCAACAAGCGCCGGAGACTCTGGGATAATCCCATCCGCCTTTCCCCTGCCTTTCTTCTCACACTGGAAATTTGGGAGGTGACGGAAATAGCCCCGTCCAGTTCAAGCTCTGCCTTGGCCCCCAGCCCCGGGCGGGGTCCCTGTGCACCCCCCTTCGCCACCAGCGTGTCGGGGATGCGGAGGTGCTGGGTCTGACGGACACGAGGACCACGACCCGCTCTCCTCCCGTGGGTGACCCCACGCTCCCTGTCGGCCCCGGGACCCCCCCGACGTGTGCTCCTGGGCCTTGCTTTCGTGCCGAGCAGCGCAGCCCTCGACCCCGCGGCGCCGTGCACGCGGCCAGCCCCGGGGGGGGGGGGGCGGCAGCGGGACCCCCCCGGGGCCCGGCCGGCTTCGAGGGGCTCCGCCGCGGCCCCCACCCGTGGGGGGCTCCCGGCCTGGCGAGGCCCGGTGAGGCCAAGCCGGGCCCAGCCTCCCCGACGGGGGGCGGGCGAGCAGGGAAGAGCAAAGTGTTTGTGGCCTTGCGTGGGGGTTTCTCGGGAGCTGGAACGGTTTGTGGACCCAAAGCAGGCGTAAATACAGAAAAAAAAAAGGGCATTCCCCCGACGTTGCGGCCCCGGGTGGGTGCATTTTGCTGCTGCCTCACGCGAGTGCGGGGAAGCCGAGCCCAGGCGCAGACCCTGCCGCCGCGCCCGGAGCGGTTTCCGCAGCCACGGGAGGAGAAATCCGCTCTGAGCAGCAAAGCGCTTTCATTTATCCCCCCCTTTCTTCCCTCCCCTCCCTCTTGCTCGCGGCGGGGTCGGGCAGATCGCGCTGTCTGACGGGGCGGCTGGGGGCAGCCTTTGGGGAACAGCGGGCGGCGGGGACAAACCCCACCAAGATTTCGGCGTCGCTTTTTCCCCGGCGCCTCGTGCCTCCAGAGAGCGATGGCTGCCTGGAGGGAAGCGCAGGAACGCGGTGCGACATGCGACAAACTCGGGCTATCTGCCCGAGAAGCAAGAGCGCTGCCCCCCGTCGGAGCAGGCACGAAGCCGGGGCCTCGCTCGGAGCCCGTCCTCCCCGGCCCTTCGCCCACCGCCCGCTCCCCCCGGGACACCGGCGGCCTCCCCGCCCCTGCAGGGTCCCCACACCACCGAAATGGCCGGGGCTATCTGGCCCGGGTTTGGGATTTATACAGCGGGGTTGGTTCATTTCGTTCCCCTTCGCCTCCCCGCTCTCCGCTGCCCAGCAAGGCACGCTTCAATTCCTGCGAAGCGCCAGCTCTAGAGAGAGGCAGAAGCAAGCGGAGTTATTGTTCTGGTTTTATTTTAATCGCGTAATTGGTTAAAGCTTGTAAACGCGTGGAAACTGCGGCAAAGCCGTGAAGTAAACATTTTGCTGCATGAATTTGCATAAGTGCGCCGGTACCCCTAGTGTCCGGGAAGGATGTGGGTCTGGCTGTAAGGAAGCCCAGCCGCCTGGCACTGCAGCAGGCTGCCCTTTCGCAATAATTCCCGCACCGGCGGCACCGGCACGTCGCCTCCCAGCCTCCGTCCTCCGCCGCCGTGGTGGTGGAGGCTCGGGGAGAGGCGGAACGGGGCCCTCCGCGTCCCCCCCTCCATTTCTCAGGCTAGCGTTTGCTCGGGAAAGAGCTGCTGCCGTGGTTGGTTTTAATTTCCAGACAAAGAGAACGAAATTAAAATATTCCTGACGAAGTTTCCGTTAGCGTTGCTTTCCCAGGGCCGACTGGGAACGCAGCCACGCAGCCACAAACTAACCCTGTTTTGTAAGGGCCTAGTGGTAACGGGGACTGTCCCTATCTTTTTTTTGCCAAAAAAAAAAAAAAAAGAGGGACTTTTTTATGTACTTATAAAGGTATTTCCCGCCCGTAGCCTGGCAGCCGAATCTCTCCCTCGTTTTTACTCGGAGTCCTGCTGAGAAGAAGAGAAGCGAGGCAGGAGCTGGCCTTGGCGGCCGGCAAACCCTCCGTGAAACAGGGGCCGTCGAGCTGCGGAGCCAGCAGCGGGCTTTGGGGAGGGATGAGCCGCAGACGTGCGGGTCGCGGCAGAGAAGGGCCGCCCGTGAGAGCCGCAGCGCGGTGGCCCGGCGCCCTGGGTGTGGGCAGGATTTGTCCCTTCCCACGCGGGGCAGCTCTCCGCGGCCGTGGGTGCTGCAGAGGCCCCGGGGAAAACGCCCGGTGCCTCGGCCAAGCGATGCGCGGTACGGGTGTGATTTTCACGGGCGTCTAATTCACTGAAGCAGCGTGTTAAAAAGACCACAAGTCGTTAGGAAGGTTTATTTTGGCTAGCTTTATTTTCCAGGCAGGTACGACCAACACGGAGGGCACCGACGGAGGGCTCTTGCTGTTCTCTGAAACAAAAACAAGCGAGAAACAAACACAATTTTCGTTCCCTGAGCCGAGCACTCCCGGTGGGCACGGGGCAATGTTTTAGCCTTTTCGGAGTGTTTTCTGAGAATTACATTTTCCCCTCTCGGTGTCTCCCCCTGGTCCGAGCGGCCCTGCGGAGGTTTTGCGGCGGAGGCAGCCCCGCACGAGGAGGCTGCGGGGAGTCCCCGCTCCATGACAGCGCCCGGCGCAACCTGGGGGACCCCCAAACTTCGCCGTGGGGACACGGCATCAGCTCGGCTCAGCCTAGCTCTAGGTCGGCGGCGACTTCGGCTTCAGTAGTGGGCGCTAAAGGAAACACGTTTTCTTTTGGGGCCCGGCTCCGCGGGGGGGCGGAAGGCGGGCTACGGCCCCCTTTCGTTGGGGCAAGAAGCGGGTCCACCGGGGGGGCAGTTAAGAGCCCCCCTCTTATCCCCCACCCCCGTGGGGCTCCGCGGACTGGCGGCTGCTGCGCGGAGGGCGAGCCTTGTCCCCGCTGCTCCGCGGAGCCCCGCGCCCCTGCCCGCGCCCGCGGGGCCCCGCCACCCCTCCGGGGGCGCGCAGGCCGCGGGCAGGCGGGACCGAGGAGGGGGAAAAAAAAAAGAAGTGCAGCGCGCAGGCGAAAGAAACATGGCGCTGGGAAGCAGTATGTGCAAAATCCGCAAGGAATTGCAGTAAATTCCTTTTTGTTTGAAGAAAATTTACAACTTGGTAATAGACCTTTTTATGACCTATTTGGGCTCGTCATTGGCTGCGGCTGGTCATGTGCAGGCAGCGAGCGCTTTCATGGCCTTTTCCTGATTTCCCTGGCGAATTTCCCCCTGCATTCTGCCTTCAGAGAGCCTCAGCCCCTCTTTTCCTAACCTTTGTCTACGCTGAGGTGTACGGCAGTCGCCGTGATGTTTGTGCACCGCTCCCCGCATCCCGCGGCCGGCCCCGCCGCCGCTGCCCCGACACCTCCCCGGCCCCGCGACGCCTCCTCGGCGGAGCCCCGCTTCGCCCGCCGCTCCGCGCCCCCGCCGCTGCCTCCGCCACTCGGATTGCTACGCGGGCGCAAAATGGATTACAGCGACCCTCCCGGGCTCCTCTGCAGGCGGGCAGAGCCGCGAACCGGTAAGCACTCGGCTCCCCGCGGGCTGGCCGCCGCCGCCGCTCCGCGCCCGCGCACGGCCCCGCACGGCGGGGGAAGCGGGGCACGGCGCCGAGCCCTGCCCCCGGCCCTGCGCCGTCACCTGTTCCTCGGAGCCCTTATTACTGCCGCTATTCTCATCAGCGGGGTGGCAGCTAGCGCCGTTACTGCTGCTGCTATCCCAAGCAGTCCCGGCCGGGCGGTGCGCGGTGGGGCGCGGAGCGAGCCGCGGCCCCGCGCAGGGCAGCGCAGGGCTGGCAGCAGGACGAGTCCTCCAGCGAGAGGCCCCGTGGCTCTGGCTGTGCTTCCCCTGCCGGGCTGGAGCCCTGCGCCCTGTTTGCGCGCCGGGGCTGCCCTTTGAGGAAGGGCGCTGGCGTAAGCTGGCAGCGGAACAGGTGCTTCCTGCCGCCCCGCCGGGAGCACGGCGCTGCTGCCCCGGCCGCCGCTTCCCCACCGCCAGCCCCGGGCGGCTGCAGCGGGGCGAGTGCGAGAAACCGCGGGGCTTGTGCCGCGGTGCGCACAGGAGATGGGATTTGTCCGCCTTGCCTGCAGACGCGTGCGGGTCCCGCACCGCCTTGCCTATCCGTGTGTGTGCACCCGCTGCCTGTGTGTGTGTCTGTACTTGGCTACACCTCTGTGGAACACACTCTGAATTATATTATTTTGAACGTGCCTTTATAAATTCTTTATTTTTTTTTAATTATTATTATATTGCATATCTCCGCTTTTAAAATGTTAATCCGCCGTAGAAAATCCGCTGCCCTGTATTTAGCGCTCACAGCGTTGGTCGATGACGGAAACGCACCATGCCATTGCACAGGAGGAATTTACCAAATCGCCATTTACCTCAAAGGCAGCCACTTATTTAACGGTAAAGCAAAATGCCTTGATTAAACCATACCCAAGGAGGGTGGAAAGGCGTGGAGCCTGTCCCTCATACATATTTTGAAGCCACGGGGGAAATTCTTCTTTAATCCACCCTCGAACACCTATTCGGCTTGCAAAAGCAGAGCCAGAGCCAGGCTAAGAGATGGGGTGCATTTCCCTCCTGCTCTCGCTGTCCGCGCTAGCTGACCGCCCCGCGCTGCTGCAGGATTTGGGGATTATTTGGGAGGAATCGTTTGCAACACAGCACCAGTCTTCGAGAGTAACTTGGAAAGTATGCATTGCGTTAGGTATCAGCCTCTGAATACCTCCTAGGTGACACAGTAATTATAGTTGCTTGATAATAAATCTCTCCAAAAATTTCGAAAAATCCTGTCCTTCAGCGCTTTTCAAATTATTCGTAGCCTGCGGGAAAACAAGAAAACAAAAGCAGGGTGTTCTAACGAATTCTGATGTGTGTGTGTGTCCACATGTTGACACATACGGATACACACATGCATTTATGATCCCACTAGTTTATGTGGGTGTTCGGCTTCTTTTTTCCCCTCCTAAACGGCTTCCTTCCTTCTGTCCTTTTCTCTCTTTTTTTTCCTTTTTTTTTTCCCTTTCATTCCTTTCATTAACATTAAAACACACATATGTATGTGTAAGCTCTTAAATACGCCTACGTATGTCTATTCCTAACAACGCCTTTATGCACATATCTATATATATACGGCATATATGAGGATCGCATTGTTATTTATATTTATATACATACCTATAGAGAGCCTGTATGTCTGTATATGTGCACTTGCGCTGAAAATTGTGGAATACAGTTTTCGCATTCAGATTTCTCACACCTGCTTCATTTTTCCACAGTGGTTAACAGAATTTATTACTCATCTCTCTCCTTTTTTTTTTTTTTTTTGAAAGGAAACAGACGATTCCTAACCTATACTTTACTGACGTAGGGGCTGTAAAAGAACAACAACAAAAAATAACAACCAGGAAATTGCAGCTCGCGCTCCCTGGCAATACCCAGGTATTGCTGGCGCCGACTGCCATTTCGGAAGTCAGGCTGGGGTCCCGCTTAGCCGCGGAAAGTTGCCTGGAGGAGAAGGGCAGCCTCGGCTCCCCGAGTCTGGCAGGGGGGTGCTGCAAGGGGGAAAGCGATGCGACATGTGGACCCGAGAAACCCAGTAAGACTGAGAAAAGAAATACACGTTGGTTTTGTGCTCTTAAGAACCGCTAATCCCACCGATTCGTTTATGTCCCAATAATGTTTCTCTTTTCCCAAACAAATATATTTCTCACGGGGTGTTTTATGAGCGCTGGGGGCAGAAAAAAAATCGGAACAAAGACAGTATTTCACCCCTTGGTTGGCAGGCAGCTGTTAAAGGTATTTACGGCTCTACTGCAGTGCGGCACTCAATGCTGCTGTAGCGCGAGGGGAAAAAACAGGAAGTGAAAGGGAAAGATGAGGCACAATAAACCTTGCAGCGAGGCTTTGGGGCCGGGCCGGGCGCGGAGGAAAGGTCCCTGCCAGAGACAAGAGGCAATAAAAGCGCATTCAGTGCCCGCGGGGGCTGCTCACACCCCGGAACCTCCGCGGATGCGCCTGGGGGAGGGGGCGGCAGGGGAGGGGGGCACGGTGGGATCTCCCCCACCCGTGCCCCTCCGGCCTCCCCTCGAGGAGCACACTGCGAGGCCGTGGGGGCCGTGGGGACGGCCGTCCCGTCCCAGCCGCCCCGCCGAGCGCCTCCAGGTGCGCCCCGAGGGGGCGGCCCCGACGCGCGGCGCCTCCGCGGTCCCTCGCGGAGCCCGGCGTGGCCACAGCGGGACGGGGGCGGCCGGAGGCTCTCGGGCCGCTCGGGGCTGCGCCAAGCTCCGCGGAAGGCCCCGCTGTGGAGGCCCGGCCGTGGGGTGGGCTCGCGTGGGACGCGTTAGGGACGCCCCGGCCCCGACGGCGCGGTCCAGGGTCACCTGCCCGCGGTGCCCGCCCTCGGGGCCGCCGGGCCTCGGCGCGGTGCTGCCGCCGGGGGCGCGGCAGGGCCCGGCGCCGCCACCAGCCATTTTGTCTCCCACGGCCTCTTCCAGGAGAAGGCGCTGTAGGACAAGCCTGGCCGCCTTCCCTGCCCGGGAGAGGGGCCCTCCGCCCCGCCGCCCCCCGCTGCCCGCCCCAGCCCCCGGCCCGCAGCCCCGGCCCACGCCCACGGGAGAGGCCCACCGGAGGGCCGGGGGCACCGCCGCTCTTTGGGGGCCCTCCCCCTTGAAGTCGCCCCTCTACCTCCGGCGACGCGGCCTCCGGCCCGTTCCGGGTCCTGCGCGCATCCTTGCGGCCCCTCCGCGCCCCCCGCGACGGGCAGCGACCCGGGGCTCACGGCGAGCGCCCCGCCGCCCTCCCGGCCCCCAGAGAGGGCTCCGATGTCAGGCAGCCACCGCATCCCCGCTCGCCCCTTCGGCCTTTTCGGTGCCCGCTGTGCCCCCCGAGCCTGGACGGCGGGTCCCCCTTCCTGCCCCTCACCTGCAGCCCCCGGGGCTCGCCTTCCCCCGCCGTGCCCGGACGTGACCCCGGCGGCCCCCCGGCTGCGCCTGCCCGAGCCCGCCGCTCCCACGGCCCCCGGGCTCCCCTCCCTGCCCCTCGCTCCTCGCCCTCTTCCCCCGCGGCCCCCGGGGAGCCGCCGCCGCTGCCCCCGTTTGATGTCGGGGCGCGGCCGCCGCCGCCCTGCCCGCTCCCGGGGCTCCGCTGCCGCCGGCTCTGCCCGCGGGGTGCTGAGGGCAAGCGGCCTTTGCATCCCCACATCCTGCTCGGCGAGGGTAGGGGCTTTGGGGTGACTGCAGGACGGTCGGGGGTGCGGTAAAAGCAGGCAGCGCTAATGGCGTCGGACGCTCTCAGGGTGCTCGGTCGGGCTTCAAAGGGAGAGCTGGAGCCTGTCATTTGGTCCTGGGGGTAGGATGCTGGTCGTGGCGGCTATCAGGTAGCATCAGGAGCGACGGCGCTTTACCCATGCGATTCAATTTCCCCAACCCTTTTATCGCAACAATTACCAGAGGTAAACCAATTATTATTGGGTTACTTCAGTCCACAGCTTATCCACCTCCAGATCATCAGCCCCGAAAATGAGAGCTGTCATAAAAGCCTAGAGAATGAACTGGCCAGAGCTTCAAAGCCAACTTTCACATCTGCATGTTAGAATAGGAAATGTGAAAATGCCCATAATTCCCCCTTCGAGATACCAGGGCTGGCATAATTCAGTTGCAGAAGCATTCATGTCGCCCCTAAGATCACAGGGAGCTCCATATCTCTCCCATCAGCCCCTCTCCATCCCACAGCCCTTTCCCAGCCCCAGCCCCGCATCTCCAGGACACTTTGGCCCCCAGCCATGTTCGGCCCGGGCCGCCGCTGCCTCCCCGTTTCCCAGGCCCCGATGTCTCGGAGCCGGTGGCCAAACCCCGGCCTTTTCCTCCATCCCCTGCGTGCCCGGGGTGCAGTCCCCACATTAGCGACTCAGAATGCAGCCCCCCGGGGGGCAGGACAGCTCCCACCCCAACCCCTTGCCGCCACTCAGAGCTCCTGGGCGAAGCTCCCCGGCGTCCCCCGGCCCCATAGGCCCTGGCCCGGCAGCAGCGGGCAGAGCAGGGCCGAGCCGTGCAGCCGTGGGGGGCGGGGGGGGGGGTGCCGGGTGGTGAAGCACGGACACAGAGCAAGGGGGGCAGCGGTAGGCAGAGCATCCCCGAGCCGTAACGAGGCAGCAGGGAGCCTCGGGACGCCTCCTGGTCTCTGGCAACAGGAGAATTGATCGGCTGTGACCCCAACAACATAAGGAGTAGGACGGGAGCTAAAGCTGCCCCTTTTCGGGAAATTCACGGGGATATGACCGGGGCTCGTCCCCGGCCCCGGCGGTGGGAAACGGCCGAGAGAGCGCAGACCAGGAGGGACGAGACTCCCGAGTCTGACAGGCAGCACCCAGCCGGGGACAACCGGGGCCATCAGGGGCCAAGTGGGGCCAGCAGGGGCCACCCGGGGCCACCGCCCCGCAGGGAGCTGGGGCTGACGCGCTCTGGGGCGCTGAGCCCCGCGGCAGGGGAGCGGGCGCCGCTGGCCGCAGCAGTCCGCGGGCGGCCACCGACGGGGCGGACAGGGCTCCCCGCCCTCTGGGGAGGGACAAGCCCCTCCTCGGAGGCACCAGCAGCTCCTAGCCACTGCGACTTCCTCGTCGCAGCCGTGATAGATGGGGAGCTGATGCCCGGGGTTCTTTATGCAAGGGCGACTGTGTGAGTGCCAGGGACATTTGACTTCCTGTGCTCAGGGTCCTTGAAATTCTCATTTGCTAACTCACACCCTGCTCCCTTCACACCAGAGCTGTTTTATTGTTTTATAACCCTCCTTAAACTTCCAGTCCTCAAAGATCTCATTGTGGCAGGCTTCACACTTTCTCTCTTCCCAAAGCCCAGTGCCCTCGCTGCTTGCGGCAGTTTGGTCGCTTGCAAACGCCCGTCGGGTGCCTGGCGAGCCCGCAGCCCTTGGCACCGCTCCCTCGAGCAAAGCGCAGGAGGTGAAAGAGTCAAAACCGTTTTCCAGGGGCTCCTGACCAAAATGTCGTAAAGGTCCGGGGAAGGCAGAGGGACCCCCCGGCACCCCGACCTAACTCCGCGCTTTGTCCCGTCGGTGTGCCTCCCTGTCCCCTAAGAGATGCGAAGGGATGCAGGGAAGGTCTTGAAGTGGTACCCACAGCGAAATGCGGCCGCTCCTCTCTCAAGAGCAATTTGGGAGCGCTCAGTCCCCTCTTGGCAGCTTTCCCTGCAAGATGCTCGTTAAAACGGCCGGCATAACGCCACGGAGCTGACCTTCCGCCCATCCCCGCTACCCTGAGCCAGTCCCGCTTTCCAGAGCAGATTCAGCGGACCTTTATTTAGCGAATAAAAGTTTAAAGCTGAAGGTTATTTATGGTTCCGCGGAGATAGGTCCTGAGTGGCTATTTAGAAGCACGTGATTCCAATAAACTTTGTTTTATGGCTTGAGAGTTGACAAGCCAAAATATAATTCCCACCATAAATTAGTTTAAGAGCATACAAGTGCAGATGCTTTCGTTCCTGGAAGCAGTAATCGGGGAAGTGTTAGCAGGGAGCCGTCTGCGGGAATGCGGCCGTGCAGGCACCCCCGCTCCCCGGTCCCCCCGGCCCCGGGGAGAGCGCGCAGTAAGTCCGCTACATACAGCCTTCCTTCGGCCCGGCGCGCTCCAGTCGCTCCGGTGTCTTTGTGCCTCTGGGAACTGGGCGAGCGAGCGAGGTCCAAACGCTGCTTCGCCCGGAAAGCCTTGCCCGAGCCTTGCGCTGGGCAAACGGACAGGTAGAGCTCGAGGGGCCGGGGCAGTGCTGGCATTAGCTGGCTGCGCCCTGGCTGAGGTTTCCGAGTGTGGTGAAACATCTCATTCGAAACTAACCTGGGGAAAAAAAAAAAAAAAAGATTAAAATAACAAACCAAAACAAAACCAAAAAAAAAAAAAAGAGAAAAGAAGGGGACAGAACAGTAAGGTAATGCTCAGAGCCGAACGGCCGATATTGTTCCACTGCCCTCGCCGTGCTATCCAGAGTGCACAAAACTAAAAATATATTAAAAACCAAAAACTGTCTTGGGAATCTCTGTCTAGTGAGCTGTTGATACCTAAGCTATTGCTCTGTGCGTAATACAACTCTCCCAGGCATGGTAGGAAAGCAATAGAAGAGGTGAAAAATCGCTTAGAGGAGAAAAAAAATCACAAAACAATATTGGCGTTTTACTTTTTAATATGCAATGCTTTTCAGGAGCATTAGACTGAATATGTGTTGTTTTCCTTAATGTGAGCTTTGAATGTATTTCTTAAAAGATGTGAAGGAAAGTTCAAGTCAAATTTGTCCTCCTACAATGCAAACAAAGACGCACGTCTCGAGTTTACCGTTTGGATAATTGTGTGATCTTAAAGGGCTACTCTTATCTCAGAGTAGTCCGAGATTTATTCCTATAAAACTGTCGTTCTTTTTGTTCTTAGCTTGCATACAATGCTGTATTGCATATTGTGACATTTTCTGGGTGATGTTTTGGCGAAGGTGATCTGAATATTTCATTTGTAAGTGACTGAATTGCCACAGAACAAAAAAAAGGCCTTTGTTATTCTTTTTTTTCCTTCAGTGAAAGAGGGAGGTCTGACTTTTCATCCCTTTAGAAATTATGTGGTACAAAATCTAGACTATGAATATTAAAAGTGAAAGATCACACCCCAGGCACAGGGAAAGCATGTATTCATAAAAACTGTCTGAATGCAATGTGGTCCTCATTCGGAAGGGGCTTCCACCCCATCACTCCGCTGCTCGCAGGATTTACCACCAGCTCCTCTCTGCCTTCATCTATCAAATGTGTTCTGTAACTGTTCTCAAGCAATATCACCCGTATGTGGAATACAACAGTAACAAACGTTTTTATTGCAACAGGTTCGGCAACATGGAAGGACAGCCACGGTAAGTAGCCTCTTATTTCTTGCAGAATTGGAGTTGGTTGGAAATGCTGTTTCTTCCCCCCGGACCGGAACAATTAAACGCGAGGTATCCCCGCTGAACGTTGCCGCAAGCAATCGAACAGAGAGGGCTGCGTCAGCGTGGGAAGGCTTTGGGGAAGGCTTTGGGGAAGGCTTTGGGGAAGGCTTTGGGAAGGCTTTGGGAAGGCTTTGGGAAGGCTTTTGGGGAGTCATCGTGCGCCACGGCGTCCCAGGCAGCCCCGGCTGGGGACAGGGCGTGGGGACAGGGGCTGGTGGCGCTGCCTCGGGGCCGCACAGGTGTCACCCCTTGGCCACCAGCAGTGCCGCCGTCCCCGCGGTGGCACCGCATAGCGCCTCCCCGGCGGGTCCCCAAGGCAGAGCCGGGCCCCGGAGCCCAGCGCCCGCTCCCCCTTCGTTTCTCCTCGGCTCCTTCGGCCTCGGTCGCAGCGCGGCCGGGGGGCACCGGCCGGCGGTGGCCATTCGTGCGCGGGGTGGCGATGCCGGAGGGCAGGGCAGGAGGGGAGAGGAGCGGAGCGGAGCGGGGCGAGCGCTCGCCTCCGCGCCTGCGGCGGCTCCGCGGGCGGGCAGCGTGCTGCAGGGTGGGCGGGGGGGTCTGGCTGCGTGAGGGGCTCGGGCTTCGGGCTGAGGCTGCCCTCAGAGAGGAAAAGCAAGGCTGCGGTGTCTGGGGATTCAGTACGTGCACGTCGCCCTCCCCGCTCCTGCAGATCGCGCTCTGACTGGGAGCGTGCACAGGAGCGGAGCCGCGTTTGGTCGCGTTTTTCCCCGTTTCCTCTCCCTGCTAGCGATAAATAATCTCTTTCACTACTTCGGGCCGGGCGTCTCGTTCTCGTTTTGCCTTGCGTTGCGATATTGGGTTTGGAGCCATTTAAATACGAAATAAACAATTGCCTCGAGCACTGCATTTTTAATTTTGTTCCGTAGGTAACTTTCCTCCTCCATAGCTAGCCCTGCGCTACGTAGATGCCCTTGGCGTTTTATTCCCGGGCCGGCCCTAAATGTATGGATTACTTGTTTTCTGCCAACCTACATTTAGCATACTGATTATGAACAGGCATACAAAAAGCCTGATAGATCAAAAGCATTTTGTATGGGCAGTTGAACAGGAGGTGAATATATAACGCTTTTGTTCATCAATAACTCTTTGGCTTTGACCTGTCTGAGCAAGTCGTGCAATAAGGTGAAACGCAGGTCACAGCGTCTAACAAATATGAAAATGTGTGGTATTAGGCAGAGCAGGGACTTGCTGCCTCCCCACCCCAGCGCTGCCCCCCGGGCAGCCCTCGGAGGGCTTGTCCGCTCCGGGGGGGCTGCCCCGAGAGCGAGCTGGCTTTGGGGGGCGGGTGCTGCCCGGCCCGCTCGGCAGGGCGGGGGATGCCCCCCCGGAGGGGGCACCCCCTCCCTTCAGGGAAAGGAGGGGAAACCGGGAAGAGCCGCTAAAATTGCTGGGAGGAGATTGAAACGATCGGGGGGGCGAGGGGGGAGGAATTAGGGACACGAAGTCGTTTCGAGTTGCACTTGCTGTGGAGATGATCCCACGGCAGTCGTAAGAAAGCAGAAGTTTAAAAATAGCATCCCCCAGATCGGGCAGCTGGGAGCTGCAGCCAGGCAAACAAACCGGTGCAGATCGCTCGGACAAACGTAACACCCCCAAATGTGCCCTCTGCAGCGGCTGGATGTATCACACCCGCACCATTATTTGTCCTTATGTTGCCCGTTTGAAATAGTCCAAGGAGAAGAGGTTGACCGCAGGACAGCAGAGAGGAGCTGGGTCAGACACAATTCATGAACTTTTGTACTCCTGTGTGCTGCTGTCGACAAAGTAAAAATAATGAAACTTGGTGATATGTTTGTAAATGATTTCGGCTGACCTCTCGCCCTGCCCTTCACCATAAACGCTACGGCGGGGAGAACCTGGGAGGGTGCGAGGCTGCGGCTCACACGCAGCCGCGGGATAATAGCTAGACCGGCATAATGGGACGAAGGTAAATTTGGAAATTCTCTGCTTCCCGAGAACAGCTCCCTCCAGCCTCTAATCTCGTCTTTTTCACAAATCGCTGTTTCTGTTGTCGTCTGTTTTACTTCTGTTTCGATTTTTTTTTTTTAATTCTATTTTTTTTTGGGGGGGGGGAGTTCTAATTAGGGAGAATCTGTTCAGATTCGTATTAGACTAAATAGATAAACACCTATTTTCTGTGTGATTTTAACTGTTATTATTCTAAATAGCGCAATTTGACTGGTAGCGTCCGTTTTCTGTAGCAAGGACGTAAACCGCAAGCATTTAAAGTGCTCAGCAGGTCCTTCTGAGAATTTGTTAGTCGAAATTCGTCGCTATAAATTGGTGCAGAGTCGTAAAGCTCTATTTCATCAATAATAACAACCGTGAATCTTTCCTGAAATCCCACCTTCCTGCAAACCCGTATTTCAGATCTCAATCCCAACAGAATAGTTTGCATTCCTCAGAAGACAGTAAGGAATAAGAGAATGGCAATGACCTGCTATATGGTAGATGAAAACAGAATGTTATTACGTTGTCTATATATACCCTGTAGAACCGAATTTGTGTGATATTCATATAGTCACAGATTCGATTCTAGGGGAATATATGGTCGATGCAAAAACTTCACCTTTCTGCAAATGGTTAGAAGTTTAGATACTGACGGAATCAAAAGACGTGTGCGTGTTGAACACGGAGAAATTCTAAAAGTTTTGCTGCCTCTCTCCTATTTACCAGATTTCAGAACGTCTCTTAAAATTTCACTTGTCGTTCAATCGTAACTCTCCCTGGCAGACTGTGAAGTTAAACAGTTAATCTCACAAGATGTAAAAAATGACTGAAAAAAAAAAGCCTACCAATCAGTGAATGAATCTTTAAAAAGATACTGATACATTAGCTAGACGTGCTAGACGTTAGAGAGTTAGCAAAATTTTCCTGTCAAGTGTCCAGATCTCACCAAAATATTTACGACACCAGCAAAAGCAGCACTCGACTCACTGGAATGTATTTCCTTGTGCTCCAGGAATGATACTGATGAATGAAGACTGAATTTATCTCGTTAAACCTGTGATATTTTTAACCTAATTAAATGCCATCTCCAGTCCATTTGACTGGACTTTGGTGTCTAAAAATGGACAGTTTCTTGTTATCTGTACGATTTCATATGCACATATGCCCAGACTTTTGTATAAGCATGTGCGAGCCTGTGTGCATGCACACGTATGCACACGTATATATCGAGGCTTGCACAGTGAATGAGAAGTTACTGATTGCCTAATTTTATTCAGCAGAACTAAATTCTGGTAACTTTTGGATGACCTCTGCAAGACAAAGACAGGACAGATCTATTGTACATCATATTACCCTCTTCTTTGATGCCTTTTCTTTTTCTTGCCTTCTTATCAGTTTCCTCCCTTTTAATCGCCCTGCAGCTCCTCGCTCTGCATTTCTTTCGATATTTTATTTTAAGGCACGTAACAAACCCTGGTGGAAATTCTGGCTGGTAAATCAGACGAGAGGGCAGCGGAGGTTAGGAAAGTCAGCCCAGACAAAAGGCTGCCTGTACCTGGGGGTCAGGGAGGCGGCGGCCGCTTGATGAATATTCCTAAAACTCCGGTATCTGATTTGGAGGGTGAAACCTGCCGGAGAGGGGTCACTTGCTTACACGTATATTATTTAGTTAAATTCGTGGAAATTATGAGCTGCACACAAATCCGGTGATCAGCTCCCTGCCTCCCCATTGGCCGGGCCAGTCACATGCACGCCTAACTTTATTCAGTTGACAGCAAGTAGGAGGGCTCTATGGAAGGAGAAAAAAAGACAACACGAGAAAAATTAGTATTTTCTACCTTCAGAAATTAATGGCCATGAGTTCGTATATGGTGAACTCTAAGTATGTGGATCCCAAATTTCCTCCTTGCGAGGAATATTTGCAGAACAGCTACCTAGCGGAGCAGGGGGCCGAGTATTACAGTGCCTCGCAGGGCTCCGATTTCCAGCATCAGGGGCTCTACCCACGGTCAAACTACAGCGAACAACCCTTTAGCTGTAGCAATGCCCAAGGCTCCGCCGTGCAGCCGCGGGGTCATGGACAGGAGCAATCCGGCCCACCGAGCCACTTCCCCGGTCAAGCAGAGCATTGTCCACCGCCTCCAATGTCCAACTCACGAGCCTGCGGCCAGCAGCCAGCCCTCAAAGCCCCAAACGGGTCAGCAGTTAAGCAGCCAGCAGTAGTTTATCCCTGGATGAAGAAAGTCCATGTTAACTCGGGTAAGGATCCTCTTCTTACTTTGCTCTTCTCCCCCGTTCCCGATTGTCCTCAGAAATGCTTTGGTCGAGTCCTTGCGAGACTCGTGGACGAGGATTTGAAGCCGAGGTAGCCAATTACACTCGTCATAAATTTTTATTGCCGAGGAAATAGGCCGGTGGCCGTGTGGGGCTTTGCCGAGCAGGAGAAAACTCGGCTGCAGGAGCCGGGCAGAGGCTCGCAGCCCACCTAGCTTGGGGCCGTGGCGCCCGCGCTGCGCACGGGGGAGAGCAGCACGTCCATTGTGAGCTCCTGGGCTGGAGCCAGCCCGGCCACATGCTCGCAGCTCGTGAGGTTTTGTTTTGTAAAAGTCGAACCGGAAAGTCAAGATTAGCTTTGTAAAGTTCTCCGTATTTTTTTCCCAGTGAACCCCAATTACAGCGGAGGGGAACCTAAGCGCTCCCGAACAGCTTACACCAGACAGCAAGTCCTAGAACTGGAAAAAGAATTTCATTTTAACAGGTACCTGACCAGGCGCCGCCGTATCGAGATAGCCCACACTTTGTGTCTCTCTGAGCGCCAGATCAAGATCTGGTTTCAGAACAGAAGAATGAAGTGGAAAAAAGACCACAAACTGCCCAACACTAAGGGCAGGTCTTCCTCCTCTGGTTCAAACCCACATTTACAGACTGTTCCCAAGGACCATCAGACTGACTTGACAACTTTATAGAAGAGGTGAAATTTTCCATTTCATCCTTCGATTCTGACCAGTACTGTACATAACTGACACTATCCAAGCAGAACCTGCATGTAGCAGCTAAGGACTCGAGAAACTGTCATCTTTCTTTAAGGTACTGTTGTACAAAGGAGACAAAATGACGCTACTTTGGACTTTATTTTATTTGCCTCTGCTAGCACAACCTTAAAAAAAAATAAGGAAAAAAAAAAGCATCATGCAGGCAGTGGGAATTGGGAAAATATTAAATGAGACCTTCTGTCCATAAAAAGTAATAAATCATTGAAAATGAAACTGTCCTGTGTTTCAGTTTTGAATTTGAAAGTGAAGGCTTGATGCTTTATTTTGGGATTTTTGCTTTTAATTGTCTTTTGATCCCATGCAATTTCGGGATGATGCATTTGGGCAAGTTGAGGACAGGAAATTTATAGGATAGTCTTTCATTTGAGCATAAAGACTAGTATTTGTGAACTTTTTGTGCTGCTTTACCTTTCTTGGTGTAATGAAAATACTTGCTCATTTCCATAACGTCTCAGAAGATGTGCATAGGAGTTAAGTGAAAACGGGTTATTTTATGCTCTGCTAGTGTTAGCGTATTTATTTATTTGTTACGTAGAAGAGTGACGATAAAAAGAAAAGAAAAAGAGTCAAACCAAAAATGGGAAAGGGGAGCTGAAATGCAGGATTTCTCCTTCCCAGTCTCATGAACACATGTATAATGTTTACTTGTCTTGAATGTACACAACTTTCTTGTCCCATTTTTTCGAATTTCCTTCTCTGTGACTAGGAAAAGCATCCCTGCTCCTTACCGTGTCCCCTCCAGGGCTAACAGGCTAGAAATCCGTTTCCAAAGCCTGCTCTGCTCAGCGCTGTCCTTTAAACCAGCGGTACCTCATTTAAAAACGAAAAATAAACTAAAAAGAAAACCCCGGAGTGAAAAATCAATGCGATTGCTGGGATTGTCCGAGCCATTCGAAGCTCAAAGCTAAACGCGTTCTTTCTGTCCAATTTTAAATTTATTTGCTGCCCAACAGAGGGACAGGCTGTGTGGGTTGTGTCTTTGTTTTGGGGGGGTTATTTTGGTCTGTTTTTTTGTGTGTTTGGTTGTTTAGTAGGTTTGTTTGTTTGGGGGCTTTCTTTTTTTTTATTTTATTTCCAAGAGTAGTGATTGTTTTTAAGCAAACTACGACGCATGAGTGAAATGATTGGAAACCTCAGCAAGTTAAACCGTGGGTAAGAGGGAAGGTTTGCATGGGAGCAGAGCTGGTCTGATACCCCAGTATTTGTCTACGGCTGCTGCTTGCATCGTGCCAAAGTTGTAGTGCGTTGAGCCTGCATTGTAACTACCAAACCCAGCCAAACCAGCTCCCTCAGCCACCTACACCACCGCTCCGGCGATTTTAAAGCTCAGCCCTTATCTCCTCTACCCTCAGGGCAGCCTGGGAGAGGGACCATATAATCGACATTTTAACTAGATGATTCCATTATTAAAGGGAAAAGGGAAAAGAAGGAAACCCAGGGCAAACGCTGAAGCTGCACTTCTGTAAAGGGAGCTCGAAACAGCAGCGCGTGAGTTAAGTGCCCATCTCGGGGCTGAGTGCTTCCCACTGAGGACTCGCTGCTTTCTGAGCTCACTCGGGAAAACACTGGCAAAAATGGGCTTGAATGAATTCGAAAATAAAGGGCGAGCTTTTCAAAATGAGGGTATTCGTCAGGATTAACTATGGCCAGCGGTTAATTTCTGCCCTTTTCTCATCCCTAGAAGTCCGCAAAGTGTCTTGTAAGACTTGGTCTTTTGTTTTAGAGCCTGGAGAAAACTCTTTGTTCTTTCTTAGGGTTAGCCCAGTTCTCAGACTTGCACATGGCAATACTTGAATATCTCCACGTCGTGATATTAAAGATGGATATTCCTGCATTATTCGCATCATTGTTTCTATGACAAAAAGCACAGAGTTCATACATAGTAAAGACGTCTTTTTTCTGACGCCTTCACGTTGAGAAGCTGAAAAGGTATTTTACTGAAGTTCGGCTAAATTGCAGGAACAGGTTCACCCAGAGGACAAATTTTCTATTCGATTAGTTGTATTTCAGCCGGGAAGAGTGACCTCTAAACCCTTAACCTTTTGGACCCAAACTGCTCTTCCCTTTCTCTGCCATGGAGAGCAGTGAGCAGCGGCGCTTGAGGAGGGAATTCCTTAGACGAGTTTTCAAGTTTTGTTACACCCAGTCCCTGCGGTAGGAGCCTTTCGTCTCCAGAATTGGCCAAAGCCCTCCCTTTGCTCTTGGTGTGCATCTAGGGAAAGAAAAAAATAAAATGGGGGGGGGGGGAGGGGGGGGAGAAGAGGGGGGGGAAAAAATCCCTCTCTGGCTGCCCTTCTTGAAAATACCCCCCTCTCGGACCCCCACTGCTTACTTAGAGCCTGTGATAAGTTGGCTCGGAGCAGGGCAAACACGTTACTCGCGAGAGAGATGCCAAGTTTGGCCTCTGTGGTACTATTCTGAAAAATAATGTCCTCGGATAAGCAAACCCTGGCTTTGTGCTTCTTATCGACCGAGATCGCTCCCCAAGTTAAAGGGCCCAATTCTGCTCCCAGCTTTCCTTCCCCCGCCCACTGAAGTCAAACAGGGATGTAGCTGCGGGCAGAATTTGTCTCATTGTCTTTTGAAATGTTAATATCTCCAGGATGAGTGTTGGGTTCAGCAGGCACAGCTCTTACAACCCTCTTTGCAAGTCCCCTTTGAGCAAGGCTGGGGCACTGTTAAGTTTACATAGTTGTAATTGCGTTGTAAGCCCCGAGAATATGTGAACTGGAGGCAGAAAGGACCAAAATAAATAAATAGTTTCCAGCTGCCCATGCTCTGAAGGGTCAGGAATGTGGGCACTAGCGACCAGGAGCACGCACTGGGCGTTATCTCCCGTGGAAAACGAACCTGAGATTTCATTTCCATTGTTTTTTAGCCCTTCCCCAGAGTTATTTTGTGCAGGAAGGGGGGCTGTTTGTTTTTGTTTTTCATGGATGAAACGTTGTGTATTGAAGCCTTTGTTAAACGATCGCATTGTCCAGCAATACTCATCTCTGTCAAAGTGTGATGCTTTTTATAGACTTTACCAATGTTTTGCTGCCATCGATTAAAGCGTTATTTATACTATTTGTCGCCTGTAGTTTTGATGTAAGCCCTCCATATACGTTTGAAATAATAAAAGGTGTAGAGAAATAGCTTCTGTTTTGTACCTTGAACAAACAGTCCTTACGAGGTGGGTCTCTTCTGTGGAAATGCTTGGCCCTCCCATCATTACAATGTTAAAAGATGGGTGACTCTGCATAGCATCCTTCCAAATGTCCCTTTGAACAGGTTTGCTGATTGCCCCAGCCGTAATGGTGTGACTCCAGGCCAAGCTGGAGTCTATATTTACATTTAGGCTGCTGTTAAAAGTGCCTGTCATCCATTTGCTACTGCTTTGCATTTAACAAGCCCTCCTAGAATGACTCCCGGATTTATGCATGTGTGGTAGGAAGCAAGGAGCCACACCTGAAGTCACCTCGATCCCCACACAGATGTGTGCCTTTTAGGTGAGTCCGGGAAGAAGCCAATTAAGAAAGAAATGGCAACCTGAAATTACATTGCAGCGAGCAGCTTTCTCTGAGCAGCAAGTTTCACTTTTTCAGCTGATGCAATAGAAAGATCACACGAAAACACAAACTTGGAGAGTCGAAACTTTCCCATGCACCTAAGGCAAACATCATTTTTTCCAGCCCTGCGTAAGCACCTCAGACAACAATACGTCCCTCTGACTAGGAGAAGTCGATGGCACTATTTTTGTCAGAAGTATTTGTCAGGGAGGACTTGTCCTCTCTTGGAGCGTGGTCAAGGCACGAGTCCAAAAATACAGTATCTTGTTCAGATGCTGAAAGGAGCGTAGTGCACAAAACAAGGCAAGTGCCCTCAATGCCTGAAGAGCGGGGGGGCGAGGGGGGGCTGTGTATTCACAAGCACACTCTCACTAAGTTTAAATGCTGAGACACATTTTGTGATTATACTTTCTCTGTCTGCTGTTTAATGGCTCCTCCTGTTACTACCGATACATCAATACAGTTCTGTATATTATATCACCACTAGTCGTTAAGGTAAGAATGAAGAGGAAAGGCAGAGTCAATAGCAAACACCCCTCACTGTACAGTACAGTAAATAGGGACCTCTCAATGCAGAGCCACACAGCCTCCAACGGCCATGTTTGTTAGCCCTTTCCCCTGATTTTTTTTTTTTTTTTTTTTTTTGCAAGCCTAGAGACCAAAATAATCTTGCTAGGAACAGTCATAACAGGCAGAATTTCAAAGTGCAAGGAAGATGATAAGAATAGATTTCTACAAGTCCTGACCACGTGATTTGCGAAATAATTAATTCAGCACGTCCCTTAAGAAACACGGAGTCGTCATTAATCTGCCAAGCAAAGGACTCTATCAGACTTGAAAACTGAAGAGATCCCAAGAATATAATATACAAAGGGTGCAGTCCCTCTCTCTGCACACCTAGCTCTTTGGTAGCTGCCGAAAAAGAGACGCCCGGTATGTAACCATTTTTTTTTTTGGTACTTTTATTCCTTCTTATTTAAGCCTTAATGAACTTAGCTGTCAAACGCGTGACAAATAGGGCACGCTGCTTCCTGATTTCCAGCTCGGCAGCGGCCGGGAGCCGGACCGGGCGCAAGCGGTGACCTTTGGTTCCCAGGGAGCGGGGGGAAGCGGAGCGCGGAGCGCCGCGGAGCGCCGGGAGGAGGCTGCCGCGGCCCCCGGCGGCGCCGGCGCTGGCCGCTGCCGCCTGCGCGGGGAGGCGCGGAGAGGCGCGGAGCGCCCCGCGGAACAGCGCGGCTGCCAGGGCATCCGCCGCCCGCTCCGAGCCGCGGGGAAAGGCCGCGGACTTCTTTTCAGCCGGGGTTGTAAATCTGGCCCCGCGTCCTGACAGCGGGGCTACCGCGGAGGCTGCGCACCCGCGAAGCCAGCCCCGGGTGCGCCGTGCCCCGCGCTCCGCCGCCGCCCCAAGGCCGGCCCCGCTCCGCTCCCGCGCCCCGCTCCGGCCGGCCCCGGCCCCTGTCTGTCGGCCCCCGGCCCCCGGAGCACGGCCGCGGCCGCCTGCCGGCTCCCAATCGATAGCCCGCGCTGAGGAGAATCGGAGGGCACGGTGTTATGGAAAGGCGCTCTCCACAAACTCTGTGAAATATGGACCACGAGCCTGAGGTTTCTCTATTAAATCCCAGAGTCAGCTGGAAATACTTTCTGCAAACAGGATATTCTTTATTATCCCTTGCTGGAGTAATTTCTAAAAAACCGTAGATCGTAGCTTTTTATTACTTCCGTTTCGGTGGCAGGACAGAGACAAAGTTTCCGATGTTATGAATTATACATTCAAACAATAACACATTAATTCAATTATTCAAAGATGACAAATGTTTATGTGCTTTGCTAGTGACTAAGGAACAGATTTGCTACTTCACCAGAACTCCTACGTTTTTATCAATGAAGTTTTATATTATCCTGCTGGTCCGGGAAAGAAACCAAACTCCACCAAGGCGCGCAGTAAAATGGACCCGACCATAAATCGAAGCCCTTTCATAAGAGCGTTTATTCCTGCATATAGCCCGGGCTATTTTATCAGTTTGACAATTGCCGGAGTTGTTGTTATAAATCATCATAAGTAATTCCTGAAAGGGTGCGAGGCTGCTGGGGGGCGGGCGGAGACTGTAAATCTTTCTGTTTTATTGCTCTATGAACATATGCTCCGATTGAAGAAGTCTTAGATCCTTTACTGGAGACAAATTCACGCAAAGCTGGAGTCCCACCAGCGCCGAGGATTAACATTTCCTTAATACTTTCTTAGTCCCCTCTGCGATGTCTTAATTCTGGTGGCGAGGGCGCTCCTTTCTTCCTGCCGGCCTCCATTTTTACCTTAAATTTCACATTTTTTAGCCCTAGCCTCCGAGCAGCCACCTCGCGGCCTCGGGACTTTTTCCAGGGCTTTCCGAGCTGCCCCCCGAGGAGGCATTTTCTTCCCCAGCCTCCTCGTGCTCTGGGCTCGACTGGAGCCCAACTTTCCCCTCTCTGTGGTGTGTGGGAAGAGAAAGACCTCGTCGTCATCCCAAATGCTCGAAGCCCTGCAGAAGAGCCTTCGGCCGTGTGTGTACACACGCGAGCGTGCACAGGGGCATGCGGGGCTCTGCGTGTGTACACACGGGCGCGGGGGCTCTGCGAAAGTACACAGACGCCGAAATATATGGCTGACGGAAAAGGATATAAAGAACCATTCCCTCTTACTTGAGGCGAGATTTAAGTGCATCATTTCGAAGAAATATAGGATTATAAATCCGAAGCCGTACACAATAATTTACATTGAACTTACGCTTCCATCACCGGACTCCAATCTTTTTATAACTGGTTTGCAAAGTCAGGAAAAGCAATGTAATTTAGATAAATGTTACAATGCACTTACGGATAGTATTGTAAGGTAATACGTTACTGTCACATCCCCGTGCTTTGGATGGTAATGAAATCATAGCAGATGTTAGATTAGGTGTGGTGTATTTATAGCTACTGATATGTTAGAAAATCAAACAGAGAAGCTAATATATATGTATTTTGCCGAACTGGAATTGTTGGGGAGCTTTGCGGGCACACATGACGGATATACTCCAGGGTTGCTCTGTGTCTCTACACACACACGGAGAGGGGAGGCAGGCTCAGGGCAGACACACACACGCACAAATGTCATGAGTTTTTTTTTTTTTTTTTTTTTCTTTCTCCCGACGCTTCTTTAGCCTCCAGACAGGGGTAGTCCCAGCAGCCCAGCATTTTTCCCGGGACGGAGAAGGAGAAACCCAAAAACCCGCGCTCGCCGGTCGGCCCGGGCGCCTTGCCGGCGGAGCAGCGTTGCTGCCGAGCTGCCCGGGGCTCAGGCGGTGGGGTGCAGCCGGTCCCCAGTTCCTCCTCTCGCTCCACTCCCTGGCCGTACCCGGCGGAGTTCACCTCTTCCCCGGCGCTCGGGCGGGCGCGGAGCGGCCCCGCCAGCCCCGCGGGGCGCGTAAGTGCGGGAGCCGGCCGGCGCGGTGCGGTGCGGAGCGGTGCGGAGCGGCCGGGGAGCGGGGCGCGGGGCGCGGGGGTGTCGCCGCCCCCGGTCCCGTCTGGGCAGCCCCGCTGCGAGGGGGTGAGGGGAGCGGGCCAGCCTCAGCCCCGGCGAGCTGCTCCCGCGATCACGTGGGCGAATGTGGCTGGATTTTAGGGCAGTGCCTATATTTCTGGTCAGAAAGGGGGTTCTCCTGCTCTTCCCCAAAATTCTTCCATGGCCGCACGATTTAAAAACAAAACAAAACGAGAGCCGGCCACTTGCCGCCTTTGATTCCAGAAGGCTGATGGCTAAAGGGTTGTGTGTTGATTTTTTTTTTTTTTCCCTAAACCCCAACAAATTCCGATTTCCACTCGCTCTCTTTTATTGGTAGTTGAGCCTGTGCCTGTTTTCGTTCTATCGGGAATTCTGGTGTGTGGAAATGTCTGTAAAACCGCAAGATCAGGCTTAGGACAGTATTGTCTGCAGACAAAGGGTGAAGGATATATTCTAAAAGCTGCAAGCACAGATCCTGAAAAGTGAGGAGCCCAGGTTTATGATAAATTGACACACAGGTAAGCAACTGCATGACAAAATGGGACCTTTAACCACAGGGGCTGCATTATCGCCTTTACTCAGGGACTGTCTGGAATTTGTTTGTAATCTCTGCCCACGACGGCTGCAAATGCATGAAGTAATCTCCACCTCCTTGTGCGTTTTAAGCTGTATCTCCTTTTTATTATGCCGTTTGAATAAAAAGCGAACTCCTTCCCAAAGGCTAGGAGAAAAATGTTTATCTCTCTCCTATCCCCCATTTTCGGTGGTTTCAGGAAGGGAATTACAAATAACCAAAAAAAAAAAAAAAAAAGAGGGGGAGACAACTTTGCTGGACGCTCCCATCGCCAAAGTAAGATTGAGCATCCCATTAATTCGTTGCCGTGGGTAGCCGGGCAGGGGGTAGCCGTGTGGATTTGCACAGTGCGATTTGAAATAGGCTCATAGGTAATGGAGCCCCTACGTGTGGTGTCTTAAATACTCCTGCCGAGCGCGTTCTCGTGCCTTCTCCCCTCTCCGTGCTCCTCGGGGCCGCTACTCGCCTCCCCCGGCGTGCTGGTGCTGCCGTTGCCGCAGCTCTCACGCCTCCGAGCCGCAAAGGCTGAGGAGGCTCGGTTGGATATTTATCTCCCGAGAAGTTTGTGGCCGTGCGCTGGGGCGGTGTGATCAATGCGGTGCCAGGAGGATGCCCGAGGCTGGCCCGGGGCGGCCGCGGGGCTGCAGCCGCTGCAAAGGGCCCCGCAGCCTCCTCGCGTGCACCCGCGGCTCAGCTCCCTCCTGGGCTGCTTTCGGCTCCCAGGAGCGGCCGTCTCTACCCCGGGGCCTGCCCGCAGCCCGGCCGAGCTCTCGGGCCGTGTGTTTTGTGGGGAACCCCCTGGAAAAGCTCGCTTTGTGGCGGCAAGCAGCGGCGGGGATCAGGCTGCGCCGGGTCCCGCCCGCCCCGAGCCACCCGGGCGAGTCCTCCTCGGGGGCCGCCGCAGCAGGGCGATGGGGCGAGGGGACAAAGTTGGGGGGGGGTCTCCTCTCTCTCTCTCTCTCTCTCCCTCTCTCTCTTTTTTCTCTGTTGCGTCTTGCTCTGCTCGATCAGAAGTTAAAGGCAGTGAACATTTTTCTTAGCTGTATGCCTCCAAGCTGCTGGCCTGCCAAGTTAGTCAGCTGAATCCAATTACTGCAAGCAGCATTTCATTTGGCTCGATGGAAGCACTCACTTATAACTTCACCTAAAATTTCAATAATACCTATATTGGGCCCACGCCTGAATAATTCTAAAGATTTCCCTGGGTTGAGCTCTGGCACCTTCTTCTCTGCAGTCGGCTCGGTCGGAGCAGAGCTCAAGCCCGGCGAGCCCGAGACTCCCCTCTTCGCAGCGCAAACTTTGCAGGTTCTCCTTCTGGCCGTGGAAATCTAGATATTTGCCCAACTTGTCGCCAAGTAAAGCATGTCCAGAGCTTGTGAGGCTGCTTCGAAAAGGGAAGAGAAGTCGATAATTAATTAGACGCAAGACGAAAACTTACCACGTTTAGCAACAGCGGGTAACAATGACTTGGTGTGCAGTGTTACGCTCCCTCCGCTCAGGGGCTAAGGTGCAACCCAACTTACGCTTTCTTTTCTTCCTGCACGCCGTAAAGTGCTATTTCTAATGATCTCTGTTAAAAAAAAAATAAAGCACTTAAAGTTGACGTACGCCCACGTGCATATATTATATAAGACGTTACCGGGACAGGCCCGGGCCAGGAACCTGAGCGAGCACCGTGTGTAATCATGAAGCTTCGCTTCCCTAACTCCAGTTTGCCAGCATAAATTAAGGTGATTTGGAAGGGGAATGCCGCATCCTACTGGGTTTGGGTAGAGAGAGAGAAGACTTGGTGGAAAGTTGTAATGTCTGTTGTGTTGTGAGGTATTGGAGGCGCTTCCGTTGGTTGTTCATTAAGTGGTGAGTTATTGCTATACAAGCCAAAGGTCATTTCAAAGGCTTATGGCTGCTAGATATCGTCTTTATAATGACCTGGGCTTCTTTGTGGGGGATTTTCTGGCATTCTTAAGTTCCTAAAGTCCTGACTCGACACATCACACGATGAGATGCAAAATGCGCGTTTCGAGCCACAAACGTTTGCGGCGTATTTTCAGCGCCGGGGTCTCTTCGCTTCTCTTTCTCTCTGTCTCAGCCGGTGGATGGGGAGCCGGGGGGTGTGGGGGGAGAAGGACCCGCGCCAGCCCCGCAGGAGCGGAGCCCTCAGCCGAGCGGGGGCTGCCCGCGGCTCCCGGGCGCTGCGGCCCCGGCTCGGACCCCGCCGGCTCCCCTCGGCCTCGCTGCGGTGGAGGCGGCGGCTCTCCGGGCGTATTTTGCTCGTTTCTTCGCTCCCCGCCTCTCCCAAAGCGTTATTAATAAATGAAGAGAAGCGTCTGCCCTTTGTCTGGTAAAAGATCTGACGTGGACTTAGAGACACGGTGAGGGGCTGCGGACAAGACGTGCATTTATTAACAAAGTCCTAAGGAAGAAAGTCCAAAACAAACCAGCTTCCGCTGAGAGTTCTCACTTTTGTTGCAGGTCCGTGCCCAAGGATTATCCCAAGGAACCTGAAGATCCTACACACACTGTTAAAGTCAAAATTCAAGAAAAAACATAAGTGTGGTGAGTTCTCTAAATTTCCTTTTCCGTCCGTATCCCGCTGTCCCCGGCCCGACGGCCCCTCCGGAGGGAGCAGAGCCGCCGGGGAGCGGGGCCGGGGCTGCAGGCTCCCGGGACTGTAGCTGCATGGAGGCCGAGGAGCAGCAGTCCCTGGGAAGCCCCTCTGGGACACGCAGTTCGCTGCCGGGCCCGGCTGGGGAGCAGCCACAGCCTGGGCCCAGCCCTGGGGAGAAGGGGGGCTCCCCGGGGAGGGGGGTCCGGACCTGCTTTAAGGCCCCGCCAGAGCCGGAGCCGGCCCTCCCCTGCCCTCGCTCCCCCGGCTCCCCGAAAGGCAGGGGCACCCCGCTCGGCTCGGCCGGCTCCCCGGCAGCCGGTGGATGCCCGTCCCGGCTGCAGCCCGGTTCCCTGCCCGCGGGCCGGCCGCGGCCGCCGGCGGCCCCAGAGCTCCCCTTATATACGGGGCTCCCTCCGGGCCGCCGGCCGGGAAATGTGCCGAGTGGGGAATTCTTTTGCCGGGCTCCCTCCTACGCGCAGGCTGCTTTGCACTTCTGAAAGTGCTGGGGCTTGGGAAGTGTTTTCCTTTTCATTCCTGGCCGGAGCGTTTACTGCCACAGCACTCGCGGTCATAAATTTTGCTACAAACCGCAATGACAGGTGCATTGATATGCACCCTGAGAGCTCCGGCTGCCTTAATAAACGCTCCACTGGCCGCTCTCGCCGCCTTTTATTTATTCGGTATCATATGAGATATTGATCCTCGGCAGAATTAAGTGTAGTGGAAGTTTTAGGAGAGAACTGCTTAATATGGAAGTGCCGGGGCGCAGCTGGCCGCGGGCCCTGCGCGGTCGTGCGCGGGTATCCGCGGGTGCGGAGTGCGGGGCTCGGGCGGCGGGTGCTGAGCCCCCACGGCGGGGGCACCCCAAAGGCGCTGAGACCAGCGGCGGGACAAAGAGCCCCATTATCATGTGTAACGCCGAGCGGTTCGGCTGAGGTTAACCTTTCTGGAGAGGAGGAAGGGAAATTCGAAACACAGACATGGATACTTTGCGGTTTCCTACCCTCAGTGCCTCCGAGCCCACCTCCCACGGCTCGGCCTCGCCATTTGGATGTCACCTTTTTTTCCTGGAGGCTGTTTCTGGCCAAACCACCAAGTGTCGAGCCCCTGCTTTGGTGCTCCCTACAAAAACATCACCCTGGGCCTTGCACTCGTGGAAAATCAAAACCTAGAAAGGTCTCTCTCTTCCTCTTTCTCTCCCTCTCTCTCTTTTTAAGATCTAAAGATGAGCCACCAAACAGTTGAGCATTGTCCATGTGATTTATGGCCCATAGCCTCCTTTTTAGGTTCAAGCAGAGTTCACAAGCAGTTGGTATTTCAGAAAAGAAATAAGGCTTTTAACAGCTTAACAGCAATATTCTTTCTTAAGATTCTGCGTATTCTTTTGGGAACTATATTTTACGAGGCACATAAAAGCATATGCTCAAGGCAGTGTTGTGCTAACAAAAGTCCTCAGTCCAGACTGCTCCCGAAAATGTAGATGATAGAAGTGGAAAATGAGCGACAGAGTTATTTTGCAGAGAAATACTTTCAAGGCTCGTCCAGATTATAGTAGTTTATTAAAACTCATCTGAATCCTCAGTCTTCGTTCCCTTAGACATCCTTTTACTAAAACTTTCCAGGAGAGGAAAATAGCTCCTTTCCCATTCCTATCAGCTTCCCAGATAATCCCACGCTTTTGTTCAGGGAAGAAAAGGACGGCGGCGGTTTGTGACCGGGGATAAACTGTCGAGAGCGGCTGCGGGCTGCAGCTCTCCCCGTACAGACGTATATGGCACTGAATTTTAGGGAATTTTTAGGTACTTGACTATACCAATTGCTACGGGAGAAAGAGTAGTGCTATTGTAGTGTTGCCTAAGTACAGGCTGGAGAATGGTAATTTTCAGACACTGTTCAAAATTTTCTAGCTACTTTTCTCTGGCATGTTAATAGGCTTGAACCCTGGAGAAATATAATAAACTCCTAAGGTACGTTGAGGTTCAGACTTATACAGTCAGCTGAAGTATGTGCTAATCTTTAAAATTACTAAAAATGTGAGACGCAAACCCAACCCGACAAGAAAAATACCGCGTAAAATTGAGAACAGGGAATACTGAAAAGCCGTAACCAGATTGCGGGCGAGTTTCTGTCCCGCAGCAAGAGAGAAGTCCCGGGTGCGACCAGGGGAAAGGCAGCGCCCTGCCCCAAAACTCAGACCTCCGGGGACCTCTCATCCCCGGGCATTTCCAGGCGGGGCGGCTTGATCGGGGGGCGGGGAGGGGAGCGCCATGAGTTTGCAGACCGGTAAAAGAAGAGATCATAGAATCAGCGTTTATAATGAAAACCATCCCTTAAAAAACATCCCCAGTGTCTCAGGTTCTTTCTGCTGGGGACAAATGAAAGGGACGAGAAACGTCGGGTGAGGGATTTTAATTCATCACGGAATTAAAATAGGGGAGCTGACCTGCGACATCCTTTATAGTGCAAAGCAAAGTTAGTGAATGGCGTCGGTTATACTTTAACTCCGGAGTAATCCGGGGCAAGAAGGAGGCCGGGTGTACAAAGGCGACGGGATTTTTCTGCCTTCGCCCGGCTGCAGCCCGGCTCAATCCATCATGTCAGCCGTGCGCGGCCGTGCGCACGCGTGCCGGCGGGCGGCCGTGGGGGATGCCCGCGGGATCTCTGCCCAAATGGGTCCGGGGAGGCTCTGGGGACAGCACCCACCCGTGGCCGGGCCCCTGACTTGGTTGCGGAGCAGGGTGTCCCTGGGCAGCGGAGCGGGGCTGGCCCCGCGGTGCTCTCTGGGAGCCTTTGCCAGATTCCCGAGGAAACGGCCCAAAGACCAAGCAAAACGTAACAAGCAAACAAACCAACAAGAACCCCAGGTCCCCAAAGACCCCCAGAAAGCTGTCTCTAGGAAGCCCCACCAACGCGCTCCTGCTCCTCTGCAGCACCATCCTTCTCGGGTGGCTCCTTCCCTGGGGTCCCCTGGGCCTTCCCTAGCACGCTCTGGTGACCCTGCTCCTTCCCTGGTGTCCCCTGCTTCCCCCCTGGTGACTCTGGTCCTTCTCTGGTGTCTTCTGCTTCTTCTCTGGTGTTCCCTGCTCCTTCCATGATGTTTCCTGCTCCTTCCATGATGTTTCCTGCTCCTTCCCTGATGTTCCCTGTTCTTCCATGGTGTCCCCTGCGCCTTCCCCGGTGTCTTCTGCTCCTTCCATGGTGTCCCCTGCACCGTGTCCCCTGATCCTATCCTGGTGTCATCTGTCCCCATGCCTGCTGTCCCCGCTCCCCCTGTCCCACCGAGGCCGGGGACTCGGGGATGCGGGACGTGCTGGGGCCATGCCGGCCTCTCCCAGCCGGGCGCCCACCACTGAAGGTCTCTTTTGTGTCCCCGCTGTCCCCCTCCCCAGGTGGCTCCCGCGGCGGCGAGTGGCCCAGGCCGACGACGTGAGGCGCGGGGAGGCAGTCAATGATATTTGAGCAGGGGCCGCGGGCCTTGGCGATCGCAGAGCGCAAGATGCAGAAAGCCGCCTACTACGACAACGCGGGGCTCTTCGGGGGCTACACGTACAGCAAGGCCGACGCCTACCCCTACGGCGCGGCCCACCAGCCCTACGGCCCGGCCGGCCTGGACGGCGAGTACCCCGCCTCCGCCTGCTCCGTCCAGGGCTCGGCGCCCGGCCGCGGCCCGGCGCACAAGGGCAGCGAGCTGAACGGCAGCTGCATGAGGACGGCGGGGGGCGGCCCCGGGGGCAGCCAGCCCCCGGGCATGGGAGAGCAGCAGCCCCCGGCGCTGCCACCCTCCTCCCCGCCCAACCCTCCAAGCGCGCCCCCTCCGAAAAAAGCCAAGGGGGGCCCCAACTCCTCGGGCTCCGCCACCGCCACCCTCAGCAAGCAGATATTCCCCTGGATGAAGGAGTCCCGGCAGAACTCCAAGCAGAAAAGCACCTGCCCCCCCTCAGGTAGCCGCCCCGCACCCGCCCCCCGTTTCCTGCCCGTCCCCCCCCACCCCGATGCCCGCCCCTGCCCCTGCCCCGGGGGCGCATCCTGGGAGCCGCCCCCCGCCTTCCTCCGGCTGCCGGCTCGGGGGTCCCGGCCCTGGGGGGGGGGGGGGCGGCCTTGGGGCTCCCGTCCCGCTCCCCCCGCAAGCCCAGGGGCGGCGAGAGCGGCCCCCGACGGGCCTGGACGGGCTCTGGAGGGAGGCAGCAGGGGGAGGGGGGGGGCGCCGTCGGGGGGTGGTGGCGGTGGGGGGAGTGTGTGCGGGGGGAGGCCGCCCCCGGGACCCCTGCGGAGCGGGAGGGGGCGGGGGGCTCCGGGGGACCCTAGCGGGCTTTCGGCGGGGACCAACGGCTCTCGGCGCCTCTTCCCCGCAGGAGAGAGCTGCGAGGACAAGAGCCCCCCCGGGCCGGCCTCCAAGCGGGTGCGCACAGCCTACACCAGCGCGCAGCTGGTGGAGCTGGAGAAGGAGTTCCACTTCAACCGCTACCTGTGCCGGCCGCGCCGGGTGGAGATGGCCAACCTGCTGAACCTGACCGAGCGGCAGATCAAGATCTGGTTCCAGAACCGCAGGATGAAGTACAAAAAGGACCAGAAAGCCAAAGGGATCATGCACTCCCCCGTGGGGCAGTCCCCGGACCGCAGCCCCCCCCTGAGCGGCCCGAACCACGTCGGCTACTCCAGCCAGCTCCCCGGCGTCAACAGCCTCAGCTACGACACCCCCTCGCCCACCTCCTTCGCCAAGTCCCAGCAGAGCATGTACGGGCTGGCCGCCTACACGGCGCCGCTGAGCAGCTGCCTGCCGCAGCAGAAGCGCTACGCGGGCGCGGAGTACGACCCGCACCCCCTGCAGAGCAGCGGCGGCTTCGCCAACCCCGGCCTGCAGGGCAGCCCCGTCTACGTCGGGGGTAACTTCGTGGACTCGATGCCGGCCTCGGGCCCCATGTTCAACCTGGGGCACCTGCAGCACCCCTCCTCCGCCAGCGTGGACTACAGCTGCGCCGCGCAGATCCCCGGCAGCCACCACCACGGACCTTGCGACCCCCACCCCACCTACACGGACCTCTCCTCTCACCACACGTCTCAGGGACGGATGCAGGAGGCGCCCAAGCTCACGCATCTGTAGCGGGCCGGGAGCGAGCGGAGCGGGCTCGCCTCTGATTACCTCACTTTTCGGACGTGACCGTGTTGCCGGTGCCAGCAGTATTAGCGGATTTGCCTCCCCTAAGAGCCACCACCCTCCTTCCCCGCAGCCCCGAGTAGGTCCGTGAGCAGGAGCCGTCCTTTTCTAGCTGTTCTAAGCATGACAGTGCAATATACTGCAAACCAAGGGACTAATAAGCTGGTAATGATGTACTTGAAGGTAAGTCTTAGAGATCCATTAGTGTTAGCAGCGCGTCATGCTGAGGTGTTGTAGACCAGTTGTGAGCGGTGGGAACTTGCCCGCGTGTGAGCTTATTTCAGATAAGTTAATTTATGAATTCTTCCGTAACGTGAGGATCGCAGCGGACTAAATGATATGTATTTATTATTTTAAGCGAGACATTTTTGTATCACTGATTATTTATCCTCGTCTTAATGTATTTATGTGGCTATTTGTAGAGTTTATTCACCAACGCTTCGGGAGATCGATCCAGGTCCGTGGTGACTTACATTTCACCTATTTAGTATCTTCGGTCTGAGCTAGTTGAGAGAGTAGTCTTGAACAGTTGTAACAGTGGCTGGTGTTTGTAGTTTATGTAAGGATTAATTAAGACAGCGACTTGTAAGTCATTAATAGAGTAAAACAAACCGTGGCGTCACACAAAGAGCCGTTACACTCGAAAAAAAAAAAAAAGTTAAAAAAAAAAAGCGCAGTATTTTTTTCAAGTATTTATTTCAGCCCGGCTGGCACCGCGGGGCCGCCTCCGCGCTGGGAGCGCAGCCGCGGGGAGGAGGCGGTCTACGAGGCTTGGCCATCTTGGGTCAGACCAAATCCTGCCTACGAAAACCTCGGTGAGGTTAGCATTTATTTATTGACTAGGGATCTGTCGCACACATTTTTCGGTGGGCTATTTTCTTTTTTTCTACTTTTGTTGTTGTTGTTGTTCATTACATTCTGGCTATCTGAAATAGGAAAGAAATTAGAAGCTTAACGCAAAACAAATATATTAGAAACCCTCTGATAGTGCTAATTTCATTAGGGTCTCCATAGCAATCCGTGCAGCAGCTGCCACCTCCTTTGTTATTTATACTGTTGTCTTTATACTAACCATAAATCAAATTTTTAGACATCTTTGGAAGCCTGAGCTTTTCCTCTTGTTTTTATCATAAAAATAAACTTTGAAAGAAAATTGACAATCAGATACATACAGCCGAAAGGGAGCTGCCAGGGTGGGGCGCGGACAGCGGCCCAGAGCCCAAGACAGCCCGGTCCCACAAAGGGGACAGCTAACACATGGGGAAGAATAAAAATATAAAAAAAAAAATTTAAAAAAAGGAGAGAAAATAAAAGAAAGGAAAAAAAAAAAAAGGAACGATGCTCTGAAACCTCGTGTTTTCTCCTCTTTAGTTACACGGCTGTGTTGAATCCCTCACTGGACTTACAGAGACACTTTCTGTAAAGGTTGGCATTAAAGTCTCTTCCTGACGGTACATGTCGCTCTGAGAAGTCTACTCTTATCTGTTTCTAAAAGTGTCGAGTTAAAGATTAATCAGATCTTCTGTATTCCCCACAAAACCATCTGACGCGTCACTTTCCAGTTTGACAAACACTGCAACTCCTACTCCATCCTCTAATGACAGGACCTGGAATTCCTATTGTGAGAAATATTTTAACTCCTCCAATTCTGGTCAACACAGACAAGTTTCTTTCTTTCTTTCTTTCTTTCTTTCTTTCTTTCTTTCTTTCTTTCTTTCTTTCTTTCTTTCTTTCTTTCTTTCTTTCTTTCTTTCTTTCTTTCTTTCTTTCTTTCTTCCTTTCTTTCCTTTCTTCCTTTCTTCCTTTCTTCCTTTCTTCCTTTCTTCCTTTCTTCCTTTCTTCCTTTTCCTTTCCTCCTTTCTTCTCTGTCTTCAGATATTTGTGTTTGGCTGGACAGTAATGATTCAAAATGTCACTTAGATTTTTATTTTCCCCTCTGTGCAATTTTAATGATGTTGTACTATGCTGAAAAAGTGTATCTTTTATTAAATTTCACTTTTACCCAAGCAAATTTGGATATATGTGTTGTAGATGTGTAAACAAAAGAGAACAGAATAAACTACTTTGGTCAGAGACATATTTTAACCATTTTGAGCCCTAAAATTGTTCTCTATGGAAGTCCTCACACGATCATTTCTTAGAAGCTCCATCCTGGAGTGATCAAAATATACAAATGACGTAAAAAATAAGGCTAGACACTACTCGTGAATTATACTTCTATGATATTCCATAAGTATATATATATGTTTGTATCTCCAAGCCTTCTGTAATTGATGTACCCACGACTGGAATTGTCCATGTATATTATTTTGTGTGTTCTTGAAAACACGACGTGTCTCTCATCATCTGCTTCCAGCTGCAAAATGGCAAGACGGTACCATATCTGCAGGGCCGTCCCTGGTGTAACCCAATGTGCTTTTCCCAAGTGTTTCCCACCTTCGTGCTCTGTAGGCTGTTCTTCAAACAGTGTCTGCTCTGACTTACACTATTAGTCCTTCATAAAATCCGTTAAGAGAGAAAAGGCCGTGTACAGATAGTCCTTCCCCAGACTGGAGGAAGATGGGGTTTCCAGAGACGCCGCCCGATTGCCAGCACCGTGCCGCCGAGGCGTGCTGGCCTCTCTTGTTCCTGTGTGGCGGCAGCAAGACGGGGTTTGCAGACTTGGTCTCCAGCGGGGGAGGAGGAGGAGCGTGTGCGAGGGGGAATCTTGTTGTAAATAAATTCACTTTCTTCTCCGTGACTCTGGCAGAGGCGTCTCGTTTGTAACACGATAGAAGTCCGTGATGATAACCTAATTATTAGAAGTAATGTTACTTTAGTGAGATCGCTGGCATTTTTACAATGTTTGTACAAGGATCAGCAATCTAGAGGAGAAAGACACTTTGGCACAAGCCAGACTTTTTCTTGGCCCATTATTTAAAACTCATAAATTATAAACGAGCCCCTTTCCCTCCACACTCAGGAGCAACTCAGCTCCTTTGCAACAGCGTCTGATGCGCTGAGCTCCAGCCACCCATTTAAAACACAACTCATTGGCCAAGGCCAGCCCTGGGGCTCATCCCAGCCTTGCCTTTCTTTGCAAATAGGAACCACAGCACCCCTTCCCCTTCCTTCCCCTCTCTATCCATCCTCTCCAGACCCAGGGGCAGGGTCACAGAGCTGCTCTGGCTGAGGGGCATTGGGGGGCACCAGGCTATGGTGAGGCCATGCCCCAATCGCAACAATGGGCTTTGGATCTTCATTTGATGATCTGGTCCATGCAGTAACCCCCTCTTGAGTGGGGCTGACACCAGTTGTGCGGGGCTGAAAAAGCAAAGCCGAATGTGCTCTGCTTTGTTAGTGAGAGCATTGTGGGCTCCCAGCCCTGGTTCCCCCAAGTGGCTGCCACCATGGGACCATACCTGAAGGATGGAGCCTGTTGGCACCACCAGGAAGACCCCCGACTTTGTGGGGGTCCAGCAGAGTCACTAGGGCTCCATTGCCAGGAGCAGACTGAAGGCAGGATGCACCTCAGGGGTCTTTGTGTGCCACCAGCCCCATGCAAGCCCTGTGAACCAGCCTGCAGGAAGGCCTGGGCACAGAAGGGGCTCCACTAGGGAAAAAAGCCAGAGAAAAGGGATGGAGCTGCTGGGCTGCTGCTGACGGGGTGCCTGGGTGGCAGCTGCCGGCTGGGGTGGCAGGGAAGGAGCCGCAGTCGTGCTGCCATCCATCCAGCTCCATGCCAGTGTGCAGCATGTGCCCAGTGGGACAGACACAGCATCAGCCCTACGGGGCCACATGCTGCCGCAGCCCCACAGGAAACAAAAGCCATGAGGCAGATGGGCAGCACAAAGGAGACGGTGCTGCTGGGCCAGCCAGCGGCTGGGTTGGCTGGTTGGGGCTCCCTTTCTAAAAGGTGGGAGATGGGCCCGGCCACTTTTGGGGGGCTAAGTGCCAGGCTGGCAGGCAGGCAGCAACCCCCATTGCCAGGTGAGGCAGGGCAGTGGGCATGCTGTGGGCCTCGTGGGGAGCACGACTGGTGGGGGAGGGAGCAGGGCGGCTCTGTTCAGGGCTCATCAATCACACCCTGTGCACTTTTCATCCAACAGCAGTTCCTCCTCCTTCAGCTCGGGCCTGAGCCAGCTGGGTCCCAACCAAAAGCCCGGCCAGCAGAGCCACAGCCCGGTCCCTGAGCTGGAGAGCCCTGGTGTAAAGTGGCTTCCAGCCGGCGGGAGTGTGACCGAGCCCCTTCGGTAACAAAGATGCCAAAAGGGAGCCTGCAGGCAGCGAGGTGTCTGTGCCTGCATGCCCAGGCCTCCGCTGATGCCCAGGGTCCCAGGAGCTCCCTGAGCTGTGCTGGGATGAGCCCAGAGAGGCTCAGCTGCAATGGCCATGAGCACAAAGCTGAAGGAAGTCAGCACGGGATCTGTGAAGGGGCACGATGGGGTGCTTCTGGGGAGAAATACTCCTGAATGTACAATTCCAGCATTTGTATTTGCTTTGCAGCAGCAGAAGCTTTGGGAGAGAGTAGATAACCCCACAGGAGTGAGGTGTGTAAGCTGGATCTGTGCTCCTGGGCCAGCTTTTAGGATACCTTGGGGCAAAAAGGGCTAGGCAGGGCAGCAGGATTGGCTGCAGACCCTTTGACACCTGTTTTTCACACTGCAGTGGGCTTACCTTGATGCCTATGAATGATCAATACCTGTAATTACTCCTTCCTACCAAATTCACAGCCACGGGATAAGAAACAGGGAATTACATGGCACAGGGGCCCATGGGGAAATCCCTCTTTTAGGGAAATCCTGGAGGAAGGAGGGTGAGACCTTCCTCTTCCATGTTTGTGCAAAGGATCCTTGTAGTTAATCCCTCGTTGTAGGAGAGCACAGGTCCCTGTCCCAACCTTGCTGAAGCTGCCCCGGGGTCAGGCAGGAAAGGAGAGCTTGTGGCACGCAAATACCAAGGGAAGAGGAAGACGCACCTTCCTCAGGAAGAGGTGCCTGCCTGCCTGGAAGGGCCGTGCGTTTGCTGGAGCTGTGCCTGGAGCTGTGTGGGAGAGGCAGGGCGATTTCCCTTCTGTGCCCTGGGGTCTCTCTACCTCCCTGCTTTTAGCCACACTCTACAAAATAAACTTCCCAGGGATTCTTCTTCCCTCATAGCCTTCCTCCAGGGGCCCTTTGAAGACCTGCCAGTGTAACAGGGCCACTGAATGTATTCCAAGTGCTTGGATGGCACACATCCCCGCGCACCCCTGGGCACTGCCTCCAGGAACCGGCTCTCACGGCTGGCAGGTTCCTGGCAGCAGAGAGGCCAGCAGAGGGATCTGTCAAATCTCTTGTGTGTTATTGTGGTGATAACTGTGGCAATATTGTGCCCCAGGCTGTTTCCATCACGCAACCTTGAGGTGGTGCCTTTGGCTGAGGGCTGTCACCATCTTCAGTGCATGTGGTGGCATAGGGGCTGGTTGGGTCCATCATTCTCCCAGAGGTTTCTGCTCCAGCAGCTCCCCTGGCTCACATCGTCACTGCACTGCTGAGACATCCCTAATGCTCCTGGGCACCCCCAAATTCCCTTTGATGGCCATCATGTTTCTCCCACTCTTCTTTTTAATCCAGTTTTCTTCCTCCTCCTTGAACGTGCAGAGACTCTTACCCAGTAGACCTCTTGCAAAACAACAACAACAAAAACCAGCTGCAGTCACTCAACTTCATATCATTGAGACTTAGCTATTTAATGCTGAACACTGTGAAATCTGGGAACGTAGAAAATTGCAACCCCCTCCTCAAAAGGCAGAGCAGCAACAGGAGACACTTGGCCTGTGTGTAGTGAATGGTTTCTGCTTTCCACATCCTTGAACACTCCTTCAAAAACAAACAGGTAACGAGTGAGAAACTTGGTAACAGGATCCAGCTGTGTGAATGGAAAGAACGTATGCTCTTGTTTTAGCATTTAAAACACAGCTTTAGGTGTAATTAAAGCAGTCATGTTCTGCAAACAGAGGAGCTGAGCAAGGCAGCAGCCCTCCTCCAGAGTCCATGCTGTCTGCCTCACTGTGGGTGGGGGTTTTTACAGCAGGGGGGACAGAGGAGGGCAGATGCTTTCCTAGTAGACATCCTTTCTTTGCTAAAGAGAAAGTCTGGTGTTTGCAGGCTTCTGTTCTGTCAGAAAAAGACATGTTCCAAACCTCTCTCCTTTCCATGGGTGTGCTGAGCAAGTTTGCATCACCAGAATTTAAACCCTCCCTCAAAACACAGGTTTCATGACCAGGTGTATTTGATTTGAACTGTTCTATGCTATACCTGTGTCCTGTGCATAGGGCAGCGTGGGTGATAATCCTGTTAGTAGTGCATCAGGGTAGCACAGCCCCTAACCATGAGTAAGGCTTCATCTAAAGAACACCTAATGGCAGGGCTCTGGGCTTACAGCAACGGCTGTTTGCGTGCTGAGCCTGGAGTAAGCTAAAGCAGCAATCTGTACAGCCAGCCTGTGCCCTTAAAGATGAGCTGGGTGTGCTGGGGTGAAAGCGGGGCTGTTAGAAGGCCCTGCTGCTGTTCAGAGCCCACATGCAGGGAAGTGCTCCCATGTCCTTGCCAGTCAGTGCCGGCTGGCCCCAGGGATGGGTCCCCCCAGGACCTCTACAGGGAAGAAGAGCGCAGCTGCCCTGCAGCTGTGCCACCAGTGGGGCATGGCGGTGGGGCTGCTGGGGCTGCGCTGCAGGGCCAAATCCCCAGGGATGAGAGCTGAGGCTGTCAGTGTAATGTCCTGATTGCATCTACCAATGCTCTTCCTTTGCTGCCACCAGCCCAGTCCTCTGAAATCCACAAAGGACCCAGTGGGGTTTTAAGTTCTCTGGGCCATCCTGGTTACCCTTGGGTGGCTGGCACCATCTCTGGCCCTCGCAAAATTTGTGTGCCACTTCCAGGCCACAGTGAGCAGCGCTTTGGCCAAGAGCTCATCAGACTCTTTGGACCATTGAATGGAAGGCATTGGATGATGGATGAAAACATTTTAGTTTCAGGCCTTTATTTGGGAATAAAATATTTTGGTGGCAAGGTGCAACCCTTGCATTTCCCAAGTGAGCCCACGGGCACCCCCTAAAACCTAGGAGGTGAAATTAAGTCGATGTTTAACTCAAAGCTGAGTAGTGCAGCCCTTCTTCGTCTTCCTTCCCTACCCAAGTGTGTCATCCAAGCCCAAGTGTGATCTGCCTCTTGCCTTCACTGCACTGACACACGACTGTCAGTTTCAGGAGTTGGATGAAACCCACCAGTATCCACATCGAGGTTTTAGGTAGTTCAGACTGGGCTGTCAGGCTTCCCTCTCAACCATACAGGGAAAGATGACCACTTTTGGAGTTCAGGGTTCCATCCTCCATGCTTCTTCCTGTTCCCTGCCGTTCAGGGAGAAGAAGACTAAGAGAAAGTGTTGGAGGGTTTGGCTGGGCAGTGCAACTCGCCGCACTCCTGTGCCTGCTGCGCTCCTTTCGCTTCCTGTGCCAGCTGCGAACACTCAGTGAAGAATGCCGAATCGCCAAGGGAAAAATGAAAGCCCATTAGCGTGGTGAGCCGGGGGATTCACTGCTGAGAGCCTGCAGAGCACTTATCTGATGGAGCGAGACCATTAAGTGCCGGGAGGTGCAGCACCCCCCGGGTGCGGACAGCGCGGGGGTGTCCGCGGGCCCGACATCCTGGGATAGCCCCGTCCTGGGACAGGGACAGGGGCAGGGGCAGGGGCAGGGACATGGGTAGGAGCCTGGGCGGCGGCAAGGCGCCGGCTCCCCTCGAAATCCCGGCTCCGCAGTGAGCGGCGGCTCCGGCGATCCGGCCGGTCCCGAGGTCCCGGCAGGGCTGGGGCCGGGGGCGCTGCCCGCCGGTTCCCGGCCCTGTGCCCCCCCCGTCACCCCCTGTCGCTGTCCCTCGGCCCGCAGGGTCAGGCCGGGCCGAGCTGCCCGCCCGAGCCCCGCGTCGGAAGCGGGCGGCCGGCAGCGGGCACGGGAGCCGGCGGCGCCCGGGACCCCCGGTGCGGGCTGCCCCCGGCGGGCTCCCATTGGCCGCGGGGCGGGACGTGCCGCCCGCTCCGGCCCTATATCAGGGCAATATTGCCCCGGCGGGGCGCGGGGCAGGTGCCGGAGCGGCGCTGCCCGCGCAGGCATGGACCTGGGGTACTTCCCACTCGGGCTGTGCCGCGGGGCCCCGGTGCCCCCCTGCCCGCGGCGGGGGCCCGGCTCCTTCCCCCCACCGGGCATCGCGCCCGGCTCCGCGCCGCCCGCCTGCGCGGGGTGCACTGCGGTCCCGGGCCCCGGCTACGAGAGACCACGCGGAGCTGGGACACCGGGCGAGGGCTGCGCGGACCCGCCGCGACCCGACGACCCCGGCATCCGCCGCCCGACCCCTCCGGAGCTCGGCCGCCCCCGTCCCCGCCCCGGCTCCCCGGCTCCCGGGGCGGCCCCCCGCACCTTCGAGTGGATGCGAGTGAAGCGGAGCCCGCCCGGGAGAAGTGAGTGGGGCCGCGGGGCGCGGGCGGGGGCCGCTCCCATCCCTGCTCCCCTCTGCCCCTCTCCTGCCCCGACCCTCGCCCCCCAGCCCCGATCCCTTCCCCCGCCCCCGCCCCGCTGAAGCGCGGTGTTTTTCGGCGTTGCAGGCGGCGCGGCGCCTCCCGCCTGCCCCCTGCGCACCAGCTTCAGCACCCGGCAGCTCACGGAGCTGGAGAAGGAGTTTCACTTCAGCCGCTACCTGTCGCGGGCCCGCCGCCTCGAGGTGGCCCGCTCGCTGCGCCTCCGCGACGCCCAGGTGAAGGTCTGGTTCCAGAACCGCCGCATGAAGCAGAAGAAGCGGGAGCGGGAGGCGCTGGCGGCCCCCCGGGCAGCCCCGGGGAGCCCCCCCTGAGTCCCGCCGGGACGTCGGGGCTGCGGCCGGCTCCTCCGTCCGGGCCGGCCCCGCTTGCACTGCCGCTTACCTGCGGCGTTACCGCGGAGCATCGGCAGGGAAAGTTGCTGCCGGCCCCAAGCGCCGCTGCTCGGCTCCGTCTTGGAGCGAGGGGACGAGAAAGGCGGACGGGAGCCGCCCCGCGGGGCCGCCGCGGCCGGGCCGGGGGGCGGGCAGGACCTGAGCCCCCGGCCGGGCCCAGCCGGCGGCCGTCGGGGAGCGGCGGGGAGCACCGGGGGCCCCGAGCTGCCGCCCTCTCTCTCCTGCGTTTATCTCGTGGGAAGGGAGCTGCGCGGGGCGGCGGCACGGCGGGTGGGCGCGCACGGCTTCGGGCAGGGCTCCTGCAGGAGCAGGACGGGCAGGGCAGTGCGGGGAGGGCTTCCCCTCACGGCGACGGGAGGGATGCTCGCCGGTACCAAGCGTGGCGCGGAGCCCCCTTAGGACAAGTGCCCTTATCTCCTTCCCCGGGGCCCACGGTGGCAGGGCCCGGCCGGTGCCCTCCCGCGGCTCAGCTCCGGGCACCTCTGGGGTGGGCGGGCAGGGTCGGGGCGGGACGGGACGGGATGGGACGGGTCGGGACGGGACGGGACGGGAGGGCGCAGGGCCTCCTACAGCTCCCCGAGCCCAGCTCCCGGCCGCCCGCCTCCCCCGGGCTCGGTTGTCGCGTACGGGTGAAGAACTGCACCGCGTTAAGTCCGTATGCAAAAGGGATTAAAGCGCAGAAGGAGCGCGGGGATTCCTGTGTCTTCCTCTCGGAGCAGCGGTTCAGAAAGTGACAGCCACTGGTTGCTCCACAGAAGCGCAAAATTCACCAGGGATCCTCGCTTCCCCGGATTTCACCTTTCCCAGAGGTAAAGCAGCGGTATCCAAGAGGATAGAGCGGCTGAACCCGGACCCTTCTCCAGCACCTGGCCGGTGGCTGGGCGAGCATCGTGGCGGTGCACAGAGGGATGCCTCTGGATTCACGGGACAAAATAATTTCGGACGACTCTCCCTCTGCTTTGGACTTCATCTGGCTGTGGGACTTCGGGATGAAGAACAAGTCGTGGGGAGAGGGATCCAGGGGGGCCTGGGAGCACGGGGTCCCCAGCCGGGAGCCAGCCCCAGCCTCCCACAGCTGCGGGGCCTCGTGTTGTGCCTACACACCGTGTCCCCGCTGTACTTGGAAAGTACAATAAAGCTGGCGGCTGGCGGCTGTGCATGCACGCAGGGACTTTTTTGTTTTGTATACAGGGTCACAGCTCCTTCCAAGTAGCTGATGCACTTCACAGGTTACCACGGAAAAATTCCCAAGGCAGAGCTGCTCGTATGAAACCCGCAGCAACCAAAAGAAATGGTGTGCAGTTCCCTGTTGCAGCAGTGACACCAAACAACCTTTTACACGGCAGGATGATCATTCATTAAAAATAGGAACTAATATTTCTGCCAGCTATTTTTTTTTTTTTTTATAAGAAGCTACTCAAAGCAGAACAAAGCAAGATGTGGTACAATTCATGGAAATTCACATCAATCCCTTTTTTTTTTTTCAATCTGATCATTAGAAGCAAGTCAGCTCCAAAACAACTATTTTCAGCTGCTTTTAAGGTACACTTTACACCATATCTACTGTTAGTATTCTGTTTCTAAAAAAAAAATACTCATATACATGCAGCCAGAATAAGCTGTCTTCTCAGAGCACATGGCTCACATGCAAACTTCAGAAAACAGCTGTGTTTTCAGTTGCCTCCAAATTCGTCATATGCCCGTGGGGTTGCTGGTTTGTCAGCCTTTTATTTTCTTAATGGTTTTGACATTTGTGCTAGTCAACTTCAGGCCAGAGGAAACTTTTCCACACTGGTGGCATGCTCCTACACTACCAAACTAGAAAGAAAGATTCTTATTGATTTCAGTGGTTCTCGACCAGGCCATTAGACCACACTAAGTCTTTTACAAAGAATGTTTTCAGGCCATATATTTTCCCAACTAAAGAAATACATGTGCCAGCCTCATAGCAGTGCACAGTTCTGTATCAGTCAAAATGACACAGCCTGAATATATAGAGATTTACTTGCAAATTAAGATGAAACCTTACAACTCTTTTATGGCTGTCTGAATAAATTTGCTGGTATGAACACAAACATTCTGTTTAAAAAACTGGTACTTAGTATTAAGTGTAATTTCTGCTCACACAACAGGGACAGTTTAATGATATCTCTCTTCCTCACAACCAGTTTTTACTGTGGAAGATATTACTCCTTTGCACTGTTCTGTCAGCAAGATACCCAGAGGAAGGAGATAATGCAAGTCATGTGCCAATTCCTGAATAATTAAATAAAAATGCCTCCGATATACATGGGTGCACACATGAGACAAATAAATGATAGATAAGGTCTAAGATTCACTCATTTAATATCCCAAGAGTTGTGTCTCACACATGTTCAGTTTGATGCCTAACAGTTGGAAACAGGTTTTAGGTTATGGAGATAGAGGTAAGAGCATGGGCTGTAATTCTCACCACAGTCAGAACAAAATCCTCCAGACTTGCCTCAGTAAATACCCACCACCATATAATTTATCACAAACTACGAAAATATTATTTGCTGGCCTTATTTTCCCCCAAACATCATTAGAAACCACAAAAAGACCATTCTATTTCAGTCTTATATTAATTTTTGCCTACTGACTATTGCTCAAAGGGCCACAGGCTACCAAGGGGATATGAACAATAAAATTTTGTTTATGCATTCCCATTTTGCTTGAAACAGAACAAAAAAAATTGATTTGGAAGGCTTCCAAGGAGAAAGAAAATAAAAAAGTTGTTAAGTTACTGTTCATAGGCAGTATATGCGAATGTATAGATTTGATATCCTTTGGCCAGGTAAGTGATAACAGAACATCGCACATCTTTGAAAGCTGAGCTCAGGCAAGAAGCCAGGCAGGCTTTGGTATCTGGCTGCCCATGCAGAATAGAAAAAGTATATGGTCACGTGCCAACACAGCACAGGGAACACTTTGCTGAGGGTCAGACCAACTACTCTGGTTTATGGTATCAGCTGCATATACAAGTTTATTTTGAGCATCAAAGAACACAACAGTAAGCCAGAAAACAAAAAAAATATGCAACCCAATCACCACATTTTAATCTCCTTTTAAAAGTGTGCCATTTCCTCTGTTGGTAAAACCTGGAACAGTGGCTTACACATAAAACAGTACAGATTATTAACAGAGTAAACCAGACTATTACCTCTTTTAAGAAAAATCTTTGCAGGCAAAGTTACAAAATGGAAAGACCTCCTTGTAGTTCCAGCCATTTGTCTCTAACAGCTAATAAATCATACTTATGATATGTCCTGTACTGCTCCATAAGCCTAAATTCCGGTAAATCCTGAGAACGGCTGCAAATCCCTGATGACCTAGGAGACAGAGGTATGGAGAGTAACCTCAAGTAAGATGTGATTGTTACCAGTTTAGCATTAATAGGTGACTGAAGTTTAGGGGAAACTCCTTCTCTTGGTGATATATGGCTACATACTTCTATATGTGACTCGCTCAAACTCAAGCATAATTTTTTACTGCTTTTCCTAATGTCACTGAACACTAATGTCCTCTAGGAGCCTTTGGCCAGGAAAAGGAATCCCCCTGAAAGAAAGAGAGAGGTGAAGCAAGTCAGTAACCACTGTGTTATCTAATCATAATGACATCTGTTAGTCAAAACCACCCCCCAACATACCCCTATAAAGGGGCCCCATACTAATTCTGGGCAATATCTAGGAAAATACACTTCCTAAAGCCAGTGTTCTATTGTATTTTATTTTTATCAAAAAATAGTTGCTGTTTTGAGCCAGAAGAGCAAAGTAACCCTCGGCTGGGCAAAATTTGAATCTTCTGTGACCTATATTTACACCTGTGTAGAGTGCTAAAATCTTGGATAGAGATACAGCCCTCAGAGCTATTTGTGAACAGGATAAGATTTCCTCTGCACTGAAAAAATTAGGCCATGGGCCCACAAAAGAGCTTTCCATAAACATTTTTTTTTCTTGTGTTCTCGTTTTTGCAAATGACAACAGCCCCTGGTGATAAACAGATTGAAAAACAACTGTGTAAGTAAACAAATACATGAACTAATATATCAATCTATCAGACTTTCCACCACCTGGAAAACAAGTCTTTTAATTACCCTTCATCAGAGAGCATAATGTTGCAAACAATAAAATAAATTTCTTTTTTTTTTTTTTCTGGAGACCAGGGCATTTTTAGCCAGGATGGCATACTATACCTTATGAAAATACTAAGACAACTGTACTCAAATTGTCTGGTCCCTGGCCTTACAGTGAGACCCCCATCCCATCAGAAAACGGGGATACACCGCACTGGGGTGCTCACACCCCTGCCCAGCTCTGCGGAGAGCAAAAGCCTTTGCAATGGATTGATCGGTGCTGCTCTGGCTGTGCATAAAATTACAGCTGGGTGAGAATTCAGTGGATCAGGAGAGCTGCTTCTGCTCGGCAAAAGGAGCCATTCATTTTGCCTCTACAGCCTATGAAAGATGTCTGTGTCCCAGTAATATGATTTTTGTGACATTAGTATAGGAGTAGAACCTGAGAGCTAAGGCTTCCCAGTCATTACTCTTCATCTTGACTGTTGTGAGACACTAAATCTGCATTCCTAATGTCCCTTTTTATGTTCCTTTAACAAGTAAACTAGATTAAAGACAATAAAGTTTAGAGTGGTACTTGAAAATAGATAAAAATCTCACTAAATTTTTTAATGGCTACTGAAGATCAGATTTTGCCCAGTTACTGTTCAGATAATGGACACAGCTTTTATTCCTGGCACTCACTCATATCAAATCCGTATGTTAAGCATAGATATTGGAATAACTATTTTTAAAACCCACACATTTATGGATTTATAAATTATACCATTTATGTATGGAGACATTTTCTCCAACACCTGAGCACATCAAATCCAAAGACAATTATCCAACAGTGTTAAAAGCCTGTCAATAAACCCCATCTATCTATTTAATAATTCATCTGAGTAAATGTGTGGTAAGTGATGTCAATGGGTTATCGCACCTATTTCCTCATGCTGGAGAAACTAGACCCCAACACATGTGCATACAATGTGGTGATGCTCTACAGTAAGTCCAAGATTTTGTAAAATTTTATAATTGTAACCAGCACTGCAACTTTCACTTTAATGTGACCAGGCAGCCAGTTCAAACAAAAAAAAAAGGTACAGGACTGTTGAACACCCTTAATGTCACGTCTCACTCAAGAAATGGACCACCTGGTGCTTCTGGTTGCTTTTCAGAAATAGTACCAAATCAAATTGATTTGGTAATATGATTTGAGACTTTACACGTGTGAATTGTTATAGCAAGAGAGACATGAGAAAAGGATCATCACAACTCTGGGGCTAATCATAAATGTGAAAACAGAAACAAAAATACCCTGTCTGTATGTTGTCAGTATCATCCACAGTGCTGCTGCGTCATCTGTGATCTCACCTACCCCAGAGGTAGATGGTTGTGCTTTCAAAAGCGAACTGGAAGAGCACAGCTCTGCCCTGTTCTTCTGAAGATTTTTCCTAAATATAAAGTCTGTTGGATTTAATAAAAAGGTGATGGTATGTCTGGATTTTGTCAGCAGTGGTCAGATCCAGGCTGGGACATCCACATCTGCAGTCACCACCAGCCTGCAATTCATTTCCTAAATCCCATCATATAAGAAGTGGAGAAGAGCGAAGCACAAATGAACCCAGAACTGAAACTGCCTACTTCTACAGTCATGATAACCCGAGACTGCACACTTGGGGCTGCATCAAAATGTGCTCTGCTTTTAAGATGGTGCACCAGCCCTGCGGAGAGGGGGTCCCCCCATCCACATAACCTGAACTGTCTTTCAGGGAAGAGGCCCTGTGACCAAGCCAGTGATCAGAGCTCTGGAAGACTTTTTTCTTCATTGTCTCTGAAAGCAAATATCTACTTTAGAATGACTACAGGGCATTTGCTAGCTCATAGACAAATGCAGATGGCGATACACCATGCTGGGTGGGGACCTAGTACTGAACTAGCCAAATGTTACGGTTATATAAAAAAATAAATAAATAAAAAATCTATCCAGTTTTAAAGACCATTTGTTCTTTACCTAGGTTTTACTGTGGGAAAATTGATGCACAGGGCTATGGCATTTGTTCTGCAGCCTGGACAAGCCCAAAGTGAATACCACCACCCTAATGATAGTAACGGGGTCCTTATAGGAGAAACTGTGAAAGTGTTCTGACTTTCCACCATGCATAGCTCTGATTTTTGAATATCATGAGGCTCCACTTGGAGATGGGCTCAGGGAGCTTGAGACAGGAGTGGAAGCTCTGGCGTGACATACTGACTGTGCATCTTGATAGCACTGCCAGAGGAAGGAAGAAATATCTGAAATGTCATTCTGTTCCTCTGCACATAACATCATGATGATGACAACTTTGTAGTTGAGCCTCCTAGAGGAAGACTGCATGGTCAGCATTATAATTGATACCCCACGCTGCAGAGAGATCATCACTCACGCATTCTCATGCTGTTTCCAGACTACAGCTATGCTGATAGTGCAGGCTGACTGACCATCTGACCCATCAGTGTAAGTCTCCTGCACCAGAGCTGAGATATATTGGCAAGCCCAGGTATTCATTTTACTAAACAAATTTAATTTTGAGCATCTGACTAAGAAGACTTCAGATTCTAACAACATTAGCCTTGTAACTTTTGCCAGCCTTTGGGGAATTAAGAGGAGATAATGAATTGGGGATGTCACACTTACATGTGGCTGGTAGCTGGACTGGAGTTTAGCTAGCCTCTGCTTTTTGCACGTTTGTGGAAACTGAATCTGGCACATGTGGCTCAAAACGCTTCTGAATGAGACATTCCATTTTCATGTCCCAGTGTTAAAAAAGCTTCAAAGTGCATATTCTTTGCAAAACATTCTGAAATCACTGCTGCACTGCTAAGTGAGCAATGTTTGCTCACACAGCATACACTTTTTATTTCTCTGCTTGTCTCAAAAAGGACCAAAGGAGATGCCTGGTGCTTTTCTCACATCCTTCTACTGGTGCCAGAAAAAGAATCTATCTGATCTCTGGAGGTATCCAGCCTCACCAGCTCATACCCACAATTAGACGACCATATGTTTTTAATGTGTATACATTCAAGTCATTTCAGTCATCATCGTTTTTTTCTTTACCACTGTTGTACCCTGGGGAGAAACGATGACAAGTAAGAACTTCTACAGCCATAATGAAGGTAAGGCAAAGCTTTTCTTATTCCCTTTATGGAAAAAGACAGTGTCTGTAAGTGGAGTAGATTCAACTTCTGAAGTTTCTGTTACATCATATGTAGTGAATCAATTTTCAGCCTCCCTCAGAAATACACCAGGACGCTCCTGTATGGCCAGGCTACATGTTTAAACTGGAAGTGTTGAAAAAAAATCTAGAGAAAAGCTTCTTATTTATGAGGCATACAGGGGGAATGATTCAGAAAAATAAAAATTCACTTCCCTGTAAGCTTTTTAAAGAAAAGGAGATTTCACATCTAGAGGCAAACAGGTTAATAAAATATGACTCAGCTCTGTAGCATTTTTCTGTAAAAACAGAAAGGTCCGTACAAACAACAGATTGCTCTCTGAGGACTGAGTAATTGGGCCAAGTTCTCAACTCTTCTGCTGCAGTGAGTCATACAGTGCCTCCTGCATGAGAAGCTGTGAGCTGTGTCCCATCCTGACTCAGCAGTGAGAGTGCTCACATGAGATCAGAGGTGTTTGTTTCCCTGCTCCAGTGTGTTGCTTTGTACAGAGCCCTCAGCCAGGAAACCTCCTCACTAGAGCACTCCCCAGGGCTACGCAGGTAGAGTGGGATGGTTAGGACTCCTGGAATCTCACAGCAAACTCTCATCTCTGATGTTATAAATTTGTCAGAGTTTTCTTTTGCAAGAGAGTTGTACACATAGGACTGATGATTTTTTTTTTTTTTTTTGTAGGTGGGTCTTGCTTTCTGTCTTCTATTTCTAAGATCTTTTGAAGGGGTTTTGGTTTTATCCCAGTGTGAAACAGCGACACATTTCTAATCTCAAAAATCTTTTGGGAGAAGGAAACCATTTCCTGCCCAGCTCTACAATTAATCACAGTACATCCCTCTTATAGTGTGCTACGGATAAATAATTCATTATAGCTGCCTCTTCCCTCCATGCAGGGGAGGCTGTTGTGATCATTTCTACAGGAAAAAGAAGAAAGTTGATTCTTTCTATGCTAGCCTCCAGAGAAAGATTCAGATCCTCTCACAAGGAGCTTTGATGAATTAATAAACCTCCTCAGAATTTACCACACTTGTCCAGAAACTGAGCTCAATTACAGCCCTTTAGTTTTCCAGATAACATCTTTAGAGTTTGAGAAGACTTGCCTAACAAGTGCCTACAGTCAAACTGTGAACAATTATTCTGACTTTCATTGGCTAGACGGTTCAGGATTTTGCTGCAGTATGAGCTATACAAATATGAGGATGAACCTTTAGAGCCATTGCTACCACCAGCTGGAGCCGTGATTGCTACTTTGACGTTCCTGCAGTTTTGGTGATGCAACCATGATCCATGCTTAAATATACATATATTTTGTGTCTGATCAATTAGGGATTAAAAAAAAATGGTCAAGAATGGAAGCAGTCTGTTATCACAGGTTCGACCCAAGGCAGCCAAAGGTAGAGTCAGCATGGCAGGGAAGGTGGAGGAAAGCAGCGCTGACCACGTGAGGGCATGTGCAGGGAAAGTCCAGCTGAAGCTGCTGTCTCCCTGCTGGGAGCTCCTGCTTGCAGACCTCTCTTATTGGAGTTCTTGTTTAAGAGCCCAAACCTAGTCCCATATAACACCAGCTATGTGGATCTATTGCTCTAAATCCACCACTTGCATGGAGAAATGTGCTCCATGTGCTGCTGAGGCCCTACCAAGGCCCTGTGTACACTGATGGGCCCGACAAGCCCCACCTGGGGCCCTCACCACACCCTGCCCAATGGCCCAGGACACCTATTTAAAGCTCAGACAAGGGCAACATCCCTCTTTACCTAGGTAAAGCTTATGCTTGGCTGTGCCCTCATCTATGGGTTGACGTCCCTGTCCCCATGGAAGTGACTGATGCCCTGGGCTGGGCCTGCTGTAGAGGCTCTGCCCTGCCAACCCTTGCTGTGCCCTGACACCACCTGCGGGCAGCCCCCAAATGGAGGCTCAGGTAAAGCTGGGAAGATCAAGACCTAACTTCAAGATCTATCTGTTTCTCAGCACAGGGAAAATTTCCTCAGCAGCTGCTGTGAATGACAGCAATGTGCAGAAGCCTGGGGGCTGATGATGCCTCCAGTAAGGAAAAAAGTGACGTGAGGATTTCTGCACAACTGCTTTGATGCTTGCTCAGTGCAGCTGTGAGGATGACAGATGTGCTAAAATAGACTTGGCACCCCTGAAAATCTGACCCCGCTGAATAAAAGAAGGCAAGAAAGGAGGTGAGAAAGGGAGGAGAAAATGATTCATCTAATGGCTTTCATACGCAGTTTGAGATCCCGTTTGCTTTCAGAAATGCTATTTTTGTACATCTTAAAACTCTACGAAAACTTTGTCCTCATGTGGGTTGCTGGAAATGCATCAGCATTAATTGATTTGTCAATTAAGTATGCGGTGTCTTCCATAAGTGCAAAGTGGTTAGTGTTAATACTCTGACTACTGAATTTTTATAGAAGTATGTTCTTAGAAGTTGTACCTTATTCTATTTGCACAACTATTAGACCAAAATTTATATTTGCCTGGTGATAAAAACAAGGGAATACTGTGACCAACATGCAGCTAATATTCATAATGTGAAGTCTATTGTAAAATACAGCTGAACTTTCACAGGAACACCTTTATTCCCTGCTTAGTCATGAATGCTACTACAAGACATGCATGTCAGCTTCCCAAACAAATACACAGAAGATGTGGAGATCAAAGCTAGGCCTCAGGTTTGCCTTTGTGCTCCCACATAGAGCAATACCTCCTTTACCCCTGTGAGTAAGATCTCAGGACGTTGTGTGACTGAAAAACGTGGAATTTGACTTGTACTTGGGTGATTTTGGCACCACTCCTCATACTGAAAAACAGTGGATTGTGCGAAACAATTGACAGGCAGATACTTGCATTAAAAGTATACCGAATACCCTGTGAGATCTATTTGATCACGTTAGTCTGGATCCATCTGTTTCTGTTTCTCCGTATGCTCTGCCAGGCTGCTTAGTGCATGGAGAACCTCTGGCATGAAGTTGTGCTAGAAACACCCTCCTGCTGCTGCCTGGCACTGGATGTGTTGGCAGGGAGGACATGCTTGAGTCTTCCTTCATTGCAGAGATTCCCAGCAGCCATAATAGCTTTTTAAAGACACTGACAGGCAGCATAATTCAGAGCAGCCCGCAGGATGCCCTAAGTTACACCAGAGGGGCAGCCTGGCAGCAGGCCAGGCGAGGAGAAGGCATTTCAGTACTGGTTTGTTTGCTGCCTCTAAATGAGACGAATCCCTCACTACCACTTGGCCTATTCTCAAACACCAGCCGTACCACACAAGCAGTCTGTTTCAGAGATTTCACTCACCAGTGAAATTTCTGCACAATTCTCTTTCAGAAAGAACCATTCTTAATTGAATCTACGACTGTCAGCACTCCTCCTGTGTTTTGGAAAGGCCTGAGTTGTTAGAGACCTGCTCCATGGAAATGGAGAGCAGCGGTTTGGGCAGAGCTCCCCAGTTGTGTGCTGAGAAAGTGCTCTGAAGGGGTCTGTCAAGCAGCATGTGGCCTGAGGCGGTTGTCTTGGGATGAAGAAAGGTCGCTCAGCAGTATCCACCACCACCTCTACAGTGCTCTGAAGAGGAATGCTTGCTGTTGGTGTTTGGCACACAATACCATTGTGTCCATGTTCAGTCGGACTTACCCTATGATGTGTTTCATGAACTTGGGAACCGCACACGTGAAACTGAGCAGAACTCAAGTCTGGAGAAACTCAAACTCCTGCCCTCTCTGGGGATTTGCTCAATCTTATGTCCCATCATGCAGCTGCCAGCTACACTTTAAGTTGTATGGCCAGCAATAGTGGATGTGTTAAAATCTAAACACCTTAAAGCAAAAGACCAAAGTCTTTCATTGTTATCTCCCAATTCCTCCTGCAAAAATATTCCTAACAACTCAATGCCATCTGCAAAGCTGATATTTACAACTGCAGCTATTGGTATGTGCTATTGATAGTGGTGCTGTGCATTTTATTAAATATTAACACGGAACAGAAAAGCAATGCAAATTAAATATGTGTGTTACAAATTGCCCAAATAATATTAAAGAAACTAATAAGAACAGTCTTGGGATTTTCTAGGTAGTAGATTAATCTTTATTCAAATTTAATCAATTTTAAATTGAGCATATATATCCATATATATGACCTAGTCCTGCTTCCCTGGTGGACAGTTCAACCCTAGCAATTAGCAATTTACCTGGTAAAGGCAGCCTATGTGGAGAGGTGAGCTATGAGAAAACTGTGCTTCATTTTCTGGGCACGCCTATGTAAGGTGAGACCCTTAGTAAGGGGTAATGGTTCTGCTATAGCTGCTCCATTTGAGCTTCCGGAATAAAAAGCCCCATGGATAGTCTAATTCTGCCCTTTGCTTTCCCTTGAAATTCTATCTTAAAATGCATTCTTCTCTCAGTATCGAAATGAGAGGGACTAGCTCCTTGGGATCTGCTGTTATGCCTTTAAAATCTGTGAAAGCTGGGAAGCTTTCCATGGTATGAAGCAAGAATTACCAGAAAGAAGCTTGTGAATCATGTGGCCAGCTGAAGAAACAATTTGCATGCAGGCCCTGCAGGAAGCCAGGCTCAGCAGGAGCGATTCCCTTCCTCAAAGGGCAAGGGGGAGGAGAGAGGCGTGTTGAATAGAGAGGTAAATGTGGTGATGGAATCAGCTTCATTTCTAACACCTATCATCACTAGATATCTCCCTGGTGCATTTCCTATAATACTCTGCATTCACGGTCCTTTCAGTGGGAGCAGGGAGGAGGACAGTTAATACAGAAACAAGAAACACCACCCCGATCTTCAGTCCCAGGGAAGGAAGCCTGAACACTTCTGTCCTGCCACACTTTGAAGGCACGGAGCATGCTCCATTCACAGCAGTTTTCTTCCTATTTTGGCTACTTGTTTGGATTTGTTGGTGTATTTTTCTTGATATATATTTGTCAATACCTGCTGGATTCTTTCTGTAATTCTCTTCTACGAGTTAGTTTGCATCATCCATCTCCATTTCTGGAGATGAGCTGTTTGTACCAAACTGAGCTCTACAGAGAAACCTTCCTTTCTGGTTAGGTGCTAACTTGCATTTGGCCTAGCTCATACCTCGTTCACACTCAGTCTTACCAGGGCAACTTTTGCACCATCTTGTTTTTGGCCTTCTCAGTACTGATAGTACTTAATTTAAGCTTAATTTAGACTTGTAATTTCTTAATACAAGCCATTCAACTTCTCAAGGCTGCTCAGTTTCTGTAATTTTGGTGCTATTCAATTTACAACTTTAACTAGAAATGTGGCTTTCATCAACATTTTAAAATAATCAGTCCTCTTTCATATCATTGATTTCAATCTTCAGTCCGTTGTCCCTGTATATTTGCTTCAGTCCATGTCCCAGTATATTTTCTTCTGCTTTTGTTACTGCTCTAATAGCACTCTTCCACTCCCATGTGAAGTGGAATTTATTTTTAGTAACAATGTTGAGTAATTAAATACTAATTGTCAGAGAATTTCAAGTACTTTGCAAACATTAATACCGTCCTGTATTCGTTTCACAGATATCTTCTGGTATGTAACAGCAAACAAGACTTAAAATCTTACCCTACCTAGACTGAAACATATCATTGTGTTATCTGTCCTTTCCAGTACAATAAGTCTATTTGATAAAATGAGGTATTCTTAAAGTATAACTAAGTCTTTCACATCTCCATTACCTTCTCTGCAACCTGCATATTGGATTCATGATTTAATGTTACAGCATTTTTCTAAACTTTGGATAGTCTTTATATCCAAAGACTAAGAAAGACTTCTATCCAATTAAGACTAAGAAATTAATGGTGCCTTAAAGGCAAGATGTACATCTCAAAATGCAAAGTTTGTCTTGCATATGGAATCTTAACTTGGGATGAAGAAAAGGCAGCTATACCCTTAACTGAGTTCCTTTAGTTATAACTTAATGTCCACAAGACAATTCAGGAAGCATTTTCATCCAGTACGTTGAAAAGAACATATTTGGTATGATCCATAAAGAAAGCACTTGTGATTGTTGGAACAGCCTTCTGTCAAATTCAGATTGTTTTATGCTCATGTTGCCTCTCCTCTTTGCTCATTTGTTTTAAAGGTCAAAAAATTAACGGTCCAACTGATACACACTCCAGGGATGTACAGCCATATCTAACATCTTTGTTCTTGTTCATTTCAGGGAAGAATTCTAACTTGCAATTAGTGTGGCATGTTCAGGCAGTTAGAGGTTAACCTTTTTTCTACTTTCAGGCTCTAAACCATATTTAGTCATTTCCGTTATCTCCAGAGAACTATTGGGATTAAATCCTCATGTGTGTTGTAGCTCCATAAAACTTGAGTGCCAGAGGAACTGAAGATGGATTGAGTTGCCTTTCTTGGCAGATCGTAGGGCTGGTTACAGCATTCCCAGTAGCTCTTTCTACACTGAATTTAAAAACGAAAAACACTGTGATCCTTTCATCCAAAAAATGTGGAATAGCCTGAACTCACACCTTTCAGCTCCTTAGATGTTGCCTCTACATGTCATGTGAAGCAAGCTAGCTAAGCTGACTTTCCATGAATAGTAGAGAGTGCCTGTGACTGGGGACTTGTCTGATCCAGAGCATGTTTAAAGGTCCTTTGATGTTGTTCTACTGGTCCAGTGTACCCTTGCCCTCACTCCTCTCCATAGGATCATAATCAAAGCTGTGTACACATAATATATCACAAAGAGCTGCAAAGCATCTGCAATTATCCTTCCATGTATTTTTCTACTAGTACAAATCTGAAATGTCTGCGATATTTCAGAATTAAGCCATGTTTATACTGCTGAAGGATTTGGCATCTGCCATGAGTTAAACAACAAATGTCATTGCTCCCCAAGCATACGCTTTACTACTGTTTACTGGATAGAGATGTGGGCAATAGTCAACCCAAGAATCCACCACAATACTCAGAATTAGGATAAATATTCTCATCTATCATGATATTGGCCAGCATTTCTTGCTACCATTTGACAGATTGCAGTTGTGTTTTCACTCCCCTTGTGATTATATTTCCAAGTGAAGAGAATTATTACACCGCGGCTAAGTATGCAGTTGTGTCTCAGATAACATTTCAATTGGATGCGAATTCGAAGAAATTTTTCCTCAGACTGGATTAACTAAGGAGATCAAGACATAAGTCCCAAAACACCACTTTGCTCGTATGTCTTTCTAAGTTTCTATCCTCTACCCACTAAACACTTTAAGGAAAATTCTATTTCAATGATGTACAATGACAATACTCAGAAAAGGCAGTTGAGTCATAGTGAGACAAGTAGAGCTTCTTTTGTTGGTATTTGTATAACTGAAAATGCTTATCACAATACACAAAGATGTCCTCCACCATTTTGTGCTTGCCTTCTATGAAGCATGAAGTTCTGTGTGGCTATCACAGGGCTGCAGAAAAACCAGAAGCTGTGCAACCATCGTATGAATTGGTGGGAACGTGTCATTTGTGGTTTATGGCCTGGAGCACCTATGAAAGATCTGAGCTGCGTGTTTTTTTGGTCCTCTACAGAACAGGAACTCAAGTGACAGAATTAAGGTTGTTTGATTTAGTGCATTTCCACATCTTGAAAGGTTTGTAATTTAGTTTTATTGCTGCACGTGTAGCTCCACGAAGTATCATGTGAAGACGGCTAGGGAACCTCTGACGTTACACTGCAGGTACACTACAAGCCCCCGTGCTGGCGTTACACCACATGTAAATTCTCTCTGCACCTGTTTATCGGTACGCGTGCTTTTACACAGCACGTCCGCACTTCCCACAGGCTCTCTGGCCCAGAAGCGCCCCGAGGCACTTCCCCTTCTTCCCCCCAGCCGGCGGGGCGCAGGCCGCAGCCCGACCCGCGGCCTCCCCCCGGCCCACACCGCCCAGGCCCCGCCCGCGGCGCGTTCGGCGGGCAGCGGCCCCGCACGGCCGCCCGGGGAGCGGGCTCGGTCGCGGGCCCCGCCCCGGGCGGGCGGGCGGGAGGCGGGCCCGGGGCGGAGCAGGCCCCGGATGCAGTCGGCCCCGCGGCGCGGCCCCAGTTCCTGCCCGTGCCCTCCGCCTGCCGGGGCCCGCTCGCCCTTCGCAGCGCGGCCGCGCCATGTCGCTGGTGGCGGAGGCCTTCATGAACCAGCTGGCCGGTGAGGGGCGGGCCGGGGCGGGCGGGCAGCGGCCGCCGGCTCCTGTCCCCCGGGAGCCGCGGTTGCGGCGGGGCAGGCGGGGCAGCCCGGGTGACCTCGGGCAGCGGGACGGGAGGGCCGGGGCCGCGGCCGCGCCTCGCTCCGCGGGGTGCCGGGCAGCTCCGGCCGGGCGCCGGGGGCGGGGTGGCCGCGGCTAGGCCCGAAATTTCCCCGTCTCTGCGCCCCGAGCAGCGGGCGGCCACCGCGGCCACCCTGCCGGATCCCTCGGGGGCATGGCCGTGTGCTCACGTCGGGCTGCGCTCCGTTACCGCCCGTGGCTCCTGGCTGTGCTGCCGGGCACTTTCACCTTGATGCAATAACTTTTTAAGTACGTCCTTTCCAGTGCTTCAGAAATACATCGTGTTTATCCATTTGGCCATTGCAACCCAGCCTCCTGTAGGAGAGCTCAGTGCGGTGCCTCGCTCCCCGGGGCATGTGCCGCGTTGCTTGTGTTGCTCTGGGAAGCCGAGAGGCGTAAGGATGCCTCTGCTCTCGCTGGTGCTCGGGTGGCTCACAGCTGGGCCGAGTAAACTGGCTGTAAGCCTGGTCGTAAAACAAGTGATGTGCATCGCTGCTGAGTGCATTAGCCAGACATGCTCTCAAGGAAAAACCATGCAGCTCAGATTATTCCTTGCTAAGGTGTTCAAAATCCACTTAGTGTCTTGCGCGCTGAGAATTGGTGCGTTGGCCAGATTTCTCCTAACTCATTTATCACCGTTGCTGGTTTCTTTCTGCTACGCAGACTCACAAAGTATAAATACTGCAAGGAAGCAGCATTCTTATCTCTGCCACCCTGTTGAGGACGAAGTTGGCATTTGTCCCAGGAGCTGAGTTGTCTCGCACTTGGTGGAGGCTCTGACATGGAAGTCCAAGTTGGATTTCTAATATGAATTTACAGACTCCAGAGCAGACTTGTTTGGGACCAATACATTAGAGGAAAGGCAGAGGACCTTGAATCTGTGTGCAGAGGGACCCACAGGTATCCTTGAAAGTTGTGCTAGGCTCTTGGACTGGAATTTGTTAATTCATAGATGTTAGCACAGGTCATGCTCACGTTCTGAGGGCCAGAACCCAGGTTCCTCAGGGCGTGGGGACTAGGGCCTCAGCATTGCTTTGCTTTGTGCCATTTACTGGCACCATCTTAGTGTGGGAATGGAATTCACAGGGAGCTTTGTGTTGTTTCACACGTCCCTGAGTTAGAGATAATGAGGAAAACAGCGGTAGAACCAAAAACTTGAGCAAGGTCGAGATAAAGTAAATTGGCTACAGTGTTAAAGATGAGCTTTGGGCAGTGGCCAGTTTGTGGCTTGCTTGAGGCACGTGTCTGAGGGTCTCTAACCAATTGTATGACAGATTCGGGCACGTGGACAGCATGTGGGGCTACGGGGAACGTATACGTAGTGGTGAAAAAGGGAATAAACGTCTCCTGTTCAAGAGCCATCAGGAGTCCATGTCTTGCATCCCTTCATCTTAGTATAGTTTATTCATTTATATTGTGAAACACAAGGGTAATTACAAACGTGAGTAGGTGTTGATTCAGCTGTATTTGTTTGCTCTGTGGCCTTTTGAGTACTCTAGAGCGACATGTTGCTGATACTTACTTTCTGCTGGACTTACAAATACCAACTCAAAAACTGTATTGCACGTAGGCATCTGTACAGTGATAGTGTAAGAAAAATGTGTGTTTGAAAAGCTGGAAACAAGAAGATGAAGTTCTGCAGCACCTGCCTCTTTCCTTTCCCATCTTTCCAAGCTGTTCCTGCATTTTCCTGGGCAGACTCTTGCCTCCCGTTTGGGGCAGTTGCATGCCCTCAGACAAACAAATGAAACAACTGTGCTACTAAAGTGGGGCTCTGAGGATATCAGAGGTGTTCGTGCGCATCTGGACCTTCCTAAAACATAATAGGCCTAGGACAGTAACACCTCATCTTTTACTTGGCAGTCATGGGTTAAGTGATGCTCCTTTACCTAGGTGAAGAAATATGTAGGTAGCTAATACAGAAATGCTGGCAATGCTTCACTATTTTTGCAGAGCAGAAATGGTTCTTGCTTACTCTATTGATCTTCTACTTCTGCTGGATGTGCAGCTACTTACCAGGACTTAAGGTGCGGTACAAATCTTTGTTGTGGGCCTGTCCACCGGATCATTTTTTAAAACAAAATTACGACTTTGCCTTTGCTTTCGTAAAAGCAAATCAGTGTCAGAAGCAGTTATCTACCTTGAAAATAATAAATACCTTTGCCAGTGGGTCATGGCCTTCTTAGCTCATCTGTATTATGTATCAGTCCCAGACTGAAACTAAGTAAAGGCAAAATTGCTCAATTTTTTCATATTGGAAAATTTTTCTAGAAAAATTAAGTTATCCAGGATCTTGGCCAATACCCACCACAGTGGGACATTGCACAGACACAGAGAATATTTCATTCTGCTACTGAGAAGATATATACGTCCCACGGATATTTTTGAGGAAGAAAAATGATGTGTCTGGGAGGAAAAATACAGCTTAACAAAAGTTTTTCTAATAGTGCCTTATCTCCATATTGTGAACACTTTCTATTATGTATGGGTGGAAATGCTGTGTTGATGCTGTGTCTCCAGGAATAATAAATATTTCCATAGCTTTGTGAATTGCAGGCATGTTGTGCCACATTTTAAATAATCGATTTCTGAACTGTAGCAAATATTAATTGCGTAGTATGGTAGAGAATTTGTTTAGAGTAGCTTAGCATCAATCACACTGTAACAGGATAGGAAATGAGTGTTTATACTATAAGAAGAATTAGAATGCCAGCTTTCAAGTGGTCCAGAATATTAATGTTTCTAACTCTAGGAGTTTGGAGAAGCTGACAGCTCAAATCATCTAGAAGAGATTGTTGAAAAGTTGTTTAATTGATCACTAAATTGCTCAATATGCTTAGTCCCCTTCTTCCGCCTTCTCCCTCCCCCATTAGTTTTAGATCAGCGATCAAAAAGAGAAAATAATATCCTTGCTTGTCATTTGATCTCTGGAAAATTACTTCTGTTTACTGCAGTTGAGTTATGTCCAAAGGTCCTAGGCTGGTTTTAGTACTAAGGGAAATGAATACAGTTTGAAAAACAGATGCCCTTCTGCCTTTAGATATTTTACATTCACAGCGAGTCTACCTCCAGTGTGATATGCCAGAGCAGAAGTAAATTTCCTACGTGCATGTTTTATGTATTAAGACGAGCTGCAACTTGGCTTAGAACAAACATAGGGAATGAAAACTGACCTCTTAAATTGTTCCTGCACATAAAGGACGTAAGATTTAAACTGAGTATGCATTTTGTGTATCAGAATGTGCATATGTAAATGTTATCAGCTTCTGTCTATGTATGGTGAAAAAATAGTTATTTTTGTTTAATAATAAATTGTCTGCAGCACAGCTTATTTAAGCCTGCTACAGAGGTGCTTGTAGTCAAGAGATGGTTTTGAAAATACCAAATTTGTTAAGCTACTTGATTTTATCTTACAGCGTACTTCAGGCTGGGGACATGCACGTGTGCTTTTTTTGTGTGTGTGGGTGTAATCAAACTAAAAGGATTCCCTTTAACTCTTATTCAGTTTCAGTAAACAAATCTCCTAGGCTGCTCTTGGCAGTCTGTGCTCGGGCACATGTTTTATGACTTGATTTGAATCAATCCTTTGAGTGGATTGCCTGTCTAGTCTTTTCTTAGGGCAGAGGAAAAATGACTTTATTTCATAATTATCATAGTCCAGTACATATTTCACTTTGAGTTAGTTATATTGCTTCTTAAAAAATAATTACAGCTTATAAAATCATATCCTTCTGCAGTTGTTTCTGGCTCCATTAAGACTAAGCATTCTTCCCCTAATCAGGATTTTATTATTACGTGTTTTCTGCTAACGTGGTATCTACTTTTTTCCCATGGCAGGAAACTGTATTGCTCTAGAAATACGACAACAAAATTAGTAAACGAAGAGGAATGCTTATTTTGATGTTGTCTAATTTGATTTGCAAGTGAGGTTTCATCAGTTGCAAGATGAGTCGGGTATGAATGCTCTTTGGGAGCCTAACTGTTCAGCTCAGGAGAGGTCCCAGAAGTCTGACTTTGGGGAGGAAACAGGTTTTTCTCTGTCTGCCCTCTGGTTGCACTCAGGACACTCTCCTCTCGCGCTGTCCCAAGGCACTAACCTGGTTTCTTTCTGTAGGTTCCTCCGAGCTGCACAAGAATGAATGAAAGCTTCGTTCCTGTCTTCCTTCCTAGCTGTTGTATAATGAAATTGAAACCGACGTAATGCTTGCATCCCTACCAAGAACTTTCTGAGTGGTTTTGTGCAACTGCATATGTATATTTTTTTGCATTTGAATGCCATATTGGAGAAATTCTGGAGATGGTAGAGTTTGTTCACTGAAAAAGTCTTGAAAAAGAAATGAGGAAGACTGTGAGGGTATGATTATGAGACAGGGATAAATACATTCAGATTTTGAAGCAGGGAGTCTGCAGTGTTTCCCAGAGGCGAGGAAGAGGCTGGGAGATACTGTTGCAAATATTGTTGTCTCTTTTTCTTTTTTCTTTTTTTTTTGTGTGCGGGTGCCTTGTAGACTGTGAGCCCTAAAGCAGCAGAAGAGGCACTGACATCTTCCCCTTTCTACTAGCCCTGCTTGCATTTATGCCAGCGATGCTCTCCTGTGTAGTGGTCGCGGCGCTTCAAGGCTCCGGCTCAGTCTGTTGCCAGCACGCTGCTGTGCTGCGCGCAGGGCTTTGCGCGGGACATGAAAGAGAAAAGAGAGAATGACGAGGAGCCCTAATGAAAGGCTGCAGGGGCCAGGTGGGCAGGAGGAGCGTGCATAAGGAGTCGCTTTTGGAGCAGATAGGGGTTATTGAGGTCTGTCCGGTGGGACAGACGTGTAGGATGTCTGTCGTGGATCAGAGGTGCTGCGGATGAGAAAGCAGCGAGCTCCTCAGGGCACTTTACAAAGGGGTTTTCAGACTGCCCGCCAGACGTCCTTAGGGGAGGAGGAGTTCAGACTGCTGCAGGGAAGGAGGGGTTTTCCATCTGAAAGGGCTTCTAAAGGACTGTTAAAGTGTATGGGTGTAGGTAACATCGCTCAGAATCATCCTAGTCTGGTAAGGCACTTAGGGCATTCTTGAGTGTCGTACCTCCGCTGTCCTTCTCTTCAGGACAGCCCCTGTGCTTGAAGCTTCATGTCTCGAATCAGGGCCAAAGTGGCACAAAGGGAAGAGGCTAATTTAGAGATCTTTTAAAAGCTATAATTAAGAATTGCAGAGCTTCTGCGAAATGGAGCCTTTATGCTGAACATCAAGAATAAGTAAAACAACTCTACCTTGTCAGGACTTGACAAATACATCTTTTGAGGTCATTGAGCTGGCACTCTCCCCGCTTTTCTGGAGAAATCCAAGTGTTGGTTTAGGAACGATTTGCAGGCGGGAACTTGATTCTGTTGAGCTCCATTGGCCCCGTTGGTGAGCGTGAGACGTGACTGTGTGCGCGGAGGCACCGAGCCACCCCCAGCAGCCAGGGTGCCGGGCTCCGTGCAGGGCTGATGCACAGCTGTCGGCACAAGGGCAGTAACAGAGCTGGACAAGCGCTTGGATACATGCGATTCATAGCTTTCTTGGAGGGTTGAGGAGCACATCATGTCATACTAAATGGCTGTTGCAGTCGTGTCACGCTCAGCCTCTCATAGAGCTCCTGCCACGGGAAGCTCGAGTTTGGGAATTGCTGCGGAGATTGAGTCTTTATGGTGACACGTGTGCTCGATCAATAATTACTGAACAGTCATGATTTACCTGAATTGTAATATCTGGAAGAAGGAGGCCTGGGACGGATTTAAGCAAATGATGTAATTATTTGATGCATGATTTAATGCATGCTGTTTAACGTGTGTGGAAGTCGGTTTTCATTTGGCAAGGCGCTGTGAGACGCTTCTTGGTCCTTTGTCAGCAGAGCCAGGGAGTTGCTGATGCTTTCATTTTTTCTTGGCCCTTGTTAGTTTACAGTATCAGGCCAATTACATGAAATTGATCTGTACTCAGTGTGGGTGGGTTGAACTGGTGGGTCTTAAGGCAGCTAATTCACAACTTTCTCATACTTCCTTCGCTGATTGCCTTTAACGTACGAGATGTGTATTTTTAACTGTTTTGGTTCCAAAGTGGCTGCAGCTTCATGATGTCAATCAAAGTATATTCCTACACTTACTTCCTGTAGTAAGGATTTAGAGACGCATAAATTCCTGGCGTTTTCTCTTTAAACAATACATTGCTACTTCAAATATGACCGATTTGCATTACAAAAAGAGAAGGAAGTTATCACCTGCTTCTTTTTGTTCACCTTGATGTCAAACTATTAATAATCCTCTTCCCTTCTGGAGTCTGTGGGATAGTTTCCAGGGTGGTTTTCTTTGGGTTATTGCACCTGGGACTTAGGGAGCAGCAGTTCCCCCCGCACAGCACCAGTCTTGGGGAGCCGAGCAGGTTGACTGCCTTCCTGCCGCCTGATACGATGTTTGTAACATCCTGGGGACTTGTAAATAATGCTGTTGGATGTGGCCGTTGCCCAAATGTAAGGCTAGATTTCTTGGTGTTTATTCTTGTGAGAAAACAGTTCTGAGGTATCTCATTATAATTTAATCACTTTTGTACCTAGGGAGAGGCTGAAGGAAACTATGTGGAAATAATGTGTAAGTTAATCTCTCCAGCTGTAATATTGGAATACAGTGATTCAAATTAATGCCAACTTTTTGGGTTTTTAATAGAGGGTATCTTGCCTCTTGGCTCTTTCAACAGGCCTTTAATGCCATGTGAACCAAACTGGTAAATACAGATGTTTTAGTTTTCCTCCTCTTTATGCAAGTTTAATATGAAAGCGCTTAATATAACAGAAAGGAAAATGATCCGTGCAAATCTGGTGAGTTCAGAGAAGCAGTCTTTGTTTCTGTATGGTCTGTAAACTTCCACTTAATATTTCAGGAAATTGCTCTGTCTGAGAAGATCAGGTGTTCCCAGGCCAGGCCCTACCTTCACCTACATAGTAGCACACAGCAAACTGCGTGAAAGAGGTGGTTAGCTCATTCAGAGCTTTACTTACAGAAGCAGAAAGAAGACGTTGAGGGATACATTACTGGCATAGTGAGGATTCAGTAGATTTTGGTTTAGAGGAGATTCGAGGCAGAGAGTGTCTTGTTTTACTACTCCTTTGGCTCGCAGTGTAGTTTCAGTACTTGAAAAATAATCTATTGGATAATAACATTTGGTGTTAATTCTTCAGCCTTGATTCTTAGAAAGCGTATGCTAGTTTTATAGCTAGAAGTTTGAAAATAACTTCTCTCTGCATTGCCTTTTGAAAATGTTCTTGCCCCACCCAAATTCTGTGGTAGTGCCGAGAACTGGGAACAACTTAACTTCAAGTTGAACATTGTCCTGCAAAATCTTTTAATAACTTCATTTCCCACACAGGAGAGAGCACTGGACCCGGAGGTCTCCTTCGTGTGCCTGTGCCCGATACTCAGGAATGCTGTAGCTTGATAGCGTATGCTGAAGGAGTGGCAGGCTAGCAAGGCAAGCACGTCACGTACCATACTGCTCAAAACTGGCTCTTCACACTAGGCTTCTGAAACTGTGAAACTGGTCTTTAGCATATTCCACAATTTAACATGTAAAGAGTTCTAGTCTTCTCTATTTTACAGTCAGACTTAGTTTTTAAGGAATGGGATTAAAGGCCTAACTGTAAGCCATTTATTTCATTACAACTCTTTAATCATTGTGAAGCTGCTTGGGGAAAGGGGATGAAAACGTCTGTTCCCCCCATCCATCCAGGCAGCTCTGACATGGGATGAATAGTTTCCCAGTTATTAGAGTGTAGGAGTTGAAACAAAGTTTGGTCCTCTAATAAGATGTCTGAACAGCCTGGAACAATTTGCTGGTGGGACCGAAGCTCTGCAGAGAGTCTTGAGATGTGATGGCTTCCTCTTCCCCAGTCGTCACTGGGGGAATGTTATGGCAACCCGTTCTTGGAACTGAAATTCACCTCTGTGCAAAGACCCCAGAGAAGTACAGTGCATCCTGTTTTGAGAGCATTAATTGGAGCTGAGACGTGTGTAAGCCTCAGCTCAGCTGCTCATCCCCTGCTGATACTGAAGCTTGGTGCTCTTAAGTATCTCTTCTTAGGGCATATGTGCATTCTCCTCTCTTGCTGTCCCAAAAGTATTTGGATGCTCTTACAATTGAAATGACAGTCTTGAAACATCTGGAAATGTTGAAATCAAAATGCTAATTGAATATATCTCTGCCTTTAGCGTAGCTCGAGTAACACATTTCATCCCAAAATCTGAAGAATGCACCTGATGCAATATTTTTTTGGTGGCAAAGAATTTGATGGGACTGTCATGCCTCATTCTGTGCTTTGCAAACTTTTTCCATGAACAGTAATGTTTTGTAAGTCATTCCTAGCCTCACAAGGAGGCTAGGAATCTGTTTTAATAGCTGTAAACCTGAGTAATTAAAACTCCACTGGGAACATGAAACACACCAGTTCACAGAGTTTTCCTCTAAAATTCTAATTTGATACCAAAGAGCCCTGTTAACTCTTTGAAATCTGCATTTTCTATGCTAAACTGTTAATAAGTAAAATGCTTTGACTAACAAATATGTTGAACTTAGTGAAATTTTCATTTATTTTAAGTCATTTACAAAACCAAAGGAGATTTTTTTTTGTAGGCAGTCTGCTTGACATTTGACTTCTCTGCTTCTCATGTTGCTGCATCTGCTGAATTCTCAGCTCCTGGGATAACCAAGCTTATGTGGTGATGCTTTCTGTGTCCACGTCCCTTTAATTTTAGTGAAAATTAACTTATGAACAGTAACTTATGAACACAATGCAGACAATTTTAATAAGGAGGGCTGATCCCACAGATGGGTTGTTTCCTATAACTGGCATAAAAACAAACAGTATTGTAGGGGAGAAGTAGGGAAAGATAACAGGATGAGGTTCACTTGTCCTGAACAAACAGCAGGCAATCCACATGAAAGACTAAATATTTGAATTCATTAGGCATGGGAAGAAATTCAGTAAGGTGGGAAAACAACCTCTAATAAAGATCGCAAGCCCAAGAGACAGGCCTATTGAAAACCACACAATAGTAGTTCCTCTGGTTCTGGAGGCAGAAGGAAGAATCAGAGGGTTCCTTCTGCTAAGGTATGCAGAGAAGCGTTCCTGTAAGGCGTCCTTCCAGGCAGTTGCCTCATCCTGTGAGCGGCTAATGATAAAAATGTATGTTGCGTAGGATCTGACACGTAAATTTGGTGCTGTGTTGAAAGCTGCTTCTGAAACTGAATTGCCATAATGTTTGTTAATTTTCTCTTTATGTACTGCCATGGTAGCCTTTGTTAGCTAGGAAACTAGCATCTACTGACCAGAAGATTGTAGTTGCCGAAGGATAAACTGGATTTGACTTCATTAGCGCACAAATGATAAGTTTGTGAGGAGTTATTACAGCATTAATCAACTTGATGGATTGGAAATATGACAGAACTGAAGCAGCGTGTAATATTAGTGCCTATTATTCTACAAATTATGTCTTCACCTACATTCATAAGGCAAGAGTCATTGCTGTACATTAAAGACGTTGCATGCTTTCTCCTTGTGGAGGCATGTGGCATCCCTTCAGCAGCTCTTCCTCCTCGGCTCCCCAGCGGGCTTCTGGGCTCCCCGAGCTGCAGGTTTTGGCCTTGGGAAGTGGCTGAAGGCAGCTGTGGGGCTGGTCTTTGAACTTAGCTTGCACCTCACAAACCCGGATGTCTCATGCAGCAATGCATATTTAAACTTCTCAATCATCAGAAAAAAATACATCATACTCAGAACACCTGAGAAGGCAGAGTAAGTAGAAGTTGGAAGACAAGGGAGAGATAGCGACTAGGCATTTAACCTACAGAGAATTGCCCGGGCTTTGTGTGTGTACCTCTGGTATCGTTGAACATTGTCTCTGCCGCATACAATTCTGAAAGCATGCTGCAGAATACTTTTCCTAGGGTATGTCTAATAATATGTGAATCTTAGTGTGAAGTTGACAGTTTTAATATCCAACCTGTACAGCGGCAGTAAAATCTTTGGTTTGCTCTACTCAAGAAGAAGTGAAGGCCTCAGTTCAAGGCTCATGGGCACTTGTCCACGTCGTCCAGACACGGCCAGAGTTGTGACCTCCCTCTGGAGCCTGTCAGAGGCTGGGAACAGGGGGATTACTCTTTTATTTTCTTAAAACTGTTGAAACCTGGAATTAAGGTGTCCTAATAAGAATGGCTGAGACTTTCATGCAACTCTTTGGCCTTGCGTCATTTACTTGTCAAATGACGTGTTAGTATGCAGCTGGGTGGTGGATGAGCAAATGCAAAGATTTAAAACTACCCTCGTGCTTTCCTTCCCTTTAGTTTGATGTGTGCTCCTGTGTATGCTAAGACTATATGCGGTAAAGACTTCATATCATGACTAATGAAATTAGGGTCAAATCCGCAGTAAATACGATTTGTGAAAATCTGTATGTGGTCAGTAGAACGTGGATGGAAATTTTAAGCAGATAAGGGCCAACAAATTTCAAAACCATTCTGCTTGTATTTTGTTTTATGACACGAACATGGTTTTTTTGTAACATAGACATGGCATGCTGTAGCAGTGGTGTCTTGTTGGATTCTGTGTGCTAAGAAGCTGTGATATATATCCAGGGCTGCCTGTAGCTTAATGCCAGGATCAGACTGCAACTATTTGAACTTCTTGAGATGTACTTAGCTCTTTTGTTGGAACGTGAAAAGTTCATTTAATTTTAGTGTGCCTGAGATAGTTCAGCCACATGCTTGTGGAAGAACAGGCTGCTTCCAGTTTGGGCTGGAATCCAGGAATTTGATATAAATCTGACACTCCAGTCTGAAAAGGGTCAGGCAGAAACTATCAGTTGAAATGGGCTCGTGCAATTTCAAGGTCTCAGTACCATTTTGGGCATGGAAAAAGGATGTTTTCTGTTTGCTGGCAGCTTACCTTTGTGACTTAGTTACTTTTGTAAGTATCTCAGGGTTCAGCACTGCAAGTTTGCTGCAGTACAGTAATAACATTCTTAATTCCCTCATTCCATTTGCTATAGCAAGACTTCAGTGGACTTGAAGAAATGTATTTTAGATAAATTATTTTAAACAGTTAGGGCTGTAGTACCACAGACACTATCTAGTCTTTTTTATTTCAAGAAGTAAATGTGCTTCCACCTCAAGAATTTTTACTCCAGGGCAAAACTTTAATGGAGGGGTGTAAAACCAGTAACTGCTACAATAAAACATAAAACATTTCTTCGTGACACTTAAGTGTGATTAGTTGCTTTCTCAAGCCCATACTAGTATAGCTTTGATAGGCTCTGTGCCTTAATGTTAAAGGTAGTGACCTTTGTAAAACTCTGCACAGTGTTATAAGCTTTACAGTTCTATGTGACTTCCATAAAAGTTAATACTTCATGAGTATTTTCTTGGCGTTTGAGGGCAAAGACGCAGAGAATGACCTTACGGAAGCCAGTGGCATATTCCTGTCTGAATTACACATAATTATTTATAGACTTCACTGCTTAAGAAAATCTTTATTTATGGGATTAGAACATTAATTTTATTTACAAATAGCTAGTTTGGATAGAATCCAAGTTTGAGTTGGTATTTAAAAATAGATTTCTAAAATGAATTTAACAAAGAATGTAACAGAGACCAAACAATGCGATGACCTGTTATCCTAATGCTAGCATTAACAGTAAATCACTACTGATTATTATTTTTGTTTTCCCATAAATTCACACGGTATATGATTGATTAAGTGCAGCAGTTCTCAGTTGGGAGATGTTATTGTCTTCTATATCTTTGCTTTTTTTTTTTTGAACAACTGTTCAGCTGTTTTGAACAACTGATGATGCAGGTTTTTTAATGAATATTGACATTCCCATTTTAGGGTTGACTGGTACATAATTTAAAACAAAAGGTAGTCCTGGTCTTTGTGGCGGGTGTGTTTCTGACATGGCCGAGCACCTGAGCTTTGTGAGTATAATATTGGACCAGTGAGGACACAACCTCAAAAGGCAGAAAGCTTTTCCATTTCTCCGAAGCATTCTTCACACCTGGTTTTGAGGTTTGTGCCTCTCTCCTCTGAGTTTTGTTCTGTTCTTTCCAGAATTCATTGTTTAGTACCTTAATAAATAATTGCTGTGGCGAGTGGCCAGAATTATGATGGCAATGTACGCATGTTGTCTTTCTGGCAGAGGGATGCTACCTGCTTTTGCTGCTTGATAATTGTAGGGCTATTCTGCAGTGGAGACTGAATTTTAGCTTTTACTGCACTGTTCAATTTTGGGACTTAATTTTTCTGCCCTGTGAGCAGCAGAAAAAGTACAGGAGAAGTGAATGGCAGTGGGACATTTTTGGGGCAGGTCAAATCTTGCATCAGCATCCTTACAGTTTGAGTTCCTGCTCTAGGTAACGTTCGTGTTCAGTTAGCATCTGTAGGCGCATTGTCATTTGGCTTGCTTAATTAATTTTTCTTCTTTCCACAGCCGCAGAGCCTTGGCCTGAAAACGCTGCATTGTATCAGCAACTGAAGGGTGGGTACACTTCTTTGCAATTAGTAATTACTTTGTTGTTAAAAACACATTAAATATGCACTAAGATAATTAACTGCAAGGAAGCACAGAAATTGTTAAAAGATTTCTTTGTGTTGTTTGTCTGGTCAGAGGTTTTCGCTACGCTTACATCTGCCAATATAAACCAGCTATTCATGGCCTATAAGGTCCTTGGTTTATTATTGACTCATTATATTGGCTGCTGTAGGCAGTGTAAAATGATGTGGTTGCAGGCACAGTTGGCAGATTTACTGCACCAATAGCTGAGGCAGCAGATTTTTGAAGTCTTGTGGTAAAGTGGGCTCTCAGTAAAAAGGAACTGTTAAAATGTATAGGCTAGGATGGTTCAGGCTCCCTTTAGCAGCTCTTCATATATCATCAGATCACATTATGGCCCCCATTTGGGGCTCAGCAGCCTGCTACAGTTGTCAGAAGACTGCAAAGTAATGAAGACTAATAGGTAGCAGCCCTAGTCTTCTAAGCATGGAATTTTTATTGCAGTGAACTTGTCATCTTTCTTTTGTGTGACAGACCTAGACACAGTGTGCAATATTAACTGCAAGCCGTTTTTATAGGTTTCTGAATGCTTTTACTTTTTAGCCAGAGGAGTTATGAAGATGCGGTTTTATTTAACTTTGATTAGAAGAAGAGTAATTGGCATAAAGCTCAAGCATTTGGTTTTCAGTTGTGAGCATTTTTATTGTACGTTGTTGGTATAATGTGATAAATGCTGTTGCATTTGCAGGAGAAATATTCCTGATACATTTTTTTAATATTCATATCACAGGTTTTCTAGTCCAGCTGCATAATAATTATGTATGTGCTTCTTGTTTTATGTGTAAGAAATGCAATCCAGAATGACTTACAGGTTGGTAGCTAAAAGGGCACTGCTTTTTGTAATCGTGGGTTTTGTTTTTTTTTTTTTTTCTTTCAACAGAGGATCAAATTTTGCTTTCTGATAATGCATCTTCCCTTGCTGTTCAGGTAAAATGTCATCTTTTCTAAACTAAAGGTGTTAATTACATTTTATATTTTGAATTATTATCTTCTAGCTAAAAGAACTGTTTTTACCTAAGTGAATAATTCAAGAATTATTTCTGTCAAAATCAGTGGCTTATTTCCTGCATCTGATGTGTTTTATGTTGTCATTGCCATGCCAGAGCCTCAAGGATTTTGAGCGTTCTATATACAGTATGGCTGCTTGTACTCCTATTTATATTGTATTATATCGTACAAAATCTGCTTGCCTGCCTAATCTAGGACCCGTGTGTGGTTCCCATCTTTTGTCAGTTGGCATGCTAGTTCCTCTTGTAACATCTTGCATGATGATTGCTGCATATTCATGCCCCCAGCTCAAGGCATCCGTGCTTCATGTCGTGAGCATTGAATCTCCATATGTCTGACAGTTTTTCTCAATTTCATCATGTATACATAGTTGAGATCCAATGTGGTTTTTAGAAATAGTCCATATAATTGACAAACTTGCATCTCTAATTGACTTAAAAGCACCTCTGTGGCTGTGAAGTCCGTGTAAATTCCATTAACCTGTTAGGTTCAGTAACCCCAAATCTCGAGGGGATGTTTTCCCCATTAGCAGAGAGGGTCTGGCTGTCAGAAGTGTTGGTGAGCCGGATGCCTGTAAGGTTCCTGTTCTCGACAGCAAATTTGCCTCTGCTTTGTGTAGTAGGGAGCTGCACTGTTCCCCTGCTCCTTGCTTTTAGTGTGTGGTTGAGCTCAGAGCAGCTCGTCCAAGGGATCTTTGAGGGCTATCAAAAAGGGACACTGAAGGCTGTAACTGGTGTTACTGGTAAGAAGGTTAGGACGGTTTGATCGTGGTAACTACTTACAGGATCTCTAACTGTTTTTTTTATTCCAGTCTGGCAATATAGGAAATGCCTACACTGTAAAATTCTATCCCAGCAAAAAGGTACCTTTATCTCGTGCTCGAAAGATGAGTCATCTCTGAGATACCAAATAAATGGGGCAATATTTATTTGTTTGGGCAGTGTGTTTTATATCATGCCTCACACTAAAGCAAATAAGTGGTTTTGTTGCCCATTTGATCTCAGTGTTCCTTTTCAGTCCAGAAACCTTATATTTTGTGGTTCTTATGAATTTTCTTACCATCTAGCAATGCATATAGGTGTGGCTTGTATTTAAAACACAAACAAAAGAAACAACATAACCCTAAAATTTCCTTTTCTAATGCATCATTTTGCTTTACTGTTTCCAGTCCATTGTTATCCTACACATGCCACTTAGATGATAAATTGGCTATAATATATTAAAAACGCTTGTTTTTCTTCAATATTCTCTAGCTGGACAGCTGATAGTAGCCATGACTATAAATATGGCTCTGGTAGATATCTGATCTTAAACTTTATAGAACAATTTTGTATTGGAGAATCATATCTATTTGGAAGAATCTGTGGAACAAGACTCTGACTGTGAAAGAATAGTTATCCTTGGTGTATTCGATCCATTTTGAAATGATACTAGGATCTGTAGTTATGTATTACTAGCGAAGTGATCAGAAAGCTTTAAATATACCAGTGGTGTGGTTTGCATAAGTAAATTGCTGAGTGCCTCTGTTTCAGAATTTGCTTTTTATGCTGATGAGAGGACCTTTATCTTTTTACTGCATATCTTTTTCTATTGTGTGTATTTTTTTTTTTTTTAGTTTCTTCCCTGAGGAAGAAATGGGGGGTGTGTGTGGGGGATAGGAGGAGGAATAAGGGCTGGTACCTGGGGCTTTTTTCCCCACAATTGCCCTTCCCTTGTCCCTACTACAGATGCTGGGTAAGTGAATATCACCAGAGAGATACATAGCTCATTCATGGCTTGATGAACTTCCATATGGTGAAAATGCATAAGAATTTTGAGTACATCTGATCAAAAGAGCATACGGAGTCAGCTGTCATCAAATCTGAAGGAATGCGGCTCACGTCAGGACTCTACATGTGCTGTAACTGGTCTTTCAGATCTCTCTCAATCTCTTTACAGCATCTCTGCATCACGCTGCTCTGGGATAGCTCTCAGAGAACACATATCCAGATAGATCTAAAATAAATAATAAAATCCAATGCCATAGTACGTGGAGGTTGGCAGTTGTAAAACTGACGACCCAGCGGTGCAGCTGGCACTTGGGGTACCTCTCGTCAGGAGAGTGAGCAGGCGGTGGCGCGAGTTACTCTCAGTGGAGGTGTAACAAAGGCTGTTGTGGGTATCTTGTTGGAGTTGGTGGGTAGTGGGGGCTGCAGGCTGAATGTAGGAAGTTGGTTCTGTCTTGCTGCTCTGATAGCGATTGGACTTAGGACTTCTCCGTGTGCAGTGCAGTCTGGGCTCCTGACTATAGCTCTATCTCATATAAGAGAGGGGAGGACAGTGTCTTCTGGGAATTGCTAGGCAGATGTGTTAGTGGTGCCTTCAGCAGTTAAACAAAAAAATCCCTCTCTTCTTGTGGAATCTTTCTGCTGATTCTGGTAGTTTTTTTGCTTTTGTTTTTTAATTCCTCTTCTACCCATTGTTGTTCCTGAAAGCAGACTGGTTTAAGAATTCCTTTGTGTTTTACTGTGTTCAGGTCCTTTAAATTTGCTGAAAATGCAACATAACTTCAAATGAGCTAGTGCGTTATCTCTGTTACATCTTGGTGTTTGCACTCCTTGTTTGTTAATGTGAAGTAGGGTATTACACAGTCCTGCTGAAAATGAAGCCCATTTGATCTTTGGCTGCAGAGTCTTGATATTGAATGAAACTATTTTCACTGCAGAGGAATTAGTATTTTTCCCCGATTTTAGTGTCAGCAATGATTTTCCAGCTACAGGAATGAGAATGTTGTATGTAGAATGAAGGCTGTGTTCTTCTCATGGGATGTTCAGCCCCGTTCTCATTAAAGTTAATGAAAATACTATGCTTCCTAGGTAGTGTGACTCATGGATAAAAACATTCTCTGTTTATTTATTGTATGGCTTCCATTATACAGCATTCCTGCTTATCAGTCGTATCATACCAAAAAAAAAAAAAGTCACCAAAAACCAGAAGCAAAGACAGAACTTATTTCAGTCACAGAACAACCGAAGGTGTTTTGTAGGGGGGTTTTGGGTTACCATTATCAGACCATGGGTGGGGGAGAGGGAAGAAGGGAAAATGAACGTTAAATGCTCATTCTCAGTAATGTAAATACTTTTTGTATTCACAACCTTTTTATTATTATTATTTACGTTTGTCTGCCAGGTACTTGAGGTGCTGCTCAGCCTGCCTTTATGCATGTCTGGTCTGTAGGTCTGGTGCCTTTAGACACTGTTGCTGTGTACTGGCAAACAGAAGATAGAATGTGTGTAAGTTTCTGCATATAATTTCTTGCAATGTAGTGTTTTTATATGATACTTCGTGTGGAGGTATCTGGGAGAGAGAGACCTCAGTAATGCGTGGTCAGCTGGAAAAGAAAAAGAAAGAATTGTGCAATTTAAGAAGTGGGTTATGGGCCTTTCTGTAAGGACGATCACCAGACCCAAGGCCTTCCAGAAGCCAGGCCACCCTTGTCTTCATCTCTTACAGATGGTGAGTTAGGTCTGCTGTGTGTTTGTATGTCTATAAACACTTTTTTTTGAGTTTTATATACTTTAGGATACTGCTTTATTCTTGTGCAGGTAGGCTACAGTTTTTCATTTACTTTCAGCCATGAACTTGGATCAAACCTGATAACCAAAGGAGACCATGCTTCAGCCTGAAGCAGAGGGCCTGCCCAGGCCCCGTCTTCCTACTGATACTGGGCGCAGATAAAGCCTTTTGGCCAGCGGCTGGGCAGCACTGGTGCAGCAGAGGACGCGGCAGGGGCTAAATGCAGCTGTGCTTTGCTGGGCCTGTAGCCTCAAATGCAGCACAGAGCATCTCTGTGCTGTCCCAACTTGTCAGGAGGAGGAATGTGAGTGGTTAGACTACCTCTGTCCTTGCAGATTCTTCTGAAATATTTATGCAGGTAGCGTTAGAGTCTTGCTTAAAAGGCTGTCTAGATTGTTCAGGACTGTGGAAATTCTAGTAGCTATCCTGAGGTTATACAGCTCATTACGTTAAGATATGTATTAATTGCTAGTGCAATTGATGTCCCTGTAAATGGTCTTAATATATTCCAGGAAAGTGCATTTAGAATTGTCTGTTCTTAGTCCTGAATGACAGAAGGATGTTTGGGCAATTTAAAATTGTGTTACACAGACTAACTGCTTATTTACTTCAACAAGTAATCAAATAAATGTGTAAATCACACATGATTAATTGCTCTCAACAGATTTGTGATTTTTTTTTGTGTGTGTATGAATTGTGGTTTGGTTTTCCTTTAGACAAAACATTAGGAGAAATTTGAACTTGTTGCTGAGGTTTGAACAAAGGCATAGTGAAATGAAAATCTGACGGTCTCTTTTTTTTTTTTTTTTTAAAGAGAATAAAAGCTGGAATTCTTCATGATGAGAAATGCAGTATCAACATAATCAATCTAGCAGCATTATGTTGTAGCTGAAAACATGCCTAAATCCCAAGCCATACAGGTACCTTTTGTGAGTGAAACATCTTTCATATAGTTCTAAGATGAAATTACCCCTGAATGAATAGCATCTTCATTTATCTTCAAAACCTCTGCGCTACCAGTGAATCTACTCTTTCCACATTCTACAACTAGAATTACATTATACCATTAGAGCAGTGTTGGGCTGCAGTCTAAAATAGATTGTTTTGGAAAATGAACGTGGCTTTGCTATAAATTACGTTCACAGGTACAAAGGAATTTGTTATTTTGTTTAAAATAGTCACAAATATAATTAAGCTCTTAATTTATGTTAAACTACAAATGTGGCCATTACCATAACTGGATTAGGAATTTAATCTGTCACTCAAAGAATGATACTGAACAGTTTTCATTTATAACCTTAGACATACTATTTCAGTTACAGGGTCTGCAGCTGTTTGATATGAAAACTGAATTATTCTGTAGATTTGTTCATGGTTTTTAATTTTAAAATGTGTTCCTGCAATAAAGTAGAGAATAACTCTCTAGTTGTCATCACGTATTGTCCTTTGTATGCTCATGAAATAATGTAAGAATGAAAACAGAAAATGCCTTTTACTCTTTCTTCACAACAGTATTGTGCGAGTGCTTTTAGAAGTGCTGCTGAATAGAGTTGCTTGGAATGGCTCGTTCTTTATTAAAAATCTAATCATGACTAAATCTTCTTCAAATGAAGCCTGGAGTGTGTGCCATCTGAAAATAGTGTTCCTCATGTGGGGACGTAAGTTGTGAACTATTTGAGTCTTGGCATAAGTAATTTCATTCTTCCCTCTGATCTCGGCAACTGCAATCTGGATATGATTTACATCAAGTTGTAACTCATTTTTAATGAGTATATGTGTTTGCTCATATGTGTTATTCTGAGAGGGGGCTGGGGGGGAAGAGGAGAGAATTGTGATGGAGCTCTGATGGGGTGATTCACTGCCTGAAGTGCGTTATGTTTCCAATCGACAGTGCCCAATCTTAGTTGGGCAGGGCAAAGATGAAGGGTGAGTGAGGGTCACCGAGGGAATAAATACAAAACTCTCCCCTCTCTTCTCTTAGTCCTTCCCATTGTACTTCATGCACAGTCATTTTCTATCCTTGTCATCGTAGGAAGACACAATGGCATCACTTTCTTGCATTGTTTTGGGGGCAGCAGCAGAGCTGAATATGTCAGTTCTGTGAGAAGTGGAGGAGAGGGAAGGGCTGGGGTGAGCTGCCTGTGATGGGTGGCGGTTTCTGGGCTCTGTGCTTTTGAGCCTTGGTGAAGCAGCACAAACATGATGGCGCTGGTTATTTTTTTAGGTAGTTGAAATCCAACGTACTATTTATGTTTTGAATTTGAAATTGGGTAAACTGTAAGAAAACAAAACAAGCCTTCAGTTGATTGTGTCCTCTAAGCAACACTGTTGTAAATGTCCTCATTAATTTTGTCAGGAGGTGTCACCTGCCATGATTGAAGTGAGTGATAGGCATAAGTTGTTTGATTAATTTTGTAACAAGTGTCACCTCAAAGCTTCAGATCAACCTTGTTCACATAACTGCTGATTGTTCATTCTCTTCATTTTTGCTGCAGCAAAAATACAAACTGGCTTGTTCCACACTGACTTTCAAAACAGAGTGACTTTTGCCACTGTTTGGGAGAAGAACACAGCAGCCCAGTGCAAACTGTAATCCTGTGCTGGGTGCGTTAGGACAGGAGATGCCCTGAGAGGCTTCTCTGTGCTTTTTATTAGTTTACTGTCCTTGTTCCCAGACTCTGTCTTCCCTAGACTGTAACATTAAATATGGGGACGGGAAGGAGAAATGTAATTCATTTTGTGGCATGTTTTCTCCCTTCCTCTGTTCCTCCCCATGGATCTGCAGCAGCTCTCCACTTTGCAGTGTACAGCAAAGCCTCCCATTAAAAATGAGGTGCACAGAAGAGGTAGAAACTTCAGACTGAGAGCTTTCAGTCTGGAAGAAGGTGGTGGTAGCATTGCTAAAAAGTTACTGTTCACATTTCTCTGCTTTTCCCGGATGCCAGAAGAGTAGGTGTTGCTACAGGTACAGAGGCTGGACTGGCATGAGAAGGGGGGGATTCTCAGAGAAGAAGGGGGGAGAGAGCACATGTGCAAGAGATAATGACAGACCCCATTAAGTCAAATCTTTATTTTTTTTAATACCTTTCTCTGTTTTTCCCATTAACCTCATTCAAAGAAAGGACAGTCTTTGTTCCAGAAGTAACTGGGAGAAAGGTTTTTGAAGAAGACGTTACACTGGACATAAGTTACTAACCTGGACTGTCTTCCCATCTTCTGCTTCAGTCATTGGCCAATGCTGGTACTGAACAAGAAGTCAGGCCCCTGTTTAAATAAACAGAAATGCAAATAGCCAGTGATATATACATATGGATACAGGAGGAAGTCCTGCTGATGCCAGGGGAATGAACTCAGTCCTTCCCAACCTGAGATTTTATTGCTCTCGTAAATGTTGCGTTAGCTAGTATGAACCATGAAATTACTCATTTATTTCAAAAGCCTGAGCATTTTGGTTTGATGTCCTTCTGTTGTAGTTAATTCTGTGTGTTTATGCTTGAATGAAGTTTCCTTTGTTTGTATAAAGTGTATTGGGCAGTCATCTCGGATCTTCTGTAACATGTGCAAAGGGAAATAAGACTATTAATCCTTTTTCTCTTTTAATTCATCTTAGTAGTTAACTCTTTGGATAGTTGTTAAGCAACTGCTTTAATATTCTTGCATGAGAGTCCTAAATGCTGGAGGAGATCCAGGTTGTGGATTCACTCTGTTCATTCTGTGGTAGAATTTTTTTTTTCCCAGAGGAGGAATAGAGAGAGGGGAATTTAATGTCTTTCTTTGGAATTAAAAGCATCTTTGCAAGGTATGACAGTTAGGCTTGTGCTCAGTTAAGTGTCAGGTTTCTAGTTTTGCCATTACTGCCTTGCTTACCAGTTTTTAGGTGATTTTTTTTTTGTAGGATTTGATTAACTATCTTGGAATTCAGTTGGCCCCTTCCAGTCTTTTTAAGTTGATCAGCCAAATTTATGATGTTAACAGTGATCTCTGATGTACTAGAATAAGGCTGGGCCCTTGATCTTTCAGGTCGCTCAGCTTTTGATGCCATGTCTTTGAAGGGGTGTTGATATCTTCATAAATCTCAGCAGAACTGCACTGGGGTGGTTCCAGCCTTCACTCTGAAAGCACTCGGAGGAGCGGTGCTCACTCCCCGTTTCTTGGTGGCTTGCTCAAGATGTGTATGTGAAGTATGTACCCAAGGGAGAGCGAGATGTTCTGAGCTGGAATAATTAGTGTTCCACTGCATCTTTTATTGGGGTTGGAAACTGTAGTGGTCTGATACCACCTGCACACCAAATGTGCTGGTGCTTAACATTCTGTGTGAGTGGGCAAAAAGGGAACACATCCTCCCTTGATCACCAAGCTAAAATGTTAAAGGAGATAATGCCTCACAAAAATTGCTGCTTTGTCTTCTTTCTCCTATGTTTTCTCTGTGGGATTTCCTTAATTCGTGCCAATTTCAACTGTTTTGGTAAGTGTTCGTGCCGATTAACCAGTTACTGGCGAAAATCTAATTCATCTAGCTGAATATATCAGAAAGAAAGTTGAGGTTTTCCGGCAATGAATATTTATAAGGATGCATTGGTCATAACTTTTGTCCATCTCTTCTCTAAAAGAAATCACAATTATTTGAGCATTCACTGTACTCAAAAGTCAAAAAAATAAAAAATATATAAAAGGAACCCACCTGTGTTGTTAATACTAGTAGTATCCAAAGCTTCTCAGTCATCTGATGCTAAGTACTCCTGCAGTGATGCTAATTGCAAGGTCTGTTTCTTAGGCTGAGCCGTTATAGTGGAACGGTGTGGAACTTTCCTTCTACTTTTCATTTTCCTGCACAGGAATATCTAAGGAGCACTTAAGATTGCTTTGGGTACAGATTACTGGTCAAGCATATTGGTATTTAATTCCCTGCCTTTGTAACTTTTTAAAGGCATGATAGCAGTTTTTCATTTTCGGATATTTAGGTTTGTTGTATGGCATTAAGTGATTTTTATGATTAAATGATCTCTTTCACTGTTCTGTTTTCCCTTGGTTTTGTATTTTGTTTCTACTTCACAACTTGTTAAAGCTGATCCCAAACAGACAAAGACTGGAGCAGAATAGGTGTTGACATGCAGATGCTGCAGGGAGTTGCTCGAATGGGCTCATGAGGCTGTGAGAGAGGCAGCTCTGGTGTGTGGTGTTGCTGAACCTGCAGGAGGGCTGTTGGGGTGAAGGCAGAGCTAGATGGAAGCACCCAGTTTTAACCTTGAATCACTCTTCAGCTTCTCCAGCTCAGTTCTGGTCTCCCATCTAAGGAATGCTCATTGGAAATGGAGACAATTCCAAGGATGTTTTCTTGTTGTGTTGTGTTGGTGGGTATTTTAAGGGTCTTTTTTAAAGCTTGCTGAGGGTAGACCAGCTGACTTCTCAGCTTGCTAGAGTCTGCTCTTTGTTATGCAGAGTGGTGAACGTTTTGTTTAGTTCAGTTAAAATTTCTTCCCACGTTAGAGCTCAATTCTAGTTTAACCTCCTCTCTGTGCTTTTCTTTAAGTGCTGAAAAGACACATGGACCCAGCGTGTTTGCATTTCGAAGATGTCCCAATGGCAACGTGTTCTCAGTCCACTTTGAACTAGGCCAGAGACCGAGGTAGAATTTTCCTGCCAAATATAATAAGGGTCGATATTCTGTGTTCTGTGGATGTTTTTTGAGGAGAAGGAGAGAGAGAAAGGTCACATTTAGATTTTTGATGGAATCTTGGCTGAACTCTTTACACTAATAAGATTTTATTTATAGCTTAGCCTCTGTTGAGAAATGCTTTTTACAGTTACAAACTGTGTATTTTTTGTAGTAACCTTGTACTGTGTAGAAGCCTATGTACAGTGCAGGCAATAACTTGCTGAAGGAACTCCTGTAACCTAAGCGTTCTGTGCTGGCATATCTCATTTTTGACACACTGATATGGAAAAGTAAAAATAGTTTTATGAGTCACTTCCCCGTGCTTGGATGTGTCTCTGCACTCGCAAGCTCTTTAGTTATTCATGTGTTACTCAAACTCCAGTGCAGTTCAGATGTTCTCTTCTGCACCAGCAGTGAGAATAGTACATGGTGGTCTTAAAATTCATCTCTAGCTTAATGCAGAATTGCAGAGTTAATTTAATGCCTTACTGCAAAGGGAATTCATTTGGTAAGCCCAGATGAAATGAAACTTCACATATTTTTGAGGTGAAATTCAATGGCTAGGGATTAAGTAGTATGGTACGAGTTCGGTCCCCCTCTCTCCTGCCCAAAGATGAATTTCCTTCTGAAGCTGCTGTCCGGTGCCAGCAGTTCCACTACAGCACAGAGCTGCTGAGGGGAGGTTGTGTCCTACTGTAACAACTGACAGAGCTGTGGGAAGAACCAAATCTGCCTTCCAGTGGACTTGTTGGATGTTTTCAGCGGGTTACAACGCATCCAGCAGTGGCACACTAATATGTATTTAATCTGAACCAAAATCACCAAATTCTTGTCTCTTGTCTATTTCCAAAGTTCAGTCCGGGCGGAGGACATGGTGCATATAGCGGTACCTGGAACAGTCTGCACCATTCCTAGATCCTGCAGAGCCAAGAGGCAAAGGAAGAGGCCTAGGACTGAGACCAACACCCTAAATTCCTGTTTAAGAATTAGTCTCTTGGGTATTCTTGCTGTTTACATGGAGTTTGGAAACCTGAGGCTGCAAGAGTCTTGGTATGTGGTGGACTTCAGCTGGTGCACAGTTAAAGAGGGGAATGTTGTCAGATGTGAGCAGCACCCTGTGTTTTCTGTGGGTGATAGCTGCTGCCTTAAGCAGTTGTAGAGGTTCTGGTAGGGAGGAGGCTTTGGCCATCAAAGGACCGGTTTATTCCTGAATAGTACAAGACTTTTAGTACTTGGCAGATGTACACACACACACACGCAGTTCTGCATGTGGCTGTGTAGTAACTGGCTCCTAAGCAGAGCTTTCAGCTAGGGTTAGGCTGAGGAAATAAAAATCTGTAGAAACCCAAGTTATCCGAGTGAATTTTGCAGAGCCTCTAGAGTTCAGAGGCAGGCTGCTGTCAGCTGCAGTCAGTGTCTTTGTAGCAGTTCATGTCCATAGCTCATCTAAAAATGCACGAGCCAAAAGGTGTAATGAACTGTGCGGTTCTTTGGTTGGTTGGAAGCGGCCTTGAAAGGGACCAAAGATTTCAGCTTTTGTTCCCTGGGTACAGTTAGTGTCAGTGCTTGGGTTAGGGTTTGGGAACGAAGCACCGGAAGACCATGAGGGAGAGGAGGGGGATTGTTTGATGGATACTACAGAAGCCACAAAGTTGGGAAGAGTGCTGGTGTCAGTGTTAGTTAATGCCTTACATACTTACTTAGTGTGGAGATGAGCAGTCTTAGTGCAGTTAAGGTTTGGGTTATTTTGATGTCTGTGGTTAGGGCCTGAGCATCTAAAGCTGTGAGAGCACAGTTTACTGCCAGATCTTGTAACCTGAAGAGCTAGGTGGAAGCTCGTGCAGAAAGCGGCCAGTGATACCTTCTGCTGGGGGCACTGGTTTCCTGAATGTAATTATGGTTAGGTCACGTTCTGGGAATCTGTGACAGGGCTCTTGCTGGGTGCTATCTACTTTATTTTCTTTGGCTTTCTACTCCGTCTCCCAGATGAGATCCAAGTGCAAATAGAATACACATTACTCAAGCTGGGAGAGCTGTTTCTAAAACAGTTTTAAAAGTATGCTGTGCTGTTTGCCATTCTCTGGGACCTGAGGCACTTAACGTTTTTTGGCTTTGATCTTCTCACTTGCAGCAAATGCAGACCACACCTTCCCTCAAGACAGAGCAGCATTTTCCTTCATGTTGGTTGTGTTCTTGGGGTAGGCTTTTTTGAACCTCAAGCCACGGTGGATAAATAGGTGTAATGTTGGAAGTCTGCAATTCCAACCTTTCTAATTGCAAAGACAAATGAATGATAGGACTTCAGCCCAGTTGTGAGAGACTACAGTTTAAGAGGTTCCTTATGTGCCATGATACATCTAAATTGCAAGTATTTGTCTTGATGCTTTGCTTTTTAAACAGAAACGCACCAGGGATTTGGTAGTGACAGCAGATGCTGACAAAAATCAGTATCCTACTGAGGATGCTTTGGATCCAAGGTTAGAGATGAAAGAAACAGTAAATTGATGACTTGCACTCTCCGTGATTCACATAAATTACAGATAATAAATATTTCCCCCCCAAAGCAGGCTGGTGCTCTTAGAGTGTCGTAAAGCAAAACTTCTGGCAACTGTTGTAATGTGGGAAGGTGCTATGTGTGTTTGCTGTGTTACATAGCATGAGTTTGGTTAGCCAGCTCTAGCTGCAAGGAGCAAGTACTGTGATTTTCAGGATGGGCAGTGTCACTTAATTCTGTACAGCCACAACACTAGTTGTGTCTTTCAGATGGTGCTTCTTCGCTCCTCTTGAGGGGAGGGGGGGGAGAAACTTCGTTAGAAGAATGCCAGACAATGACAGGACAATAAACCATTGTCTAAAAATGTTAGAAAACTGTGTTTTTCTTTTTGCTTAAAAGCAGTATGCAAGGAACTATATGTCATAGATATGTGCTAAGAATTTGCTAAAAACATAGTCATATGTATCGAGAAGAACACATTTGTCTGTCACTGGTATATCAATGCTTTTTAAATGCTTTGTTTGCAGGCCTTTTTGCAAATGTGCAACCTGCCGGTCCGAGTGGTTTGCAGGGCAAATGCCGAGTACATGTCCCCATCTGGTAAGTGCGGCCTTCATTTAGCTTACCACATTACACCTCCAGTTTGATGCCATGGCAACTGAGCCTTGTCTTGCTGATAAGTCGGTCCATGCTACGTGTCGGAATGCCTTCCCCCTCTTCTCTGGTGCAGTTTCTTTCCTGTAAACAATTAAAATAGTTAAATGTAAAGTAACGATGGTACAATACGTAAGGAAGCCTGTGAATGCCATCCTTAGGTGTAGCAGACAGTTCAAGTGCCTGGTGGCAACCTTCTCTAAAAAGCTTGAGGATTGTGACGTGAAACAGAAAGACTTACGTTTCCAAAAATACCGTTAATCTGCATCCAGGGAATATTCCTGCTGATCAGTGAACGGTATTGTATTTTCCTGTTCCTGGGGTGAGACAAAACTGGAGAGAGTACCTTTTGTTACCTTGTCTGGGAGATGGTGGCTGGTATGTAAATACAGGGGAAGAACGCATTGTTACTCTTACGGGTGCCTGATGGTTTTAAACCTCTCTCTGATACCCAGAGAGAACTGCTGAATGCAGGGCTCATAAGTCTGGCAGTCAGTGCGCTCCTTCTCAATTTTTGTTGTGTTACAAGATACTGTTTGCCAATTGCCTGGCTCTAGCTGATGCTTGCCACATGGAAAGGCCTGTCAGTATATGTCTGCCAACTGTACGAGTTCTGCTGCTGCTACTGATATTTCAGTCAAAGCAGCTGGAGTTATACTATTAAGAAAAAAGGAAAGCTGCTTGGCAGCAGTGAAAAATACCAAGATAATTACCTTTTGTAAATAAAGATAGCTTTAGAATGCTGAATATCTACACAGAGGAGCTTCTTAGATGTGCAGGAGTGTGACTGGTGGCAGCTGCATGCCCCCTCTTCTTTGCCATCCACAACCCATGTCCACACTTGCTGGCATCTGACATTTTCCCAGTTTCCTTTGTTTACCACATTTTCATTCTGTAAGGATAATTTGAAAAAAGTTTGTATTTGCTCCCTTCCTGCCACCCTCTGTCTCATAGCAGCGGTAGACAGAGATCTGCATCTCATCGCTTGGGGGTGAAGGTTATTTACTTTGTCGTCGTTGTAATGACAAAATCCATTCTGAGGGAGTCAAAAGTGGAATACTGAAGGATTGTCTTTGTGTGGAAAGTACAGCCCAGCTGAAATCGTTGAACTCTGCAGCTCAGAAAGGTCTGCATTTCCTTTTGCAGTATGCAGTGTATGGATGCAGATGGAGCCTTTGTTGGTGTGGTGTACTTCATTTATTACCCTTAGGCCAACTGAGCCAGTGAGAGGGAATTTCGGGATAAAAACCATGACTGAATGCTGCGAGCGTGAACTCTGTTTGAACTAGGCCTAACACTAGGTTTTATGTGTTTCAGTGGAAAGGAATGCATGTATTGCTAATAACGTATTTGGAGTCAGGCAGGTATTGATGGATCTTGCTCTTTGGGCTCTGTATAGGAAGCAGAGTTTGCCCACAGCAAGAGACAGGAAAGCATGTGCTATGCCCCGTTGCACTGGGCAGACTTGTTTGCTGTCTTCGGTCATGAGGGCCTCCTCAGTAATACAAAATGTCCCGCATTTGTCTCCACTTTATGGTCGACTTAGTCATGTAAGTAATCATATAAGACTTAGTCTTCAGTTTACCTGGTGTTTACTTAAGGTTGGTGTTTATCAGTTGCATTTGGATGTAGATCTACAGAATGAGCAGTGTGGTTAGGGTGCATTGAAGCAGGAGCACTCAACTTCACATGCTTAAAGCTGTGAAAAAGGGGCATGAGGCAACTTCTATCATTCTTTGTGGCTTGCTGCATGTAACAGTGCTTCCTCACGGTTCAGGTCTGTGTTTAACAAAAGTCACCACACAGAGAACACGGTCCATGCAGGCTCAGGAGCCTTCCTTCACACCATCGCAAGTTCCACCAGTACACAGTCACTTCCCAGATCCCTTTTGCTGACTGGCTGGTTTTAGCCCTGCTCGATGCTGGGCCTTCTGGGTTGAGCTGTATAGACTAAGTGTTGATCTTTTCTGATATTAAGCTTTAGCACAGTTTTGCTTCCGTGACGTTGAAAAAGCTCCCCACCCCCTCCAACTCCCCAACAGGGAAAATGTGGGTCTAATGCTGTTCCTGACCCCGTAACCACAGTGCCCTAAAAACATGCTAGCTCACAACCAGAGGGTGAAGTCATCAGGGCAGTCATCAGGAGCCAGTTGGCCCAGTCGCTGGAAATCTGAAGAACCGGAGGAGGGAGAGTCAAGATCCTGCCTTGCTGACTGTGCATTTTGCTTCCCCCTGCTTGCTTTTCTGGGCACAGTGCCACCTCTCCTGTCATCCTTTCAGCAACCCTTTCCCTGCTAGTGGGTTAGAAGGGAGGGTGGGAACGCGTTGTCGTCAAACTAGCCAAGGGCCCTGTCTGCTTTCCTGGGATTTCCCAGCTGTACTTCAGATAAATGTTGAATTTGGTCTTTCCAGCAAAACAAAACCAATTATTAAAATACAAGTCAATAGATCTCATTCAATAACTTTGAAATACACAATTGCAAATCCTGCATGTAAAAGTGGGTCAGGAGGAGGAAGATCAGGCAGTTATGTTTGTTATTACATATTAAAACTGTGTGAGTTATGTATCTGAAAAGTTTACCTGTTCTCATTTAAAAATAAAACCAAAAGCAACAACAAAAAATGGTGTTCAGGTGTACCTATAATATTTAATTGCTTTGAAAATATGAAATGTTGTTTTACACGCATAAAAAGCTCTTACTAAAATACATTTTTCATTTTACAGGCAAAGTGCCCTTTATTCACGTGGGAAATCAAGTAGTATCTGAACTCGGGCCCATAGTCCAGTTTGTAAAAGCCAAGGTAATCATACATTGTCTTCATCAATTACAGAATAGCACGTTAGCTCTCCTTAGCACTTGTGCTTATTTGGTGTGCTCCTCTGGACTGTTACTTCATTTTTTAAAGCAGTGTGGAAATCAGATGCCGTTTTAAAAGCAGGATACCCTGAAGTGGGAGTTTGCTGAGGTGGAAATGTTTTTCTTTGATATTACCTTAAATTCTGGAAGTAAGTTCTGTGCAGAACATCTGCATACCAATGTCAGTTTTTGAGAACGCTTTTCTATGTGCCCTGTCTCGGTGTCTCAGAATTCTTAAACCCTGAAACTGCTGGTTTAAATTTTGAAGTGTCAGATAGTGTTTATATTTGCTTTTTTTTTTTTGTATTTTCAAAAATGTTTGTCTTTTCACTGGGCACCTTGATAAAGCTGTATCACAGATGTAAACTTGTTTACTTCTTGACACAAACATATACTAACTGGGAGGTTGTGTGCTCAAACTGTGTTAACCTGTTACTGGTAATAGCTTATATTTCTTGTAGGTTAGCTATATCATGTTACAATGATTTCTTTTTCATTCTAAGTACACTATGTAAAAAGTACATATGTAATTTGTTATTGAGCTATGTAAGAGATCAGCATTTGAGCCAAAGCTCACTGACTTCAGAGGTCCTTGGGTCAGGCATTGCTGAATACTCCAATATTCTTTCTTACATGTCTCTCTTTTTCTTTCCCCATTAGGGCCATTCTCTCAGTGATGGGTTGGATGAAGTCCAAAAAGCTGAGATGAAAGCCTACATGGAATTAGTCAATAATATGCTCTTGACAGCGGAGGTACAGCAAGCCATAGTGACTCTACACACTTTCTTAAGTGATTATAGGCAAGAAAGCTTTAGGACTTTTTCCTGTACTGGAAAGGACGGGACTTTTTCCTGTACTTAAGTCTTAGACTAGGTCATCAACTTTGGAGGAGAAATGAGGCAGGAATAAATTCTCTGGATCCTATGGGACTACTTGCTGAAATGTTCCTGTAAACACAAGCCATGTGTATGATTCCCCCACCTACCTGAAGTGTGCCATGTAGCTGTAGAAGCAACTGATTTCTGCAGATGGAAAATGGCAGCGGTTCTTGGGATTCTGCCCCATCCCCTGGCTGGCTGGGCAGCCCTACTGTTGCCTTTCACAGTGCACGTGCTCATGTGCCTCGCTAGAAGCTGGGTTACCCATGGGTTGCATCCGTGGGCGGTTAACATGATGCAGTTCCAGCACTGGAAATGCTCACAAGCACGTAGCTGAGGGCTGGAAACCTGTGTGTTGAGTTGTGTGCAGCACAGGCAAGGACAGTGGGTGGGCCTTCAGCCTCAGCTTTGCTCTGGTGCTGGCCAACTAAGGATTAGCAACTGGGCATGTGGCTTCCAGTTTTAATTTCTTTTCTATGTTCAGAGGTCTAATAGGAGGAATTAAATTTAATGTAATATAGAAAAAAAAATTCTACTGGTGAGAAATGATTGTATTCTTGTTTATTGGGAAGTTTAGTAAATGCTCTTTCTGTTCCTAGCTGTATCTCCAATGGTGTGATGATGTTACAGTAGAGGAGGTGAGTGGTTCTGCAACATTTATCGTAATTAAAATTTAATGAGAAAACACTTTTGCTCACAATTGCAAGTCCCTGCTCATAAATGAAACATTGAGGTTTGTACCATTAATGATATAGTCTTTTCGCTTTAATTTTGCTTGCATATACGTTTTAGGGAAGTTGTGTCTTTACTGGAGGTAGATGACTGCAAAATAGATGTGGGTTTTGCGTAAGTTTCTATGGTAATAGTTTTAAGTACTGCAAACTGTAAATTCTGCACAAATAGTTGCAACATGTCACGCAAAACCCTTTCTCTCTTACATCTCCCTTGGTGACAGAAATGTGTGAATATTAGCTATTTTGTAAATAGAGGTATCTGCATTTCTTCTGTTATGACAAAGTACCTTTCTGTTTCTAAAACAAAGATTACCCACCCAAGGTATGGCTCCCCATACCCGTGGCCTCTTAACCGCATTTTGGCCTATCAGAAGCAGTGGGAGATAAGGCGGAAGATGAAAGCCATTGGGTGGGCTGGGAAGTCGCTTGAGCAGGTCAGTATGAAAGGTGAAGCTGATTTCTTCACCACCTTTACCTCTTTTATTTAAGACTTCAGAGAAGTAATGCTTTCTTGAAACAGTTACAAGAAAAAAATATATATATTGTGTACTTTAAAATTATCTGGAGTCAGGTATCTACCTTCAGCAGCAATATATCTTAAATTATATGCATTCTGATGGGGTGGGAGGAAGGATAGTTTGCTATGTGTGTATTTTTTGCTACTGTTAGTTTAAGCCATGGTCCTGAAAATAATTTATAAATTACAATCCCCCACATGCTGTGGCGTTAATAGGCATGCTTTTCAGGATTGTAGCAACAAAGAAAAAGGCAGTTTTGAGGTGTAAGTTAGTACTTTTAATTAAGCTAAGTTAAAAATCTTATGGAAAGCACTTAATTTGCTGTACGTTAAATGTTAGATTAAATAACACTTAACCACCTACCTTTAGCAGCTTTTGATGTTCCAACATTGTGTATTCTTTGTTCCCTCTGTCAGCACAAATACAGTAAGAAGATTATTTTTTTTTTAATGTTGGTCTTTCCTGACAATATGATTATCTTATCTCTTGTGTGTTTTGATAGGTGCTTGAAGATGTAGATCAGTGTTGTCAGGCTCTCTCCCAGAGATTAGGAACACAACCATATTTCTTCAATAAGCAGTAAGTTACTTTCTTCTGAAATGTTACATCCACCCCTAAAAAATATTTTTAAAATATGTATATGGTGTGTGTAAATGAATATATATATATATATATAAAGCATATGCATGTGCGCACACATATGTATATATACACACACCATATATACTTTCCATGTATAAATATAAAAAACTCCTGGTTTATTTCAATTCTGTGTTATTGGTTGAAGAAATTTAAATATGTGACTGGAATACAAACTTGATATTTCAAAAAAAAAGTAATTGTAGGTTTTAAAAGGAAATCTCTGTATGTTTGTTATTTTTTTTTCCTGTTGATTTAATTTTATTCCTGCTTGTCTTTTATACAGAGTCTACCACATCTCACATAGGCTAAAAATTTGCACCTTTATACAGTTATCTTTAAATGCGTCTTTTTTTATAAGAAACTTTACCTGTGTTTAAGTAACGTTCTCTACTAGGTACAGGACAGTAAATGTACATCATGCCAGGACAGTTTTTCTGCATTGTTATATGTGTATATATATTTATATCTGTATATGCATATATAGATATGCATAGTTATATATATATAGTTATATGTATAGTTTATATATATATATACTTTTTCATGTATTTGTTAAATTTAGAGTGTTGCTTGATTACTTCCCAATTCTTAGATTGCATTGCTGTGTAACAGTTACTCAGAACAGTGTTTTTTTTTTCTTAATCAGTCCTCACTTTACAAAATACCTGCTTTTTTTTTTTTCCATTTAATTTTACAGACCGACTGAATTAGATGCTCTGGTATTTGGACATCTGTTCACAATCCTCACTACTCAACTAACCACTGATGAACTTTCTGAAAAAGTGAAAAACTATGGTAATCTCACAGCCTTTTGTAGGCGAATAGAACAGCAGTACTTTGAAGGTCATGATAAGGACAACTCTGGAACTGCTGCAGCCAGATCTGCTAAGAGGTCCTTACTGAGATAAGAAAGTTGTTTGGTTGGAGTGGATTGCATTTGTTTTTGTTGTTGTTTAATGAATGGTTTTGCAAATGGAAATGCGTGTTAGCTTTTTGAAGCTGCCAAATCATTCTGGGTCAAGAAAAACTCTAAATATAATTTTTGCGTTGTAGAACATACTGTGCACATTTAACCTGAAATGACTGTATGGGCACTTCCATTTTACTTCCACATTAATTGGCTGTATGCCACTTACTCTAAAGTGACCTTGGAAAAACGTTGTATCTGTATTTTAAAAAAAAATAAAATATTTTAAAAAGTTTCTCTGATCTACATGTCTTTTTTTTTTTTACTAAGCTTAATGTGAATGTAATAGAAGTTTCTGCTCATCATTATAGCAAAAAGACAAGGAATGCAATTTGCATGAAATAGCAAATGAATAATTTGACTATGTAATAAAACTAATGATGAGAAAATACTTCTTCCTTCTGCCTGTACTCCCCAGCCTTTCATGTGCTTGCACTTCAAAAATACATGTTGACAAAGGGACCAACATTTATAACCTAGTGGGTAAAAATAGAGCTCTAGCTTTTATTTTATTTCTCCCCTCCTACTGTTACTATTAGAGTAAAACTTCAACCTTTCTTTACATCCTTGCAATACAATAAGAAACTGCTGCACTTGTGGAATATGGGTAGTTAGCACCTAAGTCAAAGCTCTCACTACAGAAGGCAAGACTAATTATGAGCAACAGAAGTGCAAGCTTTCTGGTGCCGTCCCAGACAGATACTCTATAAGGAAGAAAAAAGGTCTTTATCCTCATCCTCTGCTTGGACTGCTGTTAGTAATGTCATCATCTGCATCGGTAGTGATGTGTGGGGATCAGGCCATGGGAGTGAGCTAGATGAGTGGGATCCTGTTGACAGGACACCTGGAGGATAGCTGTAAAATAGTCCATATTGCTAAGCTGGAAGTAAATGCATTAGAGAATTTGTTTGCCTCAGCCAAAATGCCTTCAGGAACTGGGTGACAAAAATGTCTTGGAGCTTTGCTGCGTACAACTGATGTGAATTCATTTAGTCCTTATGTCAAAATAGCTTCTGGCTTTCATGTTTTCTTATGTGCGTCTTGCCTCTATTTCTTGTTCACCTTTGGTTTTCAGATTTACATTTTTTTTCCTTCCTGTGATTTCCCAATTCTCCTCAGCTTGTCTTGGTCTGTCTAAAATGAATTTGCTAGCTAAGCATCTGCCTAGCTGTTTCCACTTCCAGTATGTTAATGCTGCTTCTAAACTCTGAAGTACTTGCTGGGGTGGTTCTCTTAGCAAAGGGCTTGGTATGAGACTGGGGCTGACATGCCCTGGTCCTTCTGCCTCCCTGTCCTGTGATGCACGTAAGCACAATAATACAACAGTAAGCAAAACCACACAATTGTGGTGCTACAAAACCCCTGGCAACCTCGAACTCTTCAAGGGATGGTGCCTCTGTGTAGGCCTCTAACTGGTGTTTCCTCGAACACGTGAAACATCACCATTTTGCTATGCTTTCTCGGTTGTGCTTGACGCTTTTCCAGAACTGCCAACAACCCAAGAAATGTGCTGGTGCCAAAACCAGACCTTGTGCTCAGCTGGGAACTTGCTTGAGCAGTCTGACTGGTTGGAACTGTTGTGCCTTGTTCCTATGAGACATGTTCCTTTGACTGCACCTCTTGGTGTCAAAGCACTTAAAGGCTCGAACTGTTATGCAACGGTCACGAGATCTTTGGCTGCCATCTGCTCCTCTCAAAACCTGAGCAGAAGGTAGCAGTGTGCCTTGGGTTGGCTGGGGCTCTTTTGGCTCTGTGGCTCGTGAACCACTGCTACTTACTCATGCTGCGGGGACCAGCATTGCCAGCTTAACTGGAATAGGGAGCTGAATTCCTACTGCCTTCTTTTTGATACAGGATTCGTACGGGAGTTAAACTAAGGTTAGTATCCATGCATAAGTGGGGCTTGGCTATCTATCAAATCACTTGCCAACAGAGGAAAATTTCCCTTGTTCTGCATTTCTGTCTGTTTCACAAGCCTGTTTCATCTGAATATCTTCTCAAATTAAACCCCATCAGCTCTTGATTGCTTTGTGACAGTTTCTGCTATCAGTGGCGGTAGTGGAGATCCCAAACAATCCTTTAGCATTTTCTTTTCTGTATTAATGCAACTTCAGGAAAAAAAATATATTTTTTTCTTAATTTGGGGAGAATGGCATATTGTGATATATGCTACTTTGAGAGAAAACTACTCTCTAATGGTCTCTAAAGTTAGCAGTGCCATGGTGGTAGGGAATCCTGTGTGAAAAATGAAGTATCTTAATCCAGAGTGATTAAATTTGGCATTTACTTCCTATTATGTTCAGAGCACCATTTATGACTGAAGGTTTTAACTTGGCTTCTGTGGTTTTGGCAATCCTGCTACCAGTAGTTTACTTGATGGACTTCAAAGCCACCTATGCGCGGGCATTAACTTACATACAGCTTGGCAGTGCAGGTGGCCATGTGTTCCTCCTCTTTTAAGGCTGCAGAGGCTATTAGCCAATTTGCTACCAAATTCTAGAGAAAGCTTTGAAATGACAGTATTAAATTAAGCCATGTTTTTACATTTTGTCAAGAACAGGTTTCCATGAGGAAGAGCAAGCAGTGGTATATGACACTTTGAATGCTGAACAGATAGTCCTTGCAAATTTTGTGTGGTAACACCTAGCAAGCTTTTAACTTCAGAGGGAAACAAACAAACAAACAAACAAAAAAACTACTGAGGTAGCCATATGCATGAACCCACTTTGAATGTCTCATCTAGAAATACATCTAAATGCTGTGGAAGTGGTTTGGCAAAAGATAGTGATCTTTATTACAAGCAAAATTTTGTAAATCTATCTCAGCTACTCAGACTACACTTAGGGATACGGAGACAGGCAAATTACTTGGAGTTTTCAATACTGAAGTGAGAGGACATGCAGAGACTGAGATCTGAAAGTTTAACCACCCCTCGCCTTGCTCCTTTAGTGCAACTTTGATAACTTCATTAGTAAAACAAAATTTAAAGGGGAAGGGCTATTTTTGACTTCCTTAAGAGCAAAATTATTCACATGGCGTGTTCAGACTGCACATCCTTCTAGGCAGTATCTAAATTTAAAACTGTAAGAAAAATCTTGGCTTTGGTGCCAGTGCTGAAGATAGCTATTTAAGTCATAGGCAAAGGACGTTGGTCTTCATAAATCAAGAAGTCATGATGCGATGCTTCTTTAAGTAATGTTGCTAGCATGCTACAGAGCAGCCTGAGCCGAACACTGAGGACCCAAGCTTGCAGACCGTGCTTTAACACAGGGAAGTCACAGTCATATAAAGGACACTGATTGCTGCTGAACCACTGTGCACAGCTCAAGAAAAAGAATGAAAAGTTGAAACACGAGCAGCAATAAAAAGTGGAAGACAAAAACAAAAACAAACCCCAATCCTAATAACCTTTATAACAAGGGAGTTGAGCAAGTCAGTCGACTTGCCTCATCCAAGGCAAAGCAAAGAGGGCTTTCTATTAGTCTGAATAGCCCTCCAGGAGACAAAGGCTGTGAACGTGCAGTCTTTGAGAGTTTTACACTTGGGTTGTGTCTTTTTCTAGAAGACAGCCCCTGACTGAGTGAAGTACAACTGCACCAGGAGCAGGAATCAGGTCAGGGAGGCCTATGGTGTGTCTCATGGAGCAGGACAGTGTGGATGGTGATTTTCTTTTATAGCTTTTCAAGCTCAAAAATCCTAAACTCCCAGAGGCTGTTTTGGGAGAAGCAAGCAGACAGCTGGAACTTATTGTTTCCTAAAATTAAGACGAAAATTCGATTTCTAACAAAAGGGACATCAGAAGCTGCTGCACCATGGCTCCACCATGCACCAATGTACGTCCTCTGAATATGCTCTACCATGAACTGCAAGAGTCACTCAGCCAAAATGGTACACAAAGTCATAAAGGCACTCGTATCTACAAGTGAATGGACATTATCACCAGGAGGTGAAGAGGTGCCTTGTTGGCACAGTTTAGCTTGGCAGGTGGAGGTGCGGGTCCCGTGAGCTGCATGTATGACATGGAAAATGGAGCAACCATCCTGCTCCACTGCAGGCAGTGGCAAAACAGCCCATGATGTGAAAGTGGCGAGGATTTTAGCCACGGGCTTCACAGTGCTGGATCTTGGTTTTCAGCTGGTAGCTCCTCCTGAGCCCCTGCTTTTCCTGTGCCTCTCTGAAGGCAGCTCTCCTGGATGGGGGAGCCTCTGACGCTGCATTTTATAATGTGACAGGATTACCAGAGAGAAGTTAGGTAAAGGATCTTTAGTTTTAGCAGCTATTCCTAGATCTATCACTCCATACATCAGACAGTAAAAATTGTAGTATTGAGTGGTGTTAATGAGATATACATCTGCTGTTTTATCTGCCTTTTATTTTATTTCTCCTCCTCCTCCTCCCCAAGGAAAAAAATAACCGGGCAATCTCCTGCTTCTTAAAAGTACTTAAAACTCAGTCTAGTGGAAAAAAGAGCCTAGCACAGCCCTGCACATGGAGAATGCTGCTGAGCTGCACTTAATGATGCCTCTTAGGATCAGCCTTGCTGCTAGAAAATGCTTCATTTCCCGTGGCTTTCTTTCTTTACAAGCAGAGTGCAGCTCCAATGGCTCTCACAACAATTATCACCCACTTGTTCTGCAGGTTTGAAGTTTTTTGCATTAGTCAGGTTGAGAAATTCATGGTATTAATCATGACTGAAGTTGTTATTTATCACCTGCTGGGTGAGAAATAATAATTTTGGCACTGCTGGGGCAGCAGGCCAGAAGTACCAAATTAAGTAAAACATCTAAACACTAGCAAGGATCATTTCTCTGATTAATGAATTGTTACAAAGAAAAAGTGCTACTCGTTATCTGATCTTAGGATAAAAGTGGGAGTTGGAAGTAAAAAGCATTAGCAAAGTCAGGCTTTGCTGTGATGTAGTTTGAAACTTTCCTGGCTGATCTCTCCTCTGTCATTCACTAACTGTTAACATGCATTCATCTGCGTCAGAGGTTTGCAATACTTGGCTCCCGCCCCATTGCCAACTTTGCAAAAAGTAGCATTTGGCAAGCAGCTCAAGACCCATTGTGTAATCACCTCGAAAGAAATGTTGAAATAACTAACTCAGGGCTTGTCTGGGCTGGAAGGTTTTGCTATAGAACAGCTACCAGACTGGCAAAACACCATTGTGTGAAGGCAATAATAGGGGTGCAGGAAACAAAATAAGCAACATCAGTAGAAGCCTATAACCAGGTAACTGTTTCCATGTACTGGGAACATTAGTCACCTACTGGATTAAAAAAAAATATTAAAAAAATCTAGCCACCTGATCAGAAGTATTTCACATGTAAATAAAAAAAGGGTTGGCCTACACTGGATACATTGAAGTGAGGTCTCTGTGTACTATTATAGCCATAAACCACCATATCATGCCACATCCTCTTCCTGCAAGACCATTGCAGGGAGCTGAGGAGCTGACCATGTAGCTGTCCATAGAAACTCTATTTTCTGGGCTCATAAAAAACACATAAAAACTTACTCTCAGCTTCGAATACAGTTGAGGAACTCAGGCCAGTAGCGACGAGCCACCACTGAAAGTGAACAGCAACTTTGGATTCAATTTTGTTTGTTGTGGCTTAAAGAAAAAAGAAAAAAATAAAATAAAATAAAATAAAAGAAAAGAAAAGAAAAGAAAAGAAAAGAAAAGAAAAGAAAAGAAAAGAAAAAAAAAAAGAAAAGAAAAGAAAAGAAAAGAAAAGAAAAGAAAAGAAAAGAAAAGAAAAGAAAAGAAAAGAAAAGAAAAGAAAAGAAAAAAAAAAGAAAAAAACCCACATGTTTTAGAGGCCCCTTTTGGCTCCACCTAATGCATTTTCTGGAAAGAAGACGTTGGCTTTTTGCACAGAGAGCAATGAACGTTCTGATCTACCGCTGCAGACTTCAAATGTGGTGCTGGTTGAAGAGAAGAGCCTCCCACTGTCCACGCAGTCTGGCTGCTCCTGCTGACTTCTGTGGCAGCCAAAATTACTGCTGTCCACCAAGCCAGCATGCACAAAGGCTGACTTGAAACTGTGAGCTGACATGAGAGGTTAGCATGAGCTCATTCATGCCTTTCCTGTTTGGCTTAAAGTTGACAGTATTCCCGTTTGCTAATAAAGACCTTTTTTTTTTTTTTTTTTTTTTAAGAAAGCTTTGCCTCACATAAATGCCCCCTCAGGTAATTAATTAATTAATTAATTAGTTTTTACCTAAGAGTTCATTTTGCATTTGAGAAGAAATTTAGAGATCTCGGGGATGTGGGACATGATGGCCACCTCTACAAATGCTGCTCAAATCGTCATTCTTCTAGGTTTCGTGACTCCAGTTCAGTGACAAGGATCTGAAACACGAATGAAGAGAATGCTCCATCGCAGAAAGTAAGAGCAGCAGCTAAGGGCTTGGAGAACAGATCGTCTTCCTAGGGCAAGCAGGCAGCCATCAGAGGACACCTGAATGAGCCTTGGTGTGGGCACTGGAGGGGGGAACTTCTCTCAGAAACACTTTACGCTTTCTACCACTTCTTCCTGAAAAAAAACTATTTCAGCAGCAGGTCCACCCCATCTCCTTTGTCATACATCTGCCACTATCCATGAAAGGAAACCAAAGTAAAATTTTGGCTAGGTTTTCTTGACTTTGAAGCTATCTATTCCTGGTCACACCGTTCTCTCACTCTTGTGATCAACAGTTTTGTCATTGAGGCCTAGGATTATCACCTGAGATTATTCTGTGAAAATTACCTCTCATTTTTCAGATGTTAGCCATCTGTTAGGCTAAGAGCTTCCACTTTCTTTTCTTCTGAAGATAATAAAAACTTCCCTTTAGGTCCACTTCTGTTTCTACCTTGATTCCTGTAAATTCCTCTCTAAAATTCCTCTGCAGTTCCTGTTGGCTCTTTCCCCCAGAAGTGAGCAGTATCTTGATCTATGATGCCTCCTAGCCAAGAAGTGTATAGCTAAGATTACAGACTATCACCGAGATCTCTTTCAATTGCAGCTTAAGTCTGTGTTGTGGCACGTTTAAGGAACCAGTTGATGAAGATCATTAGTTTGGGAGCATTATGGGAAGGGTACACTTTTATCTACTTAAATAAATTTATCCCCAGCATATTTTGTCATAGGCTATAGTGTTTTGTAAAAGGCGGGTAGTTTCATGCACATGTATGTGAAGATCACCAGAATTAGGCTAGATCTGGCCGTTAGCTTCTGTACTACCATGAGTGCAAAGGTCTTTCTACTGTGTTGAAACACACTGCTGTAACGCTGCCCGTCAGCTGATGCAAACACTTTTGAGACACATAGGACAGCTCCTGCATTCCTGTTTCAAAGGAGGAGCTTTCATTTGGTTCGGTGCATGTTCCTGGCGCCGTCCAGCTGCTCCTTCCTGTTTGTGAGACCCCCCCCACCTTTGGTGCTGCTTCCTGGTCTTTCTGCACTGGGAAGAGAAGCTTAGGCCTGTGGACCCCATCACGCAGTCTGCACTGAACGAGATTCCTCACACTAGTAAAATCACCTTGGAGGAAACAGAGAAGCCAGCATGCTTTCTAGGATTTGTTCAGACTAAGAAGCATCCTACAACCCTATCACCTTCTGCGATAGTGACTCCAAATGCTGGTTCCACAGGAAACAGAGGGCTTATAAAGCAAATCAGCTACATGGTGTATTTTTATAGACTAGAATACCTAAAATCTGATTTTCTAACTTATGAATCATAAAAAAATTGCAATAATGAAGTAATTTTTTTTTTTTTTGAAAAAATTCACCACTGCAAAATAATGGGAAGTAAGATTAAAACTCATTTGGATAATGCATCTCTCTCAAATTTCTTTGGCATTCTTGTATTATGATAATAAAAATGATCAATGTAGTCATAAAATGTGATTTACTGAGAAGCAGGCTGAGAAAAGCTTGGAAGGGCAAGGAGCAGATTCCTCACTCCTGAGGGGGTTAAAAGTGTGAAATGCTTAAATGAGGCTTTCAAAAGAGGAAAAACTGGTAGCAATAAGAGACCGGAGTTACCTTTCAATCCTTAAATCAGATCAGTGAGTTTCTCTATATGTTGTGCTCCTCACCACAGTGAGTTGGAGCCATCACTTGCGCTGAAGCCAGCAGAAGTTGTTTGATGCATCACTACATGACACATTTGAAACGTCACTCGTCTGCAATCAAACGAGTGATTTCTAGCCAAAGATTACAAAATATTTGGCAAACTTATCCAAGTGGATGAGTCAGATCTAAAAACCTGTCTGACAGAAGAGTTGAGTCAAGCCACAGCAGTTGCAATTAATTTGTCCCAAATGTGAGCAGGGCAAAATCTAGACCAGGAGGCTTGAGGCTGGCTTTCCAGCTCCACACTCCAGCCATCACACCGCATTCTTTGCTTCTCTTTTAACCACAACAGCCTCTGAAAATAACCCTTCAAAGGCGTTTCTTGGTAGTAATAAATGAACCATCAAAACCTAAACAAAGAACCCAGCAGTTGAGATGATGCAACTTAACAAATAGAAATAACCAAGAGTGCTTTGTCCTCTGCTTATTTCCAAACGAATAAAACCCAGGTCATTTATAAAGACTTCCCCCTTCCCCTCTCTGTTGCAGCCCCTTGTGAGTCACCCAGGAGACAGCACCACTTTCCTTTGCTTTCCAATCTTTAAAATATATTCATTCCAGTTTTCAAATTGCTATTTTGTAGTGCTAAATCTCTACCCACACTAATTTCTCCAGGTCAGAATCTGACCCTGATTTGAACAAAATCTGGAGTCAAATATTCACACCAGAATGCTTTTGCCTTGCTGCATGTCAGATGCCATCTTCCTGCAAATGTTTCACACACCTTGGAGTGCAGCTTGTGGAACTGATGAGGTGAAGAGCACTGCAGAGCAGCTCTGTGCTGGTAATCACAGGACTGAAGAAACACATACATCATCTGCCACATAGGTTGGCATTTCAAGTAAAAAACCTTCACAATGTGTAAGATGTTGGACAAATGACGGCCATATGCATGTTTGTCTCTGTGCAGATGTCTTTGCATTCTCAGCTAGGAAAAAGCTGAGGTAGGCTTTTTTTTTCCGACAGTTTAATATTAGTGACACAGTTTATGTCCTCTGCAAAAACAATAATGGAGGATAAGGTGACATAAATTATTTGCAAATCGTTTGACATATGCAGGGCATTGTCCTTGCAATAATCACCATCAGTCTGTCAGTTTAAGATATGAACCATGCCACTGCCATTTTATATCATTGTGTTAAGCTTTCACATGTTGTAATTTTACAGATTTGTTCTTTGGAGAACACTGCAACACAAATCAAATTGTATTATGTTTAGTCATAGGCTGTGTGGAGCACCTCGCTGCAATTAGGAGCGGGGGGGAGATGAGCAAACAGTCTCAGATAAGAGCAAGCTCCTCAAAAGTTAGCAAATTTGTTAGATACCATTACTCAACTTTCCTGGTCATTATTCAAAGCAAGACGAATTATTTAAATTCATGCTAACATCAGTTGTTGGCCGCATGAACAAAGTGAGCACTGGCAAGCACCATCCTGACAGATCAATTTAAAATACCCTTGTCTTTGTTTCTCCATAACAGTCAGGCACAATGTTTGATTCTTATGAATAATGTGGGGTTTTCTAAAGTAAATGGACTGATTTCTTTTCAACTCGCAAAAGACCCTGTAGGTGCCTGTAGTATTAACCCTGCTTTCCATAGATGCACAGAATGTTTCTGGAATAGCAAGTAACTCAGCATTGTCTCTTTTATTCCAGTCAAATTAATTCCTATTGTATAGTTAAACAAACAAAAAAACATCAACAAAACAAACAGACAAGCAAAACAACAGAAAGACCTAAAGTAAACAGGTTATTTTTAATCTCTCTCTTTTTTTTTTTTTTTGATTTGAACTGCAGATTACTGTGGGAACTATTCACAAGTGTATTCTAAGTGTGTTCAGTGCCAGGTACCTTATATTAACTATCTGAGAAACATTTTAGTATGTAAGCGTGTCTTAATTGAAAAAAGAGTCAATAGGAAATATTGTAATATACATTCTGGAGTACTGCATCTCAGTGACTTTTTACTATATTTTGAATAGAGAAACATGATTTGTTTTCCCCTGGGAAAGTTTCCCACATTCAGTTGTCAGCAGAACAGAATCCTTCTGCTTCCAGTGAGCCCTTAAACTAGAAAGATTTATTGCACTTACACCCTTGAAAGAACATATCTTTTTCTTTGAAGGCGGCCATTATCACCATCCCATTTTATATCTTTTCTGATAAGTGCAGGCAGTAAAGTAGATAAACTCCTTGCATACCAATTAAAGACACATGCACACTAAGACACTGTGTACTATCAGGGATGCTCAGAGTAATATTCTTCCTAACACAGTAGATATATCTAGGGAGTTTGACTTTTATTATTCTCAGCTTTACACCTCTGACATTTCTAAAAACATGAAGGAAATTAATGAATTCTCGTCCAAGACTCTATTGTCTAATCTTGCCCCAGTGCTCATGAATTATGGAAAATGACAGATCAGCTGATGACGTACAATGGGCTATTTTAAAACTACCCTTGTAACAAAACCTGGGCCACAGACGGCACACCACTGACTTTTGTACAGCCACCTGACAAAATATCTGTCCTGAGTTAAGTGGTACCTTAAACAACTGCCCCTCTTCATCACATCCAAGATGATATGGTCCTTTTTATGCACAAAAGGCATGAAATCAGACCTGTGAATCTCAGAAAGACTCTTTTTTCTTCTCAGATAGGATGCTGAAGTGCGGTCCTAAGTCTTAGCAACCTGCCTTGGGTTTTTCCATTTTGAGATCTCCTCAGGCTAAACCTGGGATCAGTAATATTTTAAGGTTCTTAAACACAGCCTTCTCCATCTATCTATGTAATTTCTCCTTCAAGTGCCTTTTCCTAGGCAGAAAAAAGGCCTTTGTTCATACTGAACAGCGAAAGTGAAGGCAGGAGTATTTGGACGAGAAGGCCCTCCAGGATGAGCTGTAACGACCCAGAGCCACACCAACAGCTGCAAGACCAGGAGCTGCTGTCTGACCCATAACATTTGTCTGGCAGCAAGAGGCCGCACTGTCTATGAAGCCTTTGGCTATGACATCTCCCACACCCTCTACATATGATGACGGTGTAGAGGCCAGGTGCTGTCCTTCACTTTGCTTCCCCTCAGAGGACTTTGGTTGGGCTTTCTGCCGTGACACAGAGACTCTCCACTTACATGTCAGCCCCCAAGTGCAGTGTGTGGCCACACGAATGGCTTCCTTGTGCTCCACGGGCTGAGACACCGCTTTTCTGTCAGGGTTCCCTTCAGATAAGAAACTATGGAAAGCAATACATCTTGTTCAAAACATCTGATAGAGCTGAAGTCATATAAAGCACTAATCACTAATTAATACAAATAAAAGAAACAATCTTTCATGGAGGTGGTAATAATAACACTCCAGAGCTTGTTCTAATCCATCTTTTTGTCAAACGAAGCACCAGGGAATTTGTCTGCCACAATCAGGGTATTTTCAGAGTCTCTGCTTCGATTCGCAATGTGGGTTTTAGAGCTGTTAACACAGGCCTCAGAATAAATAATCAAAAGAACCGATTTTTAAACTAATAAGCTAGGCTTTAATACACAGAGGAATTCTGCTATACTTTTATAAGCAGTTGAGAACTAAATTTTCCAAATTAAGAAGCCCTTTTTTAACTTTACCTAGGAACTCTGAGTGTGACAGCATCCCATTGCACAAATCCTGGCAGTGCCCTTTCTTTCATTATAAGAACTGAAGGCAGCTGGGATATCGGGCTTCTACCCTCCTGCTCCAGAGAAATAGCACCTTCCATAACATCAGGCAGTCCCGAAACCCTTTAAATAGCACTGTATTCATTATATTTAGTGACAATTACACAAGTGACTTCCTGACTGCAAATATGATTCATTACTCTGCAGCAGAAGTAATACCTCTAATAGACTATGCATTGAGTTGACCCAAAATAGCTGCTGAGGAATATTTGTTCCTGAACTACTCCATGGATAGATTTTTTAAATGATTATAACCATATATAAGCAGAACAGATTATCCTGCCATGTAATTATTTGGCCCTACCCCTAAATCTTTATGTAAACTAAATTTTAAAGGTGAACAACAATAAGCAATGTTTAATAAGGAGTTTTTAGGTACAATTTATCTGGAACTTGCTGGGAGGTGATAAGTCCTATTTTAAATTAAAAAATTTGCATTCAGTGTTTAGTCACCCTTTAGCTCCATTATTTAGCTCCATCACTCTTCAAGTTAAAAAAAAAAAATGAAGAAGAGAAAAAGAGAAATATAAGAGCAATTATTTCTTCTGCGTAAAGGGAGTAGAAACAGAGTATTTTCAACCCTGCTAGACCTGAGGACACAGCTCCTGCTCCCACCCCGCTCTGCAGTAATGCAGACCACAAACCCTGCTGTAGACAGCGCTACCCCAGGGCCTGCACCCCCGGCTTTACAGGGACAGTGCTGCCGTGCTATTGATTTTGATGCCTACACACTGATGAACATGCGGTTTCAGGGCTTAGACAGATTAGGAAGGGTCCTCAAGAGATCATCACGCATCCATTCCCCTAGTGCAGAGCCCTAAACCATAAAAAAAGAGACCTATTTTACTTATGTGTGATCCCTGTCTTCCCAGGAAGAGGCTGCCCACAGGCTGCACTGAAGATCTTCAGGACATCCCCAGCAGAGCTCAGCCCTCCTGCGTGCCGCTGTGGCTCTGGCTCGCCCTGGTGCAGAGCTCCTCGGCACAACCTGTTCCTAAATGTGCCGCTGCAGAGTAAGGCAGGCAGCGGGGATGGTGCAGGTCCTGCTGCCACGGGACTTTTAGCACGGACAGGTGCCTGCCTTTGCTCCTTGACTGAGGAAAGTGCCCTCTGGAAGATTAAATTCTTCCTGTGGGTACTGAAACACCCGCCCTGCTCAATGCTTGGCTTCTCAGACAGCAAAGAGTAGGTGAGAATCAGCCTCTTACTGCCTCCCTGTCCTTGAAACCAATTGGATATTTTCCATGAACTTCAGGGAGGCCAAAATTTCATCTGTATTGTTTAGGATTTCACCACACAAGGCAGACTCAGGTATACACAAATGAGAACAAAAACAAAAACAAAAACCACCACCACCACCAAAACCCAAACCCACAACCCTATCAGTCTTCAAAAGAAGCTACGGAAATTCTCCATCCCATTTACATAGGTGATAATGAACACACGTGCAGCAATATTATTTCAGGTTCTTTCTTTTTTCTTTCCATAGCAGTTGCTTGGTGCAACCTCGCAGACAACAGCTGCTGCCAGAGAAAGCTGTGAGACCTGAGCTGTGCTTGATACTAAATTATCCAAGTGGTGGCTCTCAGTTCAGCTTTAAAATTTTTATTATTTTTTTCAGCTTCCTGTCCAAGCGCTGTTCCTGCTCTCTTGATTAGAGAACAGCAATTTGCACTAAGCCTCACCCCACGCAGTCTCTGATGCTGCTGCCGAAAAACGTCACTGACGAGGTCTCAAAGTAATCCCAGTGCCCCAGCATACCATGCATCTCTCTGTTCTGGCTTGTAAAATGGCAGTCTACAATGCCGGTATGTAATCTAAAAATCATCATAAGTAATAATTAAACATTAAATCAGATTAATTCCAGGCTTGTTTGCCCTTGATAATAATCCTATTAATTCTCTAGAGAGGAAAGCAAGGCAATCATGAGAAAGCTAAGCACAGATAATTCCATAAAATGCACAGGAAATATTTCCAGTATTAATTTTGCAATATGGAATATTCATTTTGTGTTATGGTGGTGACATAAAATATGCAGCAGCAGCAACAGAGGAAAGTTGATGGACTGACAAAGCTGTTTCTCCTTAAAATGCAGATTGCTCTGGAGCAGTTAAGCTCAGTGCTGAGATGAGACTGCCTACACAGGCATTTTCAAAGGGCTCGTTCAAGGCTGACAGGCCACTTTCAGCTCTGATATGGGATCAAAATTAAAGCTTGGGATCACAGGAAAACCCAGCCAGACAGTGTGGGACAGCCTCAGAGAGAAGGTCTAGAAGAGCTCTCTTTGTGGCCTTGCAGGGTGTTCCCATGCTCGCTGTCTCCATATCAAAGATGCTGTGTTTATAGACAGCAATCTGCTGGTGCCAGGGAGCGACGGCCGTGTGATATATGGCCGTTGGCAAAATGATCCTGTCCGTGGGCCATCACTGGCTCTAATTAAAGGAAGACACAGGCTACTGAGTCAGGGTCCCTTTCATTGGAGCTGAGAGGACAGCAATCTCCACAAGAGCTGCAAAGGAGGACAGATTCATTTGACTGATTGCATGATGTGTGAATTAATGGTCAGGAAAAGAGCTATTATTGTGCTCTTACTGGTAGGCTGCCTCAGAAAGCTTTTGCTGTGCTATCTTCTTGAATGTGGAAACTAAAGCAATATATTCCTTGATTACATGACTATATTACAGATTTTTTTTCTTTTTAAATTTTATTTCAAATTTTATTTTTTATTTTTTAATTTTATCTCTCTATACGTGTATTTGCTGTGTTTGTATGAATAGTATGGCATTGTCCATGAGCCATGTGTGCGACACTTTTTGCCTTTGCCAGCCCCTGCCTAAGGGCTGCAGGGTTATTTCAAGCCTTAAAGCCCAGCTGCTGGTGGGTCAGTCTCAGTGTCCCCCCTCTCAATTTCAACATGTGGGCAAGCCCGCTGCCCTGTTGCCTTGTCCTGCTGCTTTGGGCAAAGCAGGATTTGGGCTGCGATCTCTGCTTTTGGGGATGACAGCCTGAGCTGCTGTTTGCAGGCGAGGCAAATCCCGGTATGGCGTGCCTCTCCTGGATCAATTTTACAAGGCTGAGTGTCTAATACATAATGAATGTTCAATAAGCTCAAATACAAATACTTTGTAAGGAGCAGGCTGTTAGTCAAACAAATGCTGCTCTAACTTTTAAGATAGTCTTATTGTTTTATTGATGATGCGGGTGGCAGAGACAAAGCAAAGCAGGACACAATACAAAATGCAGCACCAAACTCTTTTGGCTCCTGGTCTTCTTCGCGTCTCCTTGTTTCTGGGGCTGGGAAAAGCTCACTAATTAAATCCTTGTAGCAAAGCTGGAGCTGCTGGGAAGAAAGGAGTGAGGAATAATTGCTATCAAATAGCACAGCAATGGCCAGGTGGCCCAGCATGTGTTTGACAGGTGGGAAAACCCTGTTCAAAACCTTGGTGTTGGGAGCACACTCATTTTTTAAGGGGGGAGGAGGGGTCTTAATTCTTAAGAAAACACGCTATTCTTGGTGCATGTGAGAAATCCATCTTCTTTCAGGATTTCTGTAATCCTTCAAAACTGGAGCAAGTTCCAGAGCTAAAATTAAATTCACAAGCTGCAGCAAGCTTGCAGGCTGGAATGAGCTTGCAAGCAACAACCTGCTTCCAACATTACATTTGAATGTATTGCTTACATTTCCAAGATCTTCAGGATCACAACAGACTTCTAGCTAGATCATGTGGCTTGCTTAATCTCTCGCCAGGAGCTGCTGGATCAAGCTGCAGAGGTTCTTTAGTGTGATCCTCTAATACAAGTGAGACTCGTCAGTCCCACCCCACTCAAAGTACAGTGTCTGAATTTGCTTCTGTGGCAAACTTTTCCACTTTTGGGAGACCTCTGCTAGTAAGTGAAAGTCTCAGATAAGACAAAATGAACTCAACAAAAATGACAAGCCAGCCTAATTCCTGGTCTCTAGTTTGCTACTTCTCTTCGGGAGTGGGCAGAAAATTCTAATATAAATAAGATACAAACCTCCACTAAGCCACCTGGCAACGACCTCCGTGGGCCTTTGGCTCCTGCTGAGCACAATGCTGAACACCAGTACTTCTGCGATGCCCCTGGAGGCAGCACAGTGCTGGAGCAGGTCAGCAAGGGAGCCTTTCAAACCTTCAGCCTTGTAGGTTTTTGAGGCTTGGCTATACAAAGCTCTGGCTGGCCTGGTTTGGAGATGGCAATAGACCTGATCTGAGCACGAGGCTGGACTACAGACATCAGTGGTTCCCTCCCACCATCAGCTCTGAGCCTTCAACTCTCTCTTAGTCCTTCACTGCTTGAGCTATCTAGAAATTTAGGAGGCAAACTTCTTGGTCACGAATTTCTTAAGAAATTCTCTCAAGGGTATACATGCAATTCCGTATTTCTTTAAGAAACGTGGCTACTTATCCAATAAACTAAACCCTTATTGATATCTTGCTTTCAGGAGCTCAGACAATAGCCTTTGTAAATGGATATATTAGCACTGATACAGACAAAGCCACTGGGGTTCTTAATCATATATTTTTATGTGATCAAAGCATATTAAACTGATAGCAGTCATTTAAATATTTAAATCAGTAGATCATACAAAGAAAAAGGAAAGATAAAGTTTTAAGACCTGGCTCAGCTTTATTGAATAGGTCTGTAAAGTGGTGCTTCTGGTTATTTGTCAAAGGAAAAGTGCTCACTTACTAAATTGTTTCTCATTTATAGCCAGCATAGGCTTAGGACTTGTATTTGTACGGCCAAAAATGTTATGAAAATCTGATCTGGTTGTGTAATCTGTAGAGAATGTCAACCTACAACAATTTTCTCAAGCCCATAGTACGTCTTGCAAGTGCAGAAGTGGTACCTGTGAGTATAACTTGAGAGTAATTGCTTTGTTTATATTTAAGGTGTTGCAAGTAAACTTGATTGAGATACTTGTTGGATATGTATACATATTTGGAAAAACATTCAAAGTATACTTTTTTATTTCATTTAACTTCCATGGAATTTACTTATATATCTAAAATTAAGCACACACTATAGTGCTCTGCTAGTTGAAGATGACACACATACACAATTTTGAATGTTATTTTTACAGGATGAAACCATATACAATTTGATATCACGTTCCTGAGCTTTGTGAATAAAAATTAAAAATCCCTGATAACAAATGCATATCTTTATTAACTGATGCTTTTTAAAATCATTTATATCTTCCGGTTAAAAATGCAGATAAAGTGAAGACGCACTGACAATATTTTGGCTTAGCAGTTCCCAACAGCCACTGATTTAGGAAAGGGTGCAAAATTCACGTTACTAACCTGTTGAGCAGCGCAGAGGTGAAGGGCAGCAGCTGCATGGTCACTGCAGCTTCACTGAGACGATGCTTTTGCCAAGATGCAGACGCTACCTCTAGTGACATCTACATGATTGCATTACTAAACATGACTGAATCTGTAAACTCACAGAAGCTGAATTACTTCAGTGTTTTTTTCCAATTTTTTTTTTCTGTCCAATGCTTTTGCTGGAGACCTTGCTGAATGTGGTAGATTTTTCCCCAAGAATAGGATCAGACAGGCCCTGAGCAGCAGAACAAGTATCCTGACAACGTTCCTGTGCCAATGCATGGAAAAGCTTTTTTCAACATCTGCTTATTTTATTTTATTTTTTTAACAGGAACAAATCAACCTATTTTTCTGTCAACTCATTATCAGGAATAGTCAAACATTTTTATTTGATTAAAAAATCATTGTGAGTCACAGCAAATCTCAGCTGTTCTGATTAAAAATTCAGAGAACAATAAACATGTCAGACCACAGTCTCGTAATGGCAAATATGAGGTGATTTTAACCATGCCAACACCTCTATGAAAAATGCAGAAATAAGATTATATATCTTCCTGTTTATTCAAAACAGTGTCAAAGTGCTGTAATTTCACTACATTCATTGTCAAAATGTCCCTTCTTGTGCACTTCCTAAAAGAAACCAGAATTACTTAATGTAGGAGGAAAGATTTAATAAAATACTTCCCTTGTTTTTACAATGTGCCTTCACTGAGAGTTACTGAGGACTCCTGAAATACCTATTGAAAAGCCAAAGCCGTTCAAATCACCTTAAGAATGTTATGTGTGTGCATGCACGTTTATACACAGGCTCAGTCAACATAGTAGGAATTCATACTTTTGCGATAAACTGGAATGGCAAGAAGAAAATACAATGAACTATACTTCAGAAGAAATACAAGGGAAAGAAGAAATATAAGGGAAGAATTAGATAAATACAATTTAGTGAATGTGTTACGAGAGGTATTTTCCCATTATCAACTTAGATCTTTTCAGTCTCATTTGATGTTAACATCAGTTTTGCCATCACTACTTAACACTATGCAGTACTACAGCTAAATGCTGCTTCTTCAGGAGTCTGTTAATATAGAATGAACTTTTATATTGGAATATTTATATTGAATAGGTGCATATTGATTTTGCTTGTCTATGAACACAAATGCCTTCCTAGCAAGCAGAGACACCATGTTACTGTGAAGAAATATTTAAAACCACCTGTTTACAACATTTATTTTAGTAGCTTCTGAAAAAAAACCAAAACAAAACAAACAAAAAACCAACATATTTAAACAATCAGCATTAGGACATGGAATTTATTTTATCTCTGACAATTAAAAAGTCTTTTTTTTTTTTTTTTCTTAAAGTCATGACTCCAGGGCTCTTCACAGCAGGGCCCTACAGAGTCAGAAACAAATCATTTGCAGCCATTGTATTCAGAGGTCTTATCACCTTTGGCTCTGGCTTCAGAACAAGGTCCAATACCAGAGCTGCATTTTGCTCATCCTCCTTTTTCAGCTGGTGCTCCAGGACTATCCGAGTCTCCCAACAAGCACCACGTACTCCCTGATTTAGATTGCTTATCTTTCATAATGATACAGAGCCAGTGCTGACCCTCTTTTCATTCCCAGACACCCTCACAACATGCTCCTGTGGCTACAAAAATGTTCATGCATACTTTAAAGCAATCTGGGGATGATTTATTCAGTGCACCTGCACGAGGCTTGAGGGAACATACTGCACCGCCCACAGCCTCCCAGGCGCACACATTCCCTCTCAGACTTCATGGTCATGACCCTGTCTCCTTCTCCCTCAGCTCTGGATTGCATATCTGAAATGTTTAGCAGGGAAACATGTCCAAGGGTGTTGGATAAGCAGCAGGGAGATGGGGCCAGGACGTGCTTCCTGGGTCTGGTGAAATCTGCTGCCATTTGCATTCGCTGCTCCATTGGTGTGCTGTCCTCTGGCTGTACGCTGAGCAGAGAGGGGGTGACAGTGCCTCATGTCTGTTACAGCACCTCTTGTCCCTCTGTGTTACGGCTGTCACTCTGACAGGGAGTTCGCTTGTTTGTCTATCACAAAGCTTGTGTGTGACATGTCTGCAAAGAGGAGGTGTAAAAGTGGCAACTTTGGGGAGAAACGGGGATGTGGCATCGGTACGGTGCCCTGAAGTGAGAGCTGCTTTTGCCTTGATGCCTTAAAAAAGCAAAAGAAACGCCCTGGAAATCTTACAGGTCCTGCATCTGGCTCTGCGTGCAATCTTTCTTTCCTTCATTAACACTTTTGTCAGTTTGGATGAGTTAAAAAGGAAATCCCCTAAAATTACACAGCAAGATAGATAAAACGGGAAAGCGATGCTATCCCCTTGCTGATAGCACTTCAGCTAATGCACACATGCAAAAGGTCGGTGCTTTAACAAAGGAAGCTAGCAGATCTTTCAAGACTTCTTTGGACAACCTCTTTGAGGTATTAATCATATCAGTGTTTGCTCCATGAGGCTGTGTGCATTTCAGGCACCGTTCTTTCCTCCAATTCTTTAAACAAGGAAATACTTCTTTCCTAGTATTCAGAGGTCAAGTTTGGTCCCCTTTTGACACCTCAAATCCTTTCAATTTGCCTGCTGCTGCTAAGCTAAATGGTGGTGTGAGGTAATTTATTTGGGAGCAGGGTTAAAGTGTTAATGAGAACACCACATTTTTCTTAAGCTCAGCAGAACTGAAAGCAGAATTCTCAGCTGAGAGAGAGCAAAAAAGAAATCCTCAGCACATACTGGAGCCAAGAAGCATATGGAGCCATTTTAATCCACAGTTGTACAGCGTCTTCTCAGGTTTCAGTGAAGTAAATCTAAAGCGTAGTTTGAACCCTATACGTACAGGAAGTCCGTGCATTCGACATCACTATAAAAGCAGACTAATTGGAGCCCTACTCTAGTGAGGTGCTGAGAGCCTTCACCTCCACTTGGAGCCAAGAGGACGGGTAAGCTTAGCACCTTGAAGGATTAGGCTTCTAAATGTTCCTACTGCTGATAGCACATTTGCTAGGAGAATTGATTTGACAAGGGTAGCGATGTATGGCCATTAAATTGTTTGCAGATTTGACCTATCTGTCCATAATAAGAAATAATACCTGAAGTGCCATAACTCTGTCAAACATTTCAAAGGAATACTTGTTCAAAGATCGAATCCATTATGTAATCTCATAATGTCAGATTAGGACATAAAACTATGGAACATGACACAGAGCAGTATTACAAGACATACTGTGTCAGAAATTTTATAAACAATTTCTTCTGGCCCGCTCACATGTTATCAGTTTGAGTAGTGACTATGATGCATTTCAAATTTCTTCTGGCAGCTGGAGACAAAATGATGTGGCAAAAATGTGACTGGAAATATCATCCAGGGGCTCTTGAAAAAGTATTTTTCCACAGCAAAACACTACAGTTCCTGTTGTGGGGGAACATATGGGGAGAAGGGGAAAAGAGAAAGGAGGGCAGAACAATCAAAAACAAGGAGAGTGACTTTAATGACTGTGTGCCATTAAAGTGAACCAGAGCTCTCAGCTAACAGCCCTCCAATAATTCATAATAAAGAAAATGTAAAAATATGTTACCTAAAGCCAGTGCAAGGGTTTAGACTTACCCAGTGCTTATGCCTACAATTCCATAAGCATCATTTTTCTCCATATGGATTTATTTTTATTACTTTCTATTTGTCTGGGTGTAAGACTACCTAGGAAAGATAAATATCTTTTACCTTGGTAAGATCTATCTGATCTCTGTTAAGTATAAAGCATATTGGAATTTGGGGAAATAGAAAAGCAAAATAAATTCCCACAAACTAAATCTAAAATCAAGACAGGTATAAAACACAGAGCTGAGAGGGGAAAAGGAAATAAACCTGCAATCAAATAAATAGTGATCTTCTTTTTGAGACTCATAATAAAGAAAAAATATTTTAACTTTCCATAAGTGACAACTGGTGGAAAAAATAGGAAGCAGATAAAAAAAATAACATTGAGCATGCTAGGCTGGTGAACATCAGATGCAGCTTTCTTTTCTGTGATTTTTCTATTTAATCTTCATCTTTTTTATGACCTTATTCATTTGAAATAATGTATAAATGTATGTATGCTTATAAAAGAATATATGAATGTCATATGCAGCATTTTTGTGAATTGAAATTTAATCAAGCAGAAGCACTGGGCCCCTTTGTCGTCTTCTGCCATGGCTGGCGCAGAATAGCAGAGCCCACGAAGCAGTGCTGTAACTGGAAAGCTCCTGATTTTAACTCCCATGTCCCACCTCCACCAGCCTGCCCCAATGACAGCACAAGGGAGGTTATAAAGAGACTATACCAGGACAGAGGCCTTGTGAAGATCTGCTCATCTCCCTTGGCAAAGCAGCATGTGGTGAAGGGGTTGCGGTTCTGCAGCACATCTCGGAGGAGCGGATGGCTCAGGCCTGTCAAAGCAGCACCAAGGCTCTCTGGGATCTGCCAGCCCTTCTCAGAGGAGCCTGCAGTGCAGCAGTGAAGTGGCACCCCAGGTACCACCCTGCTGGCCTTCCCTGGTGCTCTGCCTTGGGGAAAGGGTGACAGAAGAAGGATGCCAAGACACAGCTCTGTCGGGGACCAGCTGAGCGGACTCCGGGTTTTTGTCTTGCTTGTCTTAGCACAGCAAGCACCAAGCAGGTTGCACACGCCAGGAGCAGGAATTTTTGGGAGAAACATGCAAGTGCTGCTCCGCTTGGCACAGCAGATATTAAATGGGTTTGTCTCCCTCTGTGAGCCATGTGGGCAGGCCCAGCATGGGTACACATCAAGCATGATGAGTGGAGGGGCTGGGAGCTTCTCTGCACTTCTGTACCCTCTGCAGGAGTTCTGCCCCTTGGCTTCCCCCTTCCCTGCAGGCTGCAGGGCCTGCTCCCTTGCTTTTCCCACAGGTAGCATCCTGCAGACTGAATTTTGCTTCTGCCCCAGGACAAACCAGTACAAAGTCAGCTTCCCATCCCCCCTCTCTCCGTGTAGGAATCGTGCAGAGCAGGGCTGTCAGGAAGCTGAGACTGGACTGTGCTGAGCAGCCTTAGCCTTGGTAGCAGCCCTTGCAGGATGCATCACACACCAGGAACGTCCGCGCCCTGTGACGATTCCCCATGGGCGGCTGCTGCCTGAAAGCTGTCAGTTAGCCAGCACCTCTGCATTAGCGGATGCTAACTGGGTCAGTATTACTTGCATTAGATGTAATCACGCTCTGTTCCCTCCTTTCTCTTCCTAATAAGTGGCTGCTTCCTTACATCCCTTCTGGTCAGCCCTGCCTGTCAAATGACATATCTGTCAAAATATGCATTATTCAAAAATGGACCTGTTGCCAGCTATGTGAGGCTGGGGGATGGGTTCATGTATCATATCACTCTTCCCTTCCATACATCTCAATTTCCTGCTTTCTGCATGATTAATGTACATTTGCTTCCCTCTACATAATGTAGACAGCAAAGAATGAATTATGCTGCTTCATTACATTAACTGGTAACATGTCTTTCCATACCTATACACTCTAATCACGGCTTTCTTGTGCCTTATGTTTGTAAATGAACTACATAGAAGGAGTAAACATAGAATAATAGCGTGCTATTATACCATGTAACATTCTCCTCAAATGTAACAAAAATCAGAGGGGGACAAAGAGGTGTTTCTCCTACTACAGAGTTAGTTTAATTTGTCTTCATAATTTTAAAGTTATCGCTGTCCTCACTATACATACATTTGATCTTTTATGTTGAATTTCAGTAGTTTTTACTAAATTCAAGGAACAGTAGATAGACATTTTCTGCATTTTATAGAAAATGAATAAAAGTAAGAACTAAGATGTACTTTAGAAATGCAGGCTATAAGAAATTGTTCACACATGGAGTGGTTAATCTCTGCCTAAGCTTAAATCTAAATAATACAAGCCAATATTGGCACTCTCAGACAAACTCCAGTATTGCATCTGGAAATAACAATATTATGCAGACTTGAAGATATTAGCAGCTTGAAAACAAAGAGCAATAGCAGATGCTATAAAATACACAGAATCAATCCTGCTTGGACATTTATTGCATTAATACTATTTTCAATTTATTTAGCAGCAAAGTGCTTTTATTACTGACTACTGACTACGTATGAGTGAGAGTGGGTGTGGGTGTTGTACACACAAACGTGCATATTAGCTGCTTTGCCTGGCATAAACAAACCCTACGAGGATAGCAATAAACTGCTTTAACAACACATAGCATCATAAGATACGCCATAAAGACACAGCGCAAGAGAATATTGATTCCAGAGATCAGTTGGAGTTTAGATACAGGGCATAAAGACAATATTAACCAAAGATGGTTGTGTTTAGAAAATTAGCACTAATAGCTTATCTTTGAGAAATTCAGTGGGGGCTTTAACCAGAAGCAAGAAACCAGCTGTTGGTTGCTGTTTGTCTTTTTTTCCCCACTTTTACTTCACAGAGCCTCCAGAAGCTTATGTAGAAAGAAAATCAATTAAATAAAAATGGACAATGATGAAGAAGTCAAGAGAGCAATTTTAAAATCAATACATTGCTTCAAAAGAAGCTCACAATGTAGCTGCAGAATATGGAATAGGAGCTTGACATACCATGCAGAAACAACACTGAGAACCAAAGGAATATCCCACAATACTTTCATATTTATCAGAAAGGATGGTATGGAAAGATTTGTAATAACCCCAGGCATTGTAAGCACATCAAATCGATCCTCTGTTGCCTATTCTAACTCCTAGAGGATAACCAGTGAAATTTCAGACATTAGGCCTTGTCTTTGAAGTAATAAATGGAAATGCTTGAGTTTAAAGAACCCAGAACTTCAAGAGTCAGCCAAGAATGAGCTCTTGTAGTAACTCAGGATCAGCACAAATATCACCCACTTCTGCTAAAAGTACAAGACATAATTTTCCAATTTTCAAATAAACACGTGGAACAGGCTTAAAAAAAAAAGAAAGAAAAAGCAACAATTAAAAAATAAAACTCTGCCAAAGCTAAATGTTCCATTATGCATGCAATTTTCTCCCCAAGGAGTGGGCTGAAGAATGACCAAACCACATGTGAAATGTTAGTCATGTTGTTTGACGCACTTCTGGGTGGTTCTTAGATAGTGTGGTAAGGACCGTACAAGAGCTTATACAGACTAGTGGAAAAATCAAGGAAAAAACAAAACAACAACAAACAAATGAACTTCATCTTAATGTTTGCTTACAAGATGATGTGGGCAACTTTATGAAACCATCAGTGATTAAAGTCACTTAAATCATCATAAAATATGGTGATCGCAAAATATTTAACAGGAAACATGAACAGCAGAAAATGGTCTTCAGATAGGGAGAAACTTGCTGCAGTTAGCTATGCTTTAATGCTCCTAAAGTAGCAAACAGTACAACTCAGACCATGAAATTTCTTGACTTGCTTTGCTGTGTCAAAATTAAGGCAGAATTAAATGTGACTCAAGTAGTCAGGCAGAGTATTGAGCCAAAAAATTCTTAGCCATATTCACTTTTCATTTCAAAACCATTTCTGTTTTACTGCAAGTCTGTGATTCTGAAAACATAGCTCAAAAAGATTGCTCTAAAGAAATTCCTTTTTTTTTTTTTTTCCTTTCTTTCTGTTCTTTCCTGCTGTGCAAAACATCTGTGTAGGGATATACCATGATGAGCATGAGGCGTGCAAATACAACTCAGAGCAACTGGCACTTCTGTCAACACAGCACTGAAAACACTGATGTCATTTGGTATTTGCGGTAAGCCCCAAATATTCCTCTTGCAGCAGAACATTTGTTGTCTTCTTCCTATGGAATTTCTGAACTGGAATCAGGACCAGCTACATCATATTTTATTTCTTCCCTTACACCAGGTTTTCTTTTTTGAATTCTTCAGTATCAAATGCACACAAGTTCACATCTGAACTTGAATATTTGGAAGTCTTACCTCTCCCTGAAAAGAGGCTCGTTGGCTTTTCTTTCAGCCGTTATTATTTGCAGATGAAAATTCTTGCTTGTGCTGATGAAACAAAGCAATGTTGTCATGTCTTCCCTTCAACCAATATAGTATTTTCATTAATTTTAGTCACAAAAAATATTTGTAATGAGAAATTTGAATTTAAATTCTTATTTTTCTGTAAGGTATGTTTATAAATCATTAAAATTAATTATTAATACTGTCACTACACTTTTAGAAATGGACATCACCAATGTCTTAGGTATTGTTTGGCTGAATTCTGTAGTGATGGTAAAGAGAGCATTGGACAAATTGAATCTTCAGCTCTCCTGTGGTTAATACCCTAGGAACCTCAAGGATTATCATAATAAAAGCAACAGCAAAGGTGAAGGACAAATCTACTGTATGCTTTCTCTGACTGCTACCCTGAGATCAAGGCACTGCTGAGCTCTGTGCCAGTTGTCTCTGGACCAGGAAAAGCTGGTATAAGAATGTGAATGGGAAAATTGGAATTAAAAAAAATATTGGAGCTGTGTATGTGAGATTTCCAACATACTCAGAGGAGGTATACGCAGCTGGGTAGGCATCAACAAGTGTGTGAAGCTGGCAGAGTCATTACCAGGAAAACTTCAGCGTCCATCTGACTTCCTCCACAGCAGCCACGTGCTGAGCTCTGAATTGCTGCTGCTGCTGCTCTGCAGCACACACAGGGCTCATGGTCACAGGCAGTGCTGCTGCCCTGCACGTCGCACTTCCTTTCACTCTGTACACAGACCCATACTGCTTTCTCAAGCGAGAGTAAATTTGGAAATGAAGACTAGTAGCACCAGGGCTGTATCTTATGAGTCCTCAAGTAAATACTTGCAAAGGCTGCGTCTCTGCTTTGAAGACCTAATGGTCTGGGAGGAAAAAAGTTTTCACAGTTCTGGAGATTGGGCAAAATACAAAATTTACAGAACACACTGGGTTGAGCTCTGTCTTCTAACCCAAATTCACTGTAACCCACCAAAGCACCCCTTCTAGCAATGAGCTCTGCTACAATGAGCCCACAAATTTCTTAGACAAAGCTGGGACTGCTCTTTCGGACACTCTTTTGTCTATAACTGTGGTACGTATCACACCTTTGGAAGTATAATGATTGCAACAAATACAAGTTGATAAGGTACTCAAGGTCTTTGCTGGCTGCTTGCCAGTTAAATCCCTAGCAGGATTTAAGTTTGCTAGAATAAATACCAAAATATTTTCTGTAAAATATAATTCTGTTTGGAGTTCATTTGTGTATATATATATAAAGCTGCTGTCTGATTTATCAGGAATGAGCCTCACAGTTGATGTTCATGATCTGCTCATGCCAGCAATGGTTTCTTGGATTAACAAACTGACACCAGCAGAAACACACAGAATTTGAAAAAGCAAAAAGTCCCCAAAGACAAAATTAGTGTTATGTTTCAACATATACATTTCAGGCACTTGAAACTAGTCTGGCCTTTGCATATGCATCTGTGATTTGTGTATAGGAAACCAGGAAAATCAACAAAAGAAACCAGAACAAATTAATAATCCTCTCCTTCAGCAAATTAAACTTCACTCTGCTAAATTAGTTGACCTTCAAAGTTTGCCCCAGGGGAATGATGTGAGATTGGAGGGTTTGTCTGAAGAAACAAAGATGAAAACTGGGATGAAGAATGTGAAGTGGCTAGTGGAGTGGATGGGCCCTGAAAGGTTTGTTTAGTTACCTTTGAAAAAGTTCATTGAGAGGGAGCACTACCACCACCTCTGCATAAAGATAGATTTGGTCATGCCTTGTAATTTATGGTAAGGGGCTTAATTACCACAGTAAGAAAGTGTGATGAGAGGAGAAGGAAATATTCTTCACAACTCAGCACAAAGTATGCTGCATCAGCTCAAAGAGGGAACCAAAAAAGATGACTACAGAAATCTGCTATGTTTTTTTTGAGATGGTCCGAACCGAGGTAAAGATAGAGTGCTATTCAGCTCACGCATGCTGACTTTAGAGTGGGCATTATTTCAAACTGCCCCAGACACATGAGCTAAGATGACGTGAGTGTCTAAGGGCTGTAATTCAGCTATGGAGGATCTCTTTGGCATTTCAAACATATTGGGTTTCTGTCACAATGAATTCTTGGAGGATTGAATGTCTAATAAGAAAAGAACTAGGAGAAGTAGAAAAGACAAATAATTATGTGGCTACTTAAAAAAAAAAATCTTGTAAACATAAAGTGTTAAATTTAAACAAGATAATTTGTCTCTTGTAAGACTTTGCCTGCCCCTGCAGACTTACAGTCTTATCCCCTTAGCAGAAGGGATTCAGTGTTACATTGTATAAACTCTTCTGTGACAAATATGTAGTTTTGATTATTTTTTTTAGCTTTTTTTAACAGTATTGCTACACAATTTTCTAAAATTTGTGATATGGGCTACAAGTATGATGATTTATGCCAATAGCTGTATGAGAACACAGACATAAAAACACTCCCACAAGTTTTCAAAAGATGAAAGTGTGTGGTTAGTCCCACATACTAGGAAGACTTGGATATGTCTTCCCAGTACAGCTATAACTTTGCTGTCACGGGCACATTCTCTCTAGCAAGATTCTTGCAAAAAGGTGATCTGACTAATATCTGAAAACACTTAAAGGCCTGCTGCATTGATGGAGAGCAGGAAGCATAACCTTTGACCAGCGAAGTAATAACAGTGTAAACTCCTCTAAACACAAAACCTAGCGGAATTAGTGTCCAGTATCAGTCACAAAGTGCATTTAGGGCTCTCTATAAATCTCACCAAAGCATTTAATGAAATGGTCATCTTCCTGTGTAATTTGAAACTGATGTAAGAGCTTTGCACTGGCAATGAGGATGTTAAACGCCCAGAGGACCTGGGCTAGAACCAAAGGAGCACATGATACTGAAGAGTGGGGGCTTTTCACAGGGCTTGACCTGGTACCTAGAACCCATCTGCAGGACCTTGGTGTATGAAAGAACAAATGAGGGCTAGCTACCTCTGCATGGGATCTATAGCATCAGTATGCCAAGCAGGAGCCACGTAGTGCTAATTACTTGGAAACACTGAGGAGAGCAGGCTTATGTGGTCTTTCCAAAAAATATATAGGTGTTTCCATTTTGTTTCACAATTCATGGGTCAGAAGATTTTTCTGAGATGTGGGAAGTTTAGAATCAGTTCCCTCTTCCCCTTCTTCATCTGAGTGGTTCAGAACCCACCTGCTGTGTTTCCAGCAGAATCTCTCGAAGGAGCATAGCAGAAAGACAAAGCTCAGGTATCCTTGCTGGTGCCTAGAATGAATGGGGGTGGCAGGTCCTTTTTTTCACTGTGTTGCTACTGGGCATGTATTATCTCATCAGAACTCAGTGCACAGGCTCAAGCCCATACATTTTAGTAAATCAAGGATGGATCAACAAACATATTTTAAGTTGATTTACATTAACTAATTAAAGCTGTTTTATTCTAATAAGGTGCTCGATGTCAGCCAGGTTGTTACTTTCTTTATCTGAGGAAGATTAATGGGCTTATTTTCTACCTAATTTTCATCATGATATTCAATTCTTATTGTGATTTTCTATTTAATGTGATATTATCATGATTGTTTAATAATCATATTTGAGCACCCCTAAAGTGAAGCTCTTTCTTATGACCTTGCTGAAGATTTCTTTCTAGTGTCAGAACCCCTGCATGAGCAGGTGTTACATACTTTGGCAGTGATAGAATTATTCTTTCATAGTCCATAGAAGCTCTTAAGCTGCCTTCATCCCCATAGCGTCTAAACTCCATTGAGTAGCACATTAACTGATGAGACTAACATCCATCATCTTTGCTTCATTCTCCTCTCTTGAGGAAGTGTATAGAGAGAACATACAGCTTGGGTGGGGTTTCCACTGCATTTTATTTTTAAGCGTGCTTGCTGCTAGGTTTCAAAGAAATTCTCCCCTCACGTGGAGCAGAGACTGCAGAGAAGTTTCTAAAGGTCTTTCATTCCTGACATTATTTACACTTGTGTCTCCATTCACTTTCAGTCTTGTCAAGAAATTAGCTTTATTATGACATATGATCCAGTGCAAATGTTAAGAAAAAGAGATCCTTTTATTAGAGCATTTTATATTATTAGGTCTTTTGCATATATAATAGAAAAAGCTGTCCAAACTGTCTAAAGATTTTTTTTGGTGTGGTTTCCTGGGTATGCGTTAATACTAGTAGCTACAGCCATGACTCCTTACACACATAGCTACCAGTACAGACATCCAGCTGAAGTTTTACTGCTGAGTAAAGGCTGAGGGTTGCTAAAGGCCATCCTTAAATTTATGGATTATTTGTCATTTTAACTGTTCAGCTTGATATGCTAGGAACATCTCTAGGATGAGGTGGTACTAATACTGATGATAAAGAAATATTCTAGTTTGAGGGTACTTAACCTTGGAGAGCTTGACAGTCATTCTATATTTTGATTGCACACAACCTCTTAGTAACAATTGCAGATGAATGCTTTGGCAGTGTTACCACATTGGCATCAAAACACTGTATGGGTGCCACTCCCTTACTGCACTTCAGAGATGGATTATGAAAGCAGTATTACTATCCATCCAGAACATGATCATCCTGTAATTGTATCCCTTCACCGCTCTCACTGCCTTACTTCTGTGGCACTCATCCTCAGCCTTGGCTCGCTGCCACTGCTCCTTGGGGAGAGGAGCTGCTAAGTCCCCTAGTACTGTCAATCAACCTTAGCTTAGCAGTTTGCTTAGCTTAGCACACAGCTTCAGACTAAACATGAAACAGGACCACTTCAGTGTCTTCAAATATGTAGAGGATAAAATGCTTCCGGGCCACAGAATTTCCCATCTAACCTCTCACCTGTCTCATCTAACTGGTCACTGTCTGTCACGGGCCAGTGAAGTATGTTGCAGCGGTACCAGCTCACAGAATTCTGTCACCAGCTGTGCTGAATTTATAAAGCTTCAGTTCTTAAACTCCCATGATCTCTTGAAGATCACAGTTTTTTGTTTTTTTTTTTTTTTTGGAAACTAGATTTAGCCCCATAAAAACAGGATTCAAATACGTATTAAAAACATACAAAAGAAACCCACACTGTACTATTTTAAAGAAAATTTCATTATATGAGGAGGACTAGAGCTGTGATCTGAACTCTCAGGTCTAATAGTGCTGATGTTGCCAAGTATGAAGTAGCCCTTGCTGATAGATCTATAGGGAAAATTTGAACTCTGTGCAAAATCGCTGTACTTCCTAATTTTCCCTAGATTGTTTTGAGCAGGTCAGTTTTCCTCTTCCTATTTGATAAGAAATCTCTTTTAACTACTCTCTTTACTCTTGCCACAAAGCCACACACAGCATTTCCTGTTGAATTTTACCCTCCATCTCCTGTGCGATTAGCATAGGAGTAAATTTTATTCCTGCTTTGATTTCTTTCCACTACTGCTGTTCTTCTCTCTCCCCACCTCTAACAGCTACTTCCCTTTCTTTTGCTGTCTGATTTTTCTCCATCCTTTCATTCCTGACACGTTAGTCCTACTCCTACACTTTCTGTGTTCTCCCTCTCCATCACACCCCTCCATTTTGCGTCCCTGTCAGCCCAGCAGCAGAAATCAAACTGACTAGCGTCCCCATCCCTTGCTGCTATTTCACAGCTCCGGAGCCAGATCAGTTTTGCACTGCTGTTAGCAGAGCCTGAAGAGAGGAAGGGGAGGGAGCAAGGAGGCAGCACAAAGGGCATAGCAAGGAGGCAGGCCGAGGGAAGCTGCACAGGGAGCAGGAATGCGGCTCCCACATGAAGGGATATGCACAGCTCCATTCCTCAATCACCAGGCTGCATCTTCCCGTACAAAGACTGTGAGCAAAAGGCAGCTAGCATTTTGAGGGAATACTGGTGGCTGAGGTGCCTGTATGCCTGCAAAGGCTGCACAAGCAAATCTCTGTGCATGCTCACCAAGAGAGCTGGGACTGACATCAGTATTAAGAACTGCTGAAAGCAGTTAAAATACGGGGCTATCTCGTGGCCTGATCGACATTTCAGCTGCAAAAATGCAGACTGCTCCCAGGTCTGAGGGAGTGCACAGTTGGAGCACATGCCTTGGTCCATGAACACAGTATCTAACTCACTACTTTGTAAATGCTGGGTTATCCTGAAGGTGTATCCTGAAGGAACAGTATACAAGATGTCTACAGTCTTGCAATTAGCATTTGGCACCAGAGCAACCACTAAAAAGCCATGTCTTTCCTTACTGGCCAACAACTTACTAGATACATGACATATCCCGTGCTTATTACTGACCCCAAAATACAAAGAAAACAAAGAAAGAAGTGCTTTTACTTTCCCATGAGTTGCAATGGTGGAAAATAATGTTTTCTTCCTCTATTTTGGGACTCTTCCAGTAGGGTCTGTTTTTTCAGGCCATGGGGATCACTGCCATGGATGCATCTCTTATATTTTCTCCTTTCTTTTTGTAAAAAGATTGCATTATGTTGAACAGCTTTGGTATGTAGAAACAAAAATACATGTTCCTGAGAATGAGTGTCCTGTATCCATCCCACTGTGGTGAATACTGAGTATTTCACTGGCATGAAAACCCTATACTGCAGCTATCCTTATCCAAGGCAATACACCCCATGTATCTCACAATCTGTTGACAGTTCACACAGTGACTCATCTACAAGAATGTGTATGTTGTTTTAATCCAATTCGGCATGATGCTGAGTTGTTATTCAAAACCACATCAGCTTCCCATCACCCCATTCAACCTGCCCACTGGATCACTATAACAAAGACACATCAGGAAAAAGATCCAGAAAATGAAAATGAGTTGGAGGAGGTAACCAAATGGTTCCATTTATATCTTCATTCCACTAGATGTACACAAAACTGAAACGCAGCAGTTTTAATAAAGAGGAGGTGAAATGCCTTCTGGCCAATACCAAATTAAGCTGTAGCTCTTGCTGTTGCAGGAGTCATACAGATATTCCATGATAATTTTGAATAGGAGGCCCCAGGAAAATTTGCATTCAATAAGTTATGACATATATTCGGTTTACATATTACTTTCGGTAGAATTCTATCTCCTCATCTCATTCATAGGGAATTTGACCCATTAAAAAAAAAAAAAAAAAAAAAAAAAAAAAACACCAAACCAAAACAAAAACAGAATCAATTATTCATACAGACCAATTCCAGAAAACAACCTAAATATACACCTCGTAAAACAGTTTTGATCTTCAAGGTTACTTGACCAGGCTTTCTAGAGAAAAGCACACAACCATTGTGGCCAAGATTGGTCCTCCTTTATGTGAGTAATCCTTCTTAAATGAAGCCTGGAATGAGCAAGGCAACTTGTTATGGTGTTTCTGGACCACTCGAGAAAGGAAAAGCTATGGAACACTTTAGCTATAGCCACACATTTCCAAATAAGAAACAGTCTCTTCTACCTGGAAAATCTACAAGAACTAGGAAGAATTGACATAGATCTCACATTCTCTCTACCCACACTACTGTCAGGTCTTTTGTCTAGATCAGGTCTTTTGTACGACCTTTCTATGTTTGGATGAAAAACAAAAGACTCAATTGCATGGGAAAACTTGAAGAAATATTATGTTCCAATTGGCCATTTCTAACACAATATAAAAGTCTGTATAAGAGAGGGTCTATACTTTCTCTTTGTTAAAAAAAAATAAAATTTTAGTAGAAAATATAGTAACTATTAAATATAGTTATTTAGTAACAGCCATATTACAAAAATGTTAAATTTATTTTTGTACCCAAGTGATCTTTTGATTTTATTGTTTATGAAAATTGCAAAATCTACATTAAAATTAAGGGGGAAAAACACTTTATTTAAGTGTAATGATGTGTTTTCTGTCACAGGCTTCTCTCTTCATCAAATCCTATTATATCCCACTATTGGGACATAATAAATAGTAGGGAGAATTTCCTACTCAGCAGTTTCATACATATGACCATCTGTCTTCAGCTCAAAGCAAGAGGCAACTGAGTTTCTTCAGTATTATTGTAGTGAAACTGGACTCCTGCTTTGCCCCCAGAAGTAGCAGGTTTTTACCCCGATAGGCAGATGAGACCTAACTCCTAACTAATATTCTGAATAGATTTCTATTTCCCAGCTGAAACCTACAGCCCTGGGGAAGTAAGTCACCTCCTGCAGACAGAAATACAGGACTGTGCTAACTGGAAATACCTAGCCACTAGTAAACAGGATCTTTTGCAACATGCAAACATGATGGATCAACACTGTCATGTCTCTACAGGGATATGGTACAAATGCATGAAGGAGGAGATCTCTGACACAATTTAAAGCTCATACAAAACATCAAGTCAACCTACAATACCCAGACTTTATGAAATAGATATTTTAAGATGAAGTCTGGAATTCTGATTATGTTTGCGGTGTTGATGGGATTGCCCTCACTGTCGAGAGTTTATTCTGCTTTCACCAGAAAAACATTTTAGGCCCAATTCATCCTCTCTATCTTTAGTGAAACAAACATAACAACTAGACTCTGATCTCGGCCTGTATTTTTTGCCATTCTTATTTTAAAATATACACTGTTCTTAGAAATAGCTACTTTCTGGGTAAGACACAGTCTGATAATGAAAACATCATTAATCTATAGTACGGAGACAGATAGATCTTTGACAAAACACCTTGTAAATGGCTCTAACAGAGTAATATTGACTGATTCTGTCAATATTTAGTAAGGAATTTGTTGCAATATCACCGAATCATACAATAGTTTATGTTGGAAGGAATCTCTGAGTTGTCACTTGATTTAGCCTCCCGCTCCAAACAGGTCCAACTAGACGGGACTGCTCAGGGTCTCATCCAGACAAGTTTTGATAGTCTCCAGGGATGTAGACTTTACCTCCCTGGCCCTCTATTCCAGTGTTTAATTACCCTCACAATTATTTTTTTTCTAATATCAAATGAAAATTTCTTGTGTTGAAACTTGCATTATCTCCTCGTCACATCACTGTTTGACTCCAAGAGGAGTCTGTCTTTTCTACAGCCCTGATCAGCCTCTAATCATTGTATACAGCAATTACATCCCCCCCTTCTTTCCTTAAGGCTGAATAATCTTACTCCCCTCAGCCTCTCCTCATACATCATGTGCTCCAGGGGCCACCTTGGTGGCCTCTGCTGGACTCGCTCCAGTGTGTCAGCATCCTTTTTGTGCCAGAAAGCCTCAAACTTGAGAAAATGCCCTAGATGTGCTGGGAATAACCACTGTCCTTGTCTTCCTGGCTATACCCTTGCTATTACAGTACAGTATGCTCTTGGCCTTATTTGTCACAAAAACACACTACTGTCTCCTTTTCAGCTTCCTGTCTACCGGGCGCTCCGGGTTTTTTCCTGCATCACTGCTTTCTATGCAGTCATTTCCCAGCTGTATGGTTGGGTGGGGTTACTTTGTCCCATTTGCAGGACTTTGCACTTGCCTTTACTGAAACTCATGAATTCCCTGTCAGCCCACTTCATCAGCCCATTGAGATCCTTTAGAATATCATCCCTGCTTGCCAGCGTATTGACTACTCCCCACAATTTAGTATTGTACACAAACTTGCAGTGTGTGTACACCTGTCCTGTTGTCTGAGCTGTTAACAAAGATGTTAAACTTTCTTTGTATGTCCAGTATGCTTAATTGGTCCTTTAATCTTCCTTTGCTGTAGGAAGTGTTTTACTCCCACAGACTCCACCACTAGGCTCAGCAGCCTGAGAGAACTGAGGGAAGATCCTACCAGTAAAAACAAAGGCAAAAAAGGCATGGAGTACTCTGGCATTTTCCATGTTCCTTGTCATTATGTTCCCTGACCCACTAAACATTGGTCCGCATTATCCATAGTCTTTCTTTTGCTGCCAGTACATTTATGGAAATCGTTCTTGTTCCCCTTCACATCCCTTTCTAGTTTGAGCTCTGGCTGAGCTTTCACTTTCCTAACTCTTTCTCTGCACATTGGAACAATGTCTCTACATTCCTCCTGGGCAGCCTGTACCTGCTCCCACCCTAGGAATACAACATTTCTGAGCTCGGTCAGGAGTTCCCAGCTAGTCTGAGCTGGCCTTCTGCAATGCTGGCTAGACTTCCTGCAAATCAGAATGACCATTTGCATGATTTGCAAAGGTTGTCCTTGAAGATAAAATATTAATATAAATTAAATATACATGTATGCATTTTGAATACTACTTAAGAATGTACACTTCCATGTATTGTATTTAAATAATTAAGAATTGGAAAGTATACCCTAAGGAAGGTTTGCTCGGTGCTGGGTATGATACTGGTGTGGCTGATGCTATATACGGGTTTCTCATGCAGGAAACAGAGAAGTGGCTCAAACAAAATTTATGCAAGCTTGTCACCAAATATCTGCAAATCTGCAGATTCATATTGTATTGGGCAAATATAATTTTTGGGAGGGACATTTCAACAACATTGCAGGCTCTGACAGCTACTTGCAAAACAGAATGATGGGATAGGTTTTGAGATGTATAAATTGCAACAAGAATGAATTGCAACAAGAATGAATTGCAACAAGAATGAATTGCAACAAGAATGAATTGCAAATCCTCAGGTCTTCCCCAAAAAGGGAGACTAATAAGATTAGTCAAATAACAGGCACATCCAAATGCACACGGAATGTACATTTTTTTATACCTTTTCTCTCATGTAAATTAACTGCAAATTTTTTTCAGAGGTTTGACTTTCCACTTGTGTCAAGATCTCATAATTACAAAGTAGGTAATTGGCCTGAATTGCTTTAGCGGAATCAACTGCTTTAGGGGAATCATTTTTATACAAAAGTGTTTACATGCTGTTACACAGAGACTCCTGTGAAAGAAAGATGTTTTTAGGAAGTGATTCATGGCCCGTGTGAAAATGCAGTTGAAGTATTTCAGCTAGTACATCCCACCAAGGCAGCACCTGTTGCTTTAATGACGTTAAAGAATTTGGCAATCCTGTAGAGAACTGCATTATTGTGACAGACATTACAGACTGTTTTACAAACGTTTGTGTGACTTTGGGCACTGCTACACTCTGACCGATTCACCCACCTTTCAGCAGGACGGTGCCAGTAACAGCTTCTGCTGCCCTGGCAGAGGATGCAGCCCGGGTCCCCTGGAGAGCACGCAGCCAGACCATGGACTAGAGTGGGAGCCAGGGGCCTCATCTGAAAGCTAGACTTCCAAACCCCTAACAAAGTGCAGATGGTATTTTGGAGCGCTTCACTTACGTACTGTGGGTATAAATAAAACATGAAGAAGCATGCCAGACTAGCTCCAACTAGCAGCAGCAGCACACTTCTGTAAAATGGAACCACATTACCATATAAACCATGTGAATTTTCAGAAATATCCAAGAGAGACTTTTCCAAATATTTGCAGACAAACCAAAGGAGAGACTAAACAACACAGGGTGAAGTAAAATTATATTCCTCATCCTTTTTTTTTTTTTTTTCCTTCTAAATAAAGAAAGGTTTACAAGGAGCTGGAGCTGTGATTACATGTAGAGGAAAATTCCAACAGTGTGGTAAATTATTAATTAATATTGATGCACTATCAATCAGCATAGTGCATTTATGGAGTATTCAAAGTTAGAGAAAGACAGGCTAATTAGCAGTCTAGAGGGAAGACCATTTGAGAAAGCATGGCAGAAACTTTGACTCAGATTTACAGTGGTATTTATTGTTAGATGTTATGGGCTGCATTGAATCTGTGTATTCAGTGGTTTCATAAAGATACTTAGTCAAAAAGTAAACCTAAGTACATATATATATATATTAGGATTAAATGTGGTAGAAAAGCATGCACTGGACAGGGAGAGGAATTCCCCCAGATCCATCCATCACACCACTTCCAGAATTGCTCATTTAATATAAGAAAATCTATAGCTAGATTATTTAGCTGAGTAAATACTCAATTTCTATTCCACTCTATAAAGCATATTTCTCTGTCTGGGCAATATAAAAATATTCCTGTTATGAAAATTAAAGGGTATATTGATGTTGGATATTATATGAACAGAGAACTAACACATAGAATATTCTCCTTACATAATATCTATTGTACAGCAACGTAGATTAATTAAGACAGTTTCAAGAATTTTCCTACAGCATTTACAGTATTGGGATTCATCTTTATGCTTACTGAAAACTATAACTTTTTAGAATATCTAGAATGGCAGTTCCTAAGCTTCAAAAATTGCATTGTTGGAGCTTGAAGACTTGGCCACAGATGAACTTTCACTTGTGATAACATAATTTCAAATGGTAAATAAACCATTTGTTGTTCTTGATAAAACAATGGCTATGACAGCCCCTGTTCTGTGGTAGTTCGACTCATGTTATTTTAAAACCTGTCATGGAAATCAACTTCCTTTTCTTTAGCACCACTGTGAGGGTTAATGTAGGTTCATTCACGTTTCCTACTCAGTCTCATTGAGAAGTTTAAAGAAAAAAAAAAGATTTGAAATTGTAATTCAGATTTCATTTTAAACTGCTTATCTCTGTTCGCCTTCTGATTAAACATCATTTTTTTGGGAACCAAAATGTCACATTATCTTTATGACCATGCTCTCCATCAAAGCAGTAAAAGCCTGAAGGTTTACTGCAAAAAGGGTTCCCCTTACTGGTGACTCATTGTACTACAGCACTCAAATCCCCAGTATGATTTTAAATCTCTAAAATGATTTAACCCAAAGCAGCTGCTGGTTGTATGTCTTGATTTGAGGACCCCTCACACAGTCTTTCTTCAAGGCACGCATACGTTTAGCAAACACATGCCAAATCATCAATAAATACTTGTTACTGGTTACTGGATTTGCAAGTGTCCTTTCCTTCCTATATTTGGGTACTTCTGAATAGGAGGGACATATCTGCCCATGTGAGTAAGTGCGTAAGGAGATATTATGTGCTGTGACACTAATCACTTACAATATTTAGAGATATAATACATATGTATTACAGTTATATAGGATGGTTGGAAGATTTTATTGGCATTTACATAGAGTGGCTACAAAAGTGAGACAGTGATAATTAAGTCAGTCATCCCGTAAGTACTGCTAAAACCATTATTCCCTGCCAGTATGTACAGAGGATACAGAAATCTCACAGCCTCAGAGAGGGTGCTTGCAAGAGCAGAGGAGGTCAACACTTCAGCAGTGCATTTTTACACTGTCACGCAAAGACCACAACAGGCCAGAGCTCAGGAGATGGAGATGGAACTTTGATCCTTCAAGAGTGCCTCTATCTATTGCCTAGAATAGTTCTACCAAAATAAGCAGCAGAAGTTTTTAAGTCCTGATAGCTCAATATTTCCCATGGCTAATCACACTACAACCTGCCAGAATGAGGAATATCTCATTTTTGGTTTTGAAAAGGCCAGAAGTAACACTCTTCCAATGGAATTTGGAATATGGGAAGAAACATTCTTCCATTTCCCCTGCCACACAATCAGACAATCCACACTGACATTCCTTCTGCTGGTATGGACACATCCACAACATACAGAGAACACAAGGTGGGGGGGTCGGTAGCTGCATTTCCTCATGCTGAAGGTTAGGAAGGAAAACATAATCTGAAAGGCTGAGCTAATTACTGTTGCTGCAGTCAGGTCAGGGGTGTAGAAAACATCTCAGGTGTCCAGGCTAACCAGGCTCCTCTGTTGGGTAGTTCTTATCATCCGAGGGATAGGCTCAGCTATGACAGCGCTGGGGGCTATGTCACAGTGTGACTTGAAGCATGCTTACCTCTGGTCAGCACTGATAAGCAGAGCTACAGCCCTTCCCACATTTCCTGTCACCTATGTTGTTTGCCTGTGCCCCTCTACTTATTCCCTGTGACACAAATAGGCACATTCTCACAGGCTGTCAGAAAGTTAGCTTGGTAGAGAAGACCCTCCTCCACAAGCACTTTCAGCTCATCTTACACTTACTCTCCTGGATGGTTGCTGGATTGAAAAATGCAACCAAAAAATAAAACCAGAACACACTCCTTCACTATCCTCCATACAGTTCACATGGGTACATATCCCAGTGTAGGCCCTAGCTAACCTCCAGCATCTTCCCAAGACAACAAGCACCTTAGTGTAGGTCCCAGCTGCCCATGTCTCACCTAAAAGGCCACAGCCATAAAAAATGTGTAGCAGGGATGAGGATACTACAGCCCAAGTCATCGGCATCACAGTTTAGCTTGGCTCTTGCTAAGCAGCGAATTGCTGTTTCAGTCCTGGTTACAGCCCATGCCACAGCCACTAGGCTTCCTGGGAATCGACTATCATCAGGCAATGCTAGACAGACCCTGGCAACCCCTGCTGCCAGAACATCCCCTGATAAATAATTTCCATGGCTTTGACTGAAGGGCTGTTCATTTTGTAATGCTCCCTGCTGTGGTGGGATTCTCCCTTGTAAATCTCACCTCCAGGCTTTTTTAAGACTCACAGCTGTGGTGGTTGGGTGCAGAGGCTGTTTTTTAAACCATTCCTAGTTTGACTGGAGAAAAGACATTCCACAACACCTATGCTTGGAATATTTTTTATTCTCGTGCACCAGAGGAAGATTTGTTGAGCATAGTACCTGACTAACTACTAAACTGGAATTCAGAAAATATATGAACTGCTCAGTTACACAGCATCCCAAAATTACATTCTTAAGGGAAGTTACTAAACTGTATATCCCTGCCCATTTCTGAAGACTTCTTTTTCATTGTGTGAGGTAACAACAGCACTGGAGGTAGCAACAGCCCACCCTGGATTCTGACTAATCCTGAAGCTAAAAGCTCTGAATGCAAATCAGATATTGGAATGCTGCTACGAAATAAAACAAAGCACAACAGACTGATGTTTCCTCTTCAGTAGTCATTACTGTCATCACTTTTTTGCCCGTGTTTTCAGGCAAAAAGGTGAAACTTCTAAAATTTCTTAATATGTCCTATCCTCCACTCCAAGCACTAATCTAAATGGGGGTGCTGAAAGCTGACAAGGCAATCACCACAAGAAAATCAAGCTCCATTGATGTAATTTTTAATTTAGAGCTGCAAAATCTTCAGTGATGGTTGGTAGAAAACCTTAAAGTGCAGCTGTGTTCCAGCTTGCTTTCAAAGGAGAGAGAACCTGTCCTGCAAATGGCCAAGTATCTAAAGCATCTGTCTGGCCAGGATGTATGTTGTAACTAATTTAGGCATCTGCTTTTGATGATGCCTTTTTGGGCTGTTGTAGGAAGCAGCCCACACTAATAGTCATGTATGCCATTTTTGGCAGCAGGCCTGTTTCCTTAATTAAAGTCATTTCATTCATACAATCAATAAACACACATTTCCTTCCTAAGTATATCTTGAAAAAATGTTAATTTAGATAAGGAGTAAAATAGTATTTAGCCATGTTATAATAATATTAAATCAGCATTTAAAGTAGATCATCTTTGAGAATATCAGTTTCTTCACTAATGGATTAATAGATTGTCACATTCTTACTTAAAAAATCATCATTTTAACCATGTTAGAACAACCAACAAGAAATTCTGGGTGAAAGCTGCTTTTTCTGGTCCCAAACCTACACTTCCCTCCGCTTCTCTTCCTCTCTCCCCCAAAAATAAAACCAGAACGACAAAAATTAAGTTTACCCTGATACTTAGAATTTGCTGACTTGAAGCCAACTCCTTAACATTGCATCCTGCACTGAACAGCTTTTTAGACATAAATTACTTGCTTTCAGTCTTAACTAAGAAGTTTAGCTGCAGGCTTGAATACCACAACAGAATTCCTTCTGAGAACAGTTAGATTTCAGGTCAGAACCCCATTCTGTTCCAAAGAGCACTTTGCTGTAAGCAGAGGCAAAGAAATATTAGCTTGCTGCTATTTATCTTTTCCTGGCACTGTCGAAGCCTTTCCACCATGTGATAAAGCAATGAAGGCCTGTGTGTTTGGGGCCAGGGGGGTTACCCGGAGCAATCAGTATGCTGTCTCAGGATAGCTGCTCTCTAAACCACCCCACTTCCATCCTACCAGCATCTCTATGAGAAGGTGATCCCCTCTCCCCACCAAGGAAAGTCATTTCTCTTCATCTCTGAGAGCTGAAGCCATAAAAACTAGCCTGATGATGCTGTGCTTTGCTTGCAGCTCTGCCTGTCGCTCCTCTGCAGCAGAGGCAAAGCTGCCAGCTCAGAGAAGTCTTAACCCAGCAGTCCTGGTGGTGGTCCCGGTGGTGGTGAAGGGCTTGCCAGGACTGGGAGGCGAGGACAGAGAAGGGCCCTGCATGGGAGAAAAAAGCCTCAGCCCTGACCTGACTAGGGACACTGAGAAGCAGCAGTGCTGAACTACACCTTCACATAATGAAATTGCCTGTCATTGCCACACTCCTCAACAGCATCTGCCTGCCTTTTCCATTTGACTGAGTGGGCATGCTTCTCAGATGCAGCAAGGTTTCAGGTAAAGTGGGCATCACACTACCTCTTCTTCCTCGGTCCTTGGCATCTCCTTCACTCCTCTTCTCACATGTACACTGCAAGCTCCTTGGATCCTGAGCTGCCTTCCAGCTATGTGTTTGTGTAGTTTCAAGGCTTGTGGTGGTGGTGGCCATGAGGAACTATTCAAGATTAAACTGCAATGATTACAAAAATACTTGATCATGCTGAGTGGTAATTGGTTGCAGTCACCTGAAAGGTGAAAGCGCAAGTTGTTACAGGGACAGGGCTACCTGAAAGAGTTGTGTTCCAGCAGGAGATAATATATGACTGAAGGCAAGAAAAGCAGAACAGATGCCCAAGGAGTTTGTGCTGTGGATAAAAGCAGAAGCTCATCATGCATCTGTTCTCCAACTCCGTCATAACTGAGAGGTATGAGTGGAGAGGTCCAGACAATGAGTTTTCCTTGTGGTCCTGAACTAAAAAGGGTGATGGGTTTCCAAAGCACGCTGCTGTATTAAGGGAGAGGAAAAAAGCATGCTCAGAGTTATGGAGTCCCAGCTACCTGGATAACAGTCATCAATCATCCAACAGGACACACTCTTTTCAAGCTCTAATATTTCTTTCTAAGGCAAATTCCCTAATTTTACAATAATCCTGGGATTTACTGTGAACTGATAGCTGCATGTGAATTTCAAGACAGAATATTTTTTGCTTTGTGGCCTAGAACACAGATGAAAAACAAAGCTATGATTTTGAGACCAGTGTTGTGTCCAAGTTAAATAGGACAAAATAGTTAAAATAGTTAAATTTTTATTTTAATGAATTGAAAAGTTCTTTGGCACAATATTTTTAAAGAAAGGCCCCTCTATGCACTGATGCATCCCCTTTTCCTACTGTGCTAGGTGTCACGTCAGGTAGTTCATTTTCTTTTACCGTTTGCAAAGGTATTTTTGGTTGCCTGGAAATTTATTTATTTATTTATTTATCTTTAATTGCTGTTGAAGGTGGGAAGGTGTCAAATTGCTGGGCACCTCTGAGCCGCTCCGTTCATGCCCTGGCTGGAGGCATCAATTCACAGAATGAGAATCTGGACATGGAAACCTCACCCAGTGGGAACAGTTGGTCTCTTTATGAGGTTCAATCTCTAGAAGTACCTTAACTAGACAAAGAATTAGTGTATGGCCGGGGATAAGCTGCATAGTTCTTGTGCTGTAGATTTATTGCATTTTTGGTAGACTATAGAAAACATCCTATTTCACAGTGTTTAGGAAGCTACCATAATTTCTTGTTCTGCATATTTCACAATTCTTTGAAAATTAATATAGCCTACAGTATATATAAATTTCACAGACCTATAACTGGAAAATACATAGCACATGCTCTTGAGAAATACTGTAAAAGTCTCCCAAGGTTTGTTTTTTCCCATCTGAAATCCACATTGAATGAAGCATCTGGTTGCCATTCTTAATTTCCTGCAAAATGGCTCAGAAAAGACCCATTTCTCATTTCCAAAAAGACCACTTAATTCTATTTGTGTGGTACTGCAAAGTGAGCATAAATTACTCATTCTCTTCCTACTTATATTATGGTAAGTCAAATGACTTCAGTGCAACTAATCCTGATTTACATCAGCATAAGCCAGGAAAGACATAAAGGCTCTAAATTTCCCCAGTGTTTGTTTTCGTACAATATTTTGTCCTTCTGATGGTTATCCGTTACCCTATAAATCTAAGTACTCCTAAACTCATACAGTTCATTAATTTTTAAAGTGGTTTGGCCTATTCTTTGCGACATACTTGTACCAACTCTGGCAGTCATATCTCCCAATCCCATTTCCTGCTCCCACAAGAAGGGGCTAGTCTGAGGAACTTGTCTCGGCTTTATAGCCATGTATAGCCATCACTGCAACCTGCCTTCATGTCTGACTGTGCATGTCTTAGGAGCGATCTAGGAAGAGCTCAACAGAGTGTAATATTTGAACATTTATATTTTGTACTTCTGTAACTGTCATTAACCAAAGGTACCAACTCAAAATCCCCAGTCTTGGCATTTGCAAACATGGGCATCCAGTGACAGTAACCAGGACCTCTAAATATTCCCAAGGGAAAGGATAGACCCCACAGGTTTCTGAGGTACTTACCCGGCTCTTCACTGTTCTCTAGATAACATTTTGACACCTGGTAATTACAATGTATATCAGATTAAATCTGGAGCAACAATGTTAATCTATTAAGATGTCAGTTATGAGATAGTTCGATATAGTACATGAAGAACATTGAATGTCTTAGAAGTTTTCATCCACACTGTACATCAGGAAATCAAATGATATACTCATGAAACAAAAAATCAGAAGCATGATATCATCAGAACGATCCTTGCCTGCCTCTGAGCTATGACTCGTTCAAAGTGTTTTAGAAAGCTGATAACCCTCTCTTCAATCATTACAGGGCACTGCACTAGCATCCAATAGTTTTCATTAAAGACTGATCTCACTAGAAATGTAATGGTTTAAAAATATTTTACACTACCATCAGCTAATGAGTATAACATCTCTGTTTGGATCTCTTCTCACACGTATAAACCTCCCAACATTTTTCTTGCACAGGAAACAAACTATCGCATAGCAAAACATCAGCCTTACACCCTCCTCCTTATAACTTCCTAAATTCTATAGCAATTTGCATTTACGTGGTTTATATGTTCTTTCCACCTGTATGATTTCAAATAATTTTATAGATTTTCTTTTCCTTTAGAGATTCAGCCTTCCCAAACACAGAGATACAATTCCTATAAAAAAGAATCCACTCTATGGTACTTCCACTATCAGTACAACACCCCTGAAATGAGATAGCATTGTTCCCATTCTGTGGTGAAGCATAAAAAATTGTGACTTGTCTCAGATTATACACCAAGTAGCAGAGTAGTTAGGAACAGATTTCAGATTTCTTCATTCCCCATCCTTCTAACACAGGCAACACAGCATGATGAAGACAGGTACTTTAGCAACTTAACCTTTCCATGTCATTTTACTTGAAAAATTGTTCATTTTATCTTTGTGTAGGGATGCTATGGAATGGTCTGCTACACTCTAGAGACAGTTGCATATCACCTGGTATGATAGGAAATTAAGACTGTACTTATAAATTGAGAAGTGCTTTGGGGCTTCTATGGATCAAAGGTACCTTGGAAATGTAAAGTATTTCATAATTTTAACTAAAAAGCTTAGCTTCAGAGTTGTAAGAAATTAGCATTTCCTCTTCTATTTGCTGTCTTTCAGTCTCTGCTATCTTTAATTTGAATTTGCAGCTGTCAGAATGAATAATATGTAGCATCAATTTAAACCCTGCTTTTCGATAAGTTCAGTGTAATAGTTTCACTTTGTCTTGATTCTGTTGATTGCTATTAAATTCTAGATTGTTTTAAATTCCTTGAGACTATCCTGGAAGTATCAATTACAGACTGTAGGCATTTATTAGAATTCAGTTTGAGACAGAGCACTCTCATTTGGCTGGAAAACATTTCTTTCTGTTCTTTGCACTTAATACAGAAGAGGTCATAGAAATATAATTTGCTATTTAAGAAAGTAGATTGCTTAAAGAAATCTTATAAACGATTGTAGAGATTAGAACAGAAAGGAAGGAAATAACCTTTATAAAGAGCATGGATGGAGGCAAAGAACCACATACAACTTGCTTTTTGTCCATCTATGTGGTTTGTGACTGTTCAAAGTCATTGGAAGAAAAGTGACTTGAAAATGTGAAGCTCATAAGCAACATAACTCTCTCCATTCACACAGAAAAAATCCCTTGGACTTGGAGATGGAAAATGAAATCATCAGTTCTTGCAGGTCAAAGTATTTCTGGAATAATGTGTCTTACAACATACTCCCTAAGAAACTTGTTATTTCTGCATGGCTGTATTTTCTTGTGGATCAGAGTTATGTATGCTGTTTGACAGGAAAATGCTGCATAAGCCTCCCTCCCTCTTATTTCTTATAACTACTATGTTATTCCAAGAACTCACTGATGCTCAGAATAAGCAGCAACATCCATAGTTTTCTTTCACCAACCACAACTGGCATACAGCCACTTTTCACAGCCCGAGCTATTTGACAATACTTGTATAAAAAGTACCTAGTCACTGTACTTTGCAAAGAATAAGATGCTCATATCACTAAGATCAATATTAGAAATGGATTGAGAAAAGAATCTGGGAACAGATTAGGGTGGGTCTAGAGCTTAAAATTGAGAGTGGAGTTAGAATTCAGCCTGGATGACACTGAAATCTTGTTGGCTGTTCTTTTGAATTTTTGTCCAAGAGCATGAATGATCTCATAAGATCATCTGGAAGGTGTTTATACTGTGCTTGACAAATACATTCACGATTTTTTACATCTTATTTGTTACTTTACATATTCTCTATCTACAAAACCAATATGTGATTTTTCATCTGATGTGTATGCAACCATTAAGCAACTATTATTTAGGCCAGATGAAAATATTTAGTCTTTTCTTTTTAATCTACATCCTGATTGTAAATCCTTCATTGGCTTTTAAAACTTGAATCTAAACATTGTATTTTCTATTAATTATTCTGACTGAAGTCATCACTAATGTCGATATACTGATTACTAGGTCTTCTTGATTAAAGCTAAAATGGGAACCAAATTGCTACCAAATGTCTACTTGTTTCCATTTTTAAATATATATATATATATATTTTTTCTTTCAAGGATGTTGACTATTTCAACTAGAAAGATTCCCTAACAGTTCCCTACTGTTAGTGGAAGCTTTGGGTTTCTGTCTTCCCTGACTTGGAAGCAATACCATTTATTTCCTGTGGACTAATAAAATAGAAGGAGTTCATCCTTCACTCCTGGCCAGCTTCACCTCAGACTTGATTCTAGTGGTGCAGGTGAAACTTCATTATGTGTGGACAGCTAGTTGTGTTTGCTGTGATGTGTAAATTATGAGGTAGAATCACTGATGCAACCTTGGCATGGATGCAATCCCAGCATGAATCAGAAATTTTACAGTCATCCTTAATATGGTTGTTAAAATGCATGTACCTGAACATTGGTTCTTAGTACCTGGTATTGTTTCCAAATAATCAATACACTCAAGTAATGAAAGAGAAGAGGAAATTCATGCCATTGAGACATGTGAGTTTAAGAAAATCCATAAAACTGAGATTTAATTAAACTAGAAAAGAAAGTGGTAAAAGATTATTACACTTTCAGAGCCAAAATATAGAGTGGATTACATATATAATATATAATTAAAGGTATAAATAAGGATAGAAGGAGAGAGGGAAAGTGATAGAGAAGAAGCTAAAACTACAAGGTAGAATTTATTCTTTTGCACAAAGCACTACATAAACATCTCTGCTCCAGTTTTAATCTTTCCTTCCCTGTTATCCATGGTCCCTTAGTTGCTTTTCCTATTGTTCTTTACTCCATCTCAGTCTGCCATTATTTTTCCTTTTCATGCTTACATTTTTAACTTGTAGTCCTTGACTACAGTAAGTCTAGCGTGTTGTCTATTTTATCTCTTCTAAATCATTTTTGTTTAAAAAAGTCTTTCAAAAAACTGGCATTCAGTTTAATTCCCCCTCAAACAATCAGCTGATCTGGCACAGAACTTCTGGAGAGGCTATTTCATCATTAAACTGAGCCAACTACCTTAGATGGAAATGGCTAAATAAAAATGGATGATTCATAAATAACTTTGCATGCACACAATTCAAATCTAGGGCTTCCTGCAGTGATGGTGTTTATTGTTCTCAAATCTAGGCATTCATGCAAAGGGCAGCAAATCCAGGAAACTAAGCTCAAAAAGTCATTTTAGATTTATCCACATTTTTGACAGATACAAGCTTGAATTCTGTTTGGAGTCTTTATGCCTGACGGCAAGAGGCAATTGCCTCCCCTTTTGCTTTTCATCCCTCCCTTCTCACCCCAATGCAGCAAGTCATCAAGCTATCGGGGAGCAAGTGAACTAGAGTGGACAGAGTTTTCTCTAAAGTCAGAGAAAAGACAGAAGTTGGGCTTTCTATTTCCCTTACTAGTAAACTATGTCCCCAAACCACTCCAAAATCTCACTTTTCTTTCTTTTGAAGTAGGAAAGTAGTCCATGCTTTGCCACTGCTGTTGTTCAGCCTCAGCCCAACCACACCATCTTCAAAATACAGCTTCCTCTTGTGCTTAAGCTCATCCAGGACTAGTGACCTCCTCTCACCAGGAACTGGACTGAACCCATGCCCGGTTGCAACAGCCATCAGAACATTAATGCTACTTGTGTCCCCCCCGAAGCTGATGGGGTAGATGGAAAAATTGCATGTCATCAGGACCATTCAGCCATAAAAGAAGTGTGCTTCCTCATTCAGTGTCCTGAAATCCAGATTTACCCTGACGTCAGAAGTACAGTGAATCCCAGCGTGCTACTGGAAGCTGTAAGGGCTTATAAAGTCTCCCAAGACACAGGAGCCAGGCTGCTCCCCATGGACTCTGTTGGGCACAGACACAACTGGGGAAGCAGAGCAGAAGCCTCCTTCCAGGGCTCCTGGCATCTGTATCGCCCTGCCAGGTCAGATAAAGCTTAATGCCACTGGGAACACTTTGTGGGTAAAAGCTGGGTTTATTGGGTTGACATGACACAAGCAGCTCTGTTTTCCATAGAAAAGACAGCAACTGGAAACTGAGCAGAGTATTATACAGAGCTGTAATGACTATGTACACTACACAACATTCATCATTGCTTTTGCAGACTGACTGGGACCATAATAAATACATGACTATTTGATATATGTCCTCAAAAAGGTCATCCAGAAGCATATCCTGGGAAGCACCTCCTGGCATGAAGTGCAAGACCAGCCAAATTGTTTAACTCGCCAGTATATTTTTAGAGTTCATTTAAAACATTTTGTCATGTATATTCTCTTTTAAAGAATGATACATCACCGCTGACAGTCAGTGCATACTGTTTTCATAGCCTAGCTTTCATAAATATTATGAACAAATATCACAGTGGTATTGTTATAACGAATTACAGTGATGTGTTTCTTGAGAGAGTGCCAATGACTGGTTTATATCCTCTGTGATGTTAGTGTCACTAGAAACGTGGCACAAATCTTTTCCCAAGGTTCAGCAGTATCTTCAGGCCAATAATGCTATGCTCTCTCTTTCTTTTTTTTTTTTTTAAACAGTTTCCTCTAAACATTGATGTATAGCCTTTTAAAATTTTATTTTAATATGGTCAATGATCTAACAACGCTTATTAAGTATGAAGTTCCTTTACTGTAATCTGGAAATAATTTTCCTCTGACTCTCACCAACAGCCAAACATAATAAAATATGTATAAGCCAAATAATGTTACACAGAGACTCTCAGGACTATGCAGGGTTCTCATACAACCCTGCAGCATCAGAGTTACAGAATACTGCAGTACAGGTAGAAAAGGAAGCTCTGAGCTCTTTCCATCTACTGGTAGCTTCTCTGGGAGGGGAAGAACATCTAGCAGTGCTGCAGAGAGCCTGCAGCAGGTTCCCAGTCACACACCTGTCAGCCAGAAGCTGGGGACAAGCTCTGGGCTTTCCTTGGGGGTGCCCTGCTCCCAGTCACTGGGCACTGTCTTTGCACGAGGTCTGTTGCCTTGCCAACACCCCAACAACCTTCCCAGGTGGACCGCTTCCTTCAGGAAAGGTGTGCCAGCAAGCACCCTTAGAGAAAGAGGGCTGGATGGATGTGAAATTGTTTTTTATAAGATCTGTGGGGGAAAAAATGTCATATGTTTGCCAGCTGCTCATCTTGAGATAGGCTTGAATTTGGAGCCATTAAAATAAAAATAGGATTTTTAACTTTTCCTTTTTCATGGATTTTAATCTAGCCTACCCTGTGAGAACAATAGTTCATTTAACTCCAGCTGTGTTCCACCACATTCATTTCAATAATGTTTGGTCTACTGAACATACAGAATTAAGTACCTGTGTGTTCTGAAGTGGCACAGATATTTTGTCTTAGACTCTTAGAAATAGAAAAAGTTCTGCACAACAATACACTAAGAGGAAATTATATGTGAATGTATACCTGGTCACAGCTGAAATGCCAGCATTTGCTAACATACACACTGCACAGTATGGTAAGCATTTTTATAATATACAGAACAAGATATAACAGCAACTACCTTTGCAACTTTGCTACTCTACCCAAGACATCAAATGTGCCTTCACAATAGTAACCTGTCCCAAAGGAATTATAAATGCTCTGACTCTTTCAGCATTGCGAGGCGTTTGAGATTTCACAAGGCCCCGTTTACTTCCCACATAGACAAGGATTTTTTTTCTCCCTCTCTCTCAAAAAGAGAAAAAAAAGAAAAGAAAAAAAAGAAAAAAGAAAAGCAAGAAAATTTCCAGAAAGATAAGGAGATCAAAAGTACTGAGTGAAAACAAAAAGTCTTTGCCTAAAAGAAGGAAAAACCCTAAGGGGCCCAGAGCTGCAGTTTCTTAATTTGACAGGCATTTAGACGGGTAATTGATGGGGCAGTTAACATGGCTCTTGACCAAAACAGCTCATATGCGATAGCAATGTCACATTTATAACTTACCAAAAATCATGCTAATATGTATTCCAAGAAAACACATCCACTTCATTAAATGGGAGAAAAAAGATCCCATACATTAATAAACACATGGAAAGTTTCAAGTTTGAAGTGCGATATAGTTATTTCATATTATTTCTACAAATAAACACACAACGAAGACATTTTCAAAACCTCTTTTTTTTCTGTTGCATTAGGCTACGCTACCTTTGCTACAAATACAATAAAGCAAATTGTCTACAGTCCAGGTTTACAGTGGAAACCAATTGCCTCCCACACTGGGGAGAGGGAAAACCAGGTCATTTATCAAAAATCACTAATGCCTAAAGCCATGGGTTACTTTTCAACCCAAAGGATAACAGTTTTTCCTTTCAACTACAAATTCCAGTCTAGACGTGCTTTATGATACCTTTTGAAATGCCTTTTTGCCTAAAGTGTGCTCCAGTGTCACTTACCCTCAGCTGAGGCTTCTTTATATTAATCCAGAGCCACCTGCCTTCCACAGGCACTAGCAAAGCCTTAAAAAGGTAGCCAGAAGAGTTCCTCCACTTGTGAATTTTTTTTTTTGCAGGCCGTTTGCTGACTACCTCTCTGGCAACTCCAGTGCTTATGAGTAAAATATATATGTATACACTTGGAATTTGGCATTTTTTTTTTACTCTCTTCCCCTTGCCCTGTAAATATTGGTTACTATAGTGATTTTGATGCATAAAGCAGCAGAGGAACAAAGAGACGTGCTCATAAAGGAAGTGTACCTTTATAAGTATTCTGGTCTTCACTCACGTGGTGTGGTAGGCTCTAGACAAATGCATGGAAAGAAGGCTGCTGCCACTAGGAACCTACAGGCTAGTTCTGTGATCAGGCCTGACATGCAGAAACTTGATAGTCTTTCTTGACAATGTTAACTGGTTGCCTTATGTTATAGAACAACTTTGGGCACGCCGTTGTGAAAATTAATCTTAGTATGTCTGTAGCCCTCTGTGACAGCTTGCTACTAATTACAAAGCTTACATTTATTACAGGTGCATGGGGTCCCTGCTGACATTTCAACTCTTAATGGCCTTTCTTCAAGTACACACCAGAACTCAGCATGTCTGTTGTTTAGCACCATGCAGGCCTCAAACCATCACTGGAGTCAGCAACCAGCCAGCAGTGACACAATCACTAGTTGCACTTAAAGTTCCAGTTGGACCTTAAAAATTGCTATAGAGAAAAGCAACAGAAGTGAGTACTTCATTGTCATTTACTGCATAACTGCAAAAAGTTGAAAAGCCTCTGGAAGTGGGGATGTAATGTTTTGCAGGAATGACAAATGGATAGAGAACCTCTGGGAAGCAGCACCTCACACCCACCACAGGCCACATGTGAAACCATACAAGTGAGGAGTTTGTCACTCTCGCTCCATCCACACAGAGATGAGCAGCTCTATCAGGTAAAACTGGCCAGTCTGCTACATGGCAGCTGTTTGAGGTGACAAGATTTGAGTAATCTGAAGGCCAAGCACTTCCCTTAGCCCTGTGAAGCAGAGCTGAGGTACTCTGGCACGACGCAGAGCAAGCTTCCCATTACCCTACTGTCCTCCCCTCTCCTTTAGATAAATCTCCAAGAGCCATGAGAACTGCAATTTGCCTGAACATTAGTTTCACAGAAAGAAAGCAATTCTTGTTTAGAGCTCTCCTGGCTATGTACAGGTTAAACTAAATATCTACTAAAAGAAAAAATGCTTTCAGATACCGGCATGTGGTAACTGTAAATATTAATTTACGACTCATGAGTAACTTGGAAAATATGAATAAAGATGAAAGAAGTGAAAAGAATGGCTGAAAATTTTATGACTGAACATGCTGAATTTGATTAGTTATGATTAATGGGGGTCACATTTTGTTCCTTGTAAACAGTTGAGTAATCACTGTAAATCTGTGAAAATATTCACAAAAAGTGAAAGGTTTTAGCCCAAACATCAACCCACACAGGAAACATGTACTGAGTTACTACATAGCTGCTCAAAACCTAAATCCTCTACAGCTTGTGGTATTACAGTCAGCTTTCTCTTCAAGTTTCTGGCATCATTGTCTATTTATTCCATCCAAACATGATCACATAATATCCCTGTGGCAATCACAATTCCAGCTATATAAAAAATATTAAAATATGCATACATCACTGGCTAGTTTGAATTTTTACTTAAAAAAAAAAGTAATCACTATGTTTGTGGATCTAATAACATCACTAGCATATCAACTAAAAATAGCTGGGACCAAAATGAGGACATGTCAAGAGGAAGATCTTGAAGGTGGTCTTCAGTGCTTCAATAGTGATCCGTACTGAGTTTGGTTAGAGAAAGGAGCCAATTTAGAGACCCACTTTTGTCACAGAAAGATCTGGGCAGGGCCTCATGCTCAAGCCATGACCAAACAGTCCACAGAGTGAAGAAAGGGAAGGCCCTGTCCAGTCTGTCCCTAGAACCTGGAGACCATTTCTCTGCCCTGTCACCCACCAAGCTGTCCACCAGTCTGCTTGCCCTTAGTCCGTAAAACTCCCTGCATTGCTTGTCATAGATCTGGTACCCATGAAATCCATACCAGTTTAGGCAGAGAAAACATTTCCTTTTTCAAAACAGATATTTTTCTGAATTCTGACCTCCTGTCACCTTATCTGCTACAGACTTCATACGCTCTTCAGGCTGACTTTACTTTTACGGTATTTTAATACTTTTAATGTATTTTAATTTTGTCTCCAGGAACAGACTAACACTTTTTATTCAGAGCCCCAGTGGTGATTTAACACCCTCCCCGAAGCCCACACTTGAGTTCTTCAAATTTAAAATGCAACCTGACAGCTGTTACAAGCCGAAGATGCAGCAAGGTGAATTTATAAAAGTCATTTCCGTATTTGATGAATACTGCTGAGCTGTGCAAGCAACATTATCGAACTGTATCTGCCTTAAGTTAAAAATATCAGCCAGCAAATGCCAGATACGGGGTATAAGAATGTTCCTTGTTGCTGCATATTTACTCAGTCAACTCCGTAGACAGGAACACAAAGGACCCACAGGGGATATCTTCCAGCTGCCAGGCAAAACTTGGTTTGGTTTACTGAAGCACTGAAGGTGTTTAGGTTCTGAAAGCTCTCTTGTCTTTAGAGACTACCTTCTTTAATGAAAATCTGAAACATTTTCATTGCTTTCAAATCTCTTCAGGGGTTTCATGTTTTCTGTTTTCAGCATGCTGATGAAGTAAAGTTTTCAATGTAAATAATAATAAAAAATTCAATGTAAGCAACAGAAATACACACTTATTTTCATTCCAGGTGAACGTCTCCCTCTCTCTCTCCCTCTCCCCCACCTTTTCCTGTTCAAGAAGAATGTTTCACTTTATCCCTCATGAATTTTGTTTTCTTCACCTGCCTGGAGCAGACTAGCCAAACTTTTACAAAAAATGCTCCCCTCCATACTAAAAACAAGGACAATCTCCCTTTTTTCTCATTCTTTGAAATGTCTTTTTTTAAACACTCTTTCCTCCTCAGTATCCTTAGGCAGTGGTGAATCCCTGCTTTCCTGCAGAGATTCCTTGAATATGTCCTTCCTTCAAGCCCACTATTTCTGCTGCTTGTATCAGGCAGGACAGGTTGGCTAGCAAGTAACTTAATTCACCATCTTCTCCCCGAGTCAGAGGGATTCCTTTGCAATGTTATCAGCCAGGAGTCTGGGTTAACTGGTGGGCTCTGCCCAGGGCTACTGCCTGGCAATCTGGGCATTAGCCTGTCTTGTAAGTGCAAACATAAGCTACTATTATTACCTGGTGGTATTGCAGCATTATCTGAATTGAGAAGCTTAAATGGGACACCAGTGAAATAAATGATTGTAAAATTAACCTCAATTTTAGTCATGAAACTGATACAAGGATTCAGTGTTGTCTTCCGAAGTCCGCAGTGTAAGCCTTTGTCACTGCGTCTTTAGCACAGGATGCTTCTGAAACAAAAGGGAATTTTCAAGGGCAGGAAGGCTTAGGTGGAAGTGGGAGATTACATTTTTCAGACACAGATATCTGTTTTTTTGATGTCCAGGAAGTCCATATGCCAATTTCTGTCAGGTGCAAAGACAGAATTTTTCACAAAATACCTAAGGGACAGGGGAAAAGATTGTAGTCACAGTCCATTTTGGTACCATGATGTAAAAGGGTTGTGGAAGTTAAATTCAGACTGCTGCAATGGAGCAGGGTAGGCTTTCCACGATAATATCCTCTACAAAAACAAAACATAAAAAACAACAAAGAAATAAGGCCCAAACAACAACCCCCCTCCAAAAATTCTGAAAGGGTTAGTTCAAAAACCATGAGGTCTACAGAAGGCCCGATGTTAAATACAGTTAAATACACTGTATTAGAAGCCTAGGTAATATGTGTGGCACAGACCAAAGAGAAAACAAAGCAGTCTAAAACCTCCTCGGCATGGACAGCTCAATAAGAAAGCAATGGCAGCTTTCAATGGCAGAATATCAGCATTTAAAAAACTGGTAAGCTTGCAGAAATCAGAACAGAAAGGCACATAAAATAAAGCAGCTCAAATGTAAACAGGGAATAAACAGGCCTAAAAAAGTACTTGAAGAGTGCCCAAATTGATAATAAAATATTCTTTGAACACATCAAACGCAGGAAGTTATCTTGTGATCAGTTGATGACAAAGATATAAAAAAGGACACTCATGGATAATAATGTCACAGCCCAGGTGCTCAGTGAACTATTTGTTTCCACCTTTACTGCTGAGGACATTGGGAAGATTCTCTTGCTTGACACACTTGTAGCACAACAGTATGACTTTAAATTTTGTAATGAAGTTACAAACTTCAGAGATTCAGAGAAGGTCAACTAAAATCATCATGGGGATGAAGCACCTATTATAAACACTACATAATCTACGACTCTTCAGTGTTGAGAGGGAAAGGCCAGAAAAGCTGTATGATCACAGCTTACAATATAAGAAAGGAAGCGGATAGCTGATCTAACAGAATAAAATCCCGAAACACTATAAAAAGTGGTAGCAGACACCACGAAACTACCGGGAGACTGATTCAAATGAAATTAGAGTACTTCCCACAGCAAGGAGCAAAGCTCTGGAACTTACTGCCACAGGACACTGCTGAGGCAGACAATGTCAACAGGTTCAAGTGGAAAATTCATGGAAAACAAGTCCATGACCACTAAGAAGACTGCACAAGCATATGGCCTCTAACAGCCCATGCTGAGAGAGCATGAGGAGAACAGACCACAGAACAGGCCAAGTTTGCAGGTTCTCCTTAGATAGTCTCCTACTGTCTCTGCTGGAAACAGAAACAGGCTAGACAGATCCGTGTCTCATCCAGTCAGCATTTTGGTAACTTCTGTCAAGCTTCTGCATCTTGACTTGCTTTACGTTGCTTTTTGTGTCCTTTAGCTAAATGCCCGCCACAAAATGGGCTGTGTCCATCTCACTATTACCAGGAGACAAGCCACTGCTCCTAGAATGCGAGTATGGATGGTCTTCTGTGGCTGATGTATGAGAGAAATCCAAATGATTCATGAGTGAATATCCAAACCCCAAACTGATATATACCACTCCATAGCAGCATTTATAGAACAAAAATAAACCCTAGTGCTTTGTAGATATATTTCTTTATATCAAATACTTCTGTTTTTAATAAAGGGGCCAGAAACTCAAGCGGAAAACACGTTCAGCAAACTATATTAGTATTGATTAATCAGGACATTGCAGAAGCAAGTATCCTAGTGAGACCTACTCTAAGAGTAATAAATAAAAACACAGGAAAAGCTGGCTAACAACAGCTAAAAGGAGAAAATTTACTCTTCTGCAGAGTAATTTCTGTAAGTTCTAAACTACAGTGGTGCAAAACATACAACAGGATTAAGGCTACTGAAAAGATGAATACCCTCTCCCAGAAGAACTGTAAATTAGAGTGTATTAACAAGAGTCACTTGGATATGTTCATTAGTACAAAAAAACATAGTAAACCAAGCAATAGCTCCCCCACTGTCCTTCACTAACAATCAGAGGAAATACAAACAGATTCTCCAGTACACATGTACCAGACTCCCATCTGGAATATCCCGTATTTCCTTTCTCCTCACAGTTTGATGAAAGGTGATAACAGATACTACAAATCATCCGCACAAGCTCATTTATTGGCTCAATGGAAATTCTGAGCAAAAAGATGTTGACAACAGCATCCCAACCATCTCTTTTTCTGATTTGTTGGCGCAGTAGAACATACAATCATCAGAGAGAGTGTTTTACAGTCACTGCAATAGTGTTTTCTATTTATAACTAGTGGAATGTGAATTTATCGTCTGCGAAAGGCTTTAGAGTTCTGACTGACAGCCTGGGAGTCTTTTATTTTATAAACACTACATGATTTAATAAGCAAGAAATCAGGAAGCTGATTCTACGAAATGAAACAGCAGAAAGTATTTTTTCAATCTGAAGACAACCATGCTAATAAGTCTGAGGTTATCCTCTTCATGTTTTTACGCCCAGATGCACGCATTGCTGTACATAAACACGGCAAGTTGCAGGGTTTATACAAACTCCTAAAAGGGAGAAATAGTTGAAATGGCAAGCTGGGGAGACAGCTGAATCAGAAACCCACCATAAGAAATAAATGACTTTTCAAAGGATGTATAATACATACTCTTACTAAGGACCATTTATTAGAGACTAACACATCATTTATTTTGAGTGCAGCTTTGGAAAAAAGCTTGCAAGGGCCATTATGGTTAAATCCGAAGATTAAATTACTAGCTTGGAATTTTCAAAACATTCTGCACTAGTTTAACCTCGCTCCCCTTGAAGTCAAGAACATTTTTTTCCAATGATTTTAATGGGACAAGAACTGAAGCAAGTGGAGCAATTCCAAAAGGTCTGCCATGGAGGTACTTCAGCTTCACTCTTTACAGGAGTATGAGTTACATTTTTATGCGGGTATCTAGACAATCTGGGCTGTTAGAGTAGTCTCTAACTAGCCCAATAAGTCTAGGAGTTGAGTCAAATTTTAAAATATTTTGTTGAATTAACCTCACACAAAAATGTAATGATGGGCTATATCTTTCTAAATGCAGATGTTGTTGACAGAACTACAGTGTTCAGAAGCTTCAGAATTTCAGAAGATCTTAATATTACAACAATGCTGAAATCTATACTCGTACAGGCTTTCCAAATGCCTTATAAACATTAATAGTTTTAGTCTAAAGCATCCCCATGAAATGTGCTACAGCCACACTCCCCACCTCAAACTTCTACAGATGGGGCAGAGGCTGTAGCAAAGAACCTCCATTGCCAATACAGTCACACCACATGGAAGCCTCTTGCTTGCTTAAACCAGGCCTAGTGCCCTTTTAGATGCTTCGAGGTACCCAACAGATGCACACAGGACATGAAGTAGAGGCATCCTGCTGTCCAGGGTGGTCTCTAGGGGCCAGAAACCATACCTTATACCACTTAAAGTAGCAGCAGATTACACCTATGCATTTTTGCTGTCTTTCTGTCTGACATATATAACATATACATCACACACTTCAAACAAGAAAAAAAAAGCTAAACGTGTGTGTATATATATTCACACGCATATACAAATTTCACATTTTATATTACTGATCAACTACATGGCAACACTCTAGATAATAAACAGGAAATAAAACAATCATACTATTGCTGAGAAGTTGGGGAGTTGCTGATGAGGGAAATATTGAGTAGTGCAGTTCCTTCCTAGAAGGTATCTCCCTGTCTAAAAACCCACAGGTTCCAGGCAGCTGGAAGCTGAGCAGCAAGCCAGCCAAGTAATCATTAAAGTATCAAGTAGGGAACAGAAAGCAATCTCCTCTTCCTTCTGAAACAAGCTGGAAACTTAGAAAAAAACTCAGGGAAAAAAAAAATAAAAAAGGTAAAAGGTGAGCATGAAGTAGTAATAGGAATTTAGTCTCATTTTACCAAGGTAGGGTGAGGTTCACTTAATTTCAACTGTCTGAAAGTTACAGGAGTCCCGTCTGAGCTGTCTGTCCATCCTCCCTTTAGCAGTAATGGAGAGATCAAAGTACTACTGGGGTGCCCCCAGTTTATCCTTCCATTTCTGAACATGTTCCAGGACAATAAACTGCAGGCAGCTCAAGCTGATGACATGAATCTTACCTTGGGAGTGTCAGATAATAATTATTTTAACATGCGACAAATTTACTGTAATTTCTGTTTTTGTCCTATCTCCACAGAATCTAACATGGAAGTGTCCCAGTCTGTGACTTGGGTTCACGCACACCACAGTAATGGCGAAAACAGTGCTAGGCCTTATAAAGCTCATGCAGATCCAGGGTTAGAAATTGCTAAAGCACTTTAAAAGGCTGCATTATTATAATTAAATTTAGCTGCTTAAGTGAATAGCTGAAGAAGTTCAGTACTTAGTGTTGTCAGATGTAACTTGTCTTTGAATTTGCATAGACAAACCTAGTTCTCTCCCTTCAAATTTCTTGTAAATGTCCTTAGAATATGAATGTGCACCACTACTCATAATCAACCGAAAATACTATAGCTTCGTCACCTTTAACTTTACCCCTTTAGCTGTAGGAGTCAGCAACTGCAAGGACACAACTTCAAAAGCATTGTACTTGTTTTCCCAGAGGACACCGCTATGATTTGAAAAGGAAAAACAACTTTGAGCATTTTCCAAAATAGCAAATAAAAACTACATCAGTCAGCAGTGGGAATAGATCTTACAGTTACTTCTTAGGCACAGCTTCCTTTTGATATTATTGAGATGGAAGGGCTTGTTTTCTCAGTAGCAATTTAGAAATGTCATCTAGAAGTTTCAGAAAGATAAACCCTAAAGGTACTACATCCCACACCTTAAACAGAAATGTTTTAAAAATCATCCCTGACCTACATTTCTCCCTCTGGGCACACTACACAACAGACTAACATCTGCACATCTGTTCTTCATACCTGAGTGTCTCTCAAATGAAGGAACACAGAAAATAAACTACTGTCTAAATCAACAAGATATTGTATTACACTTGGTGATTCCCATTAACTTCTCAAAGCAATCACAAGCTCTTGGAAATTAAGTCCTATCATTATTCACATGCATTTATCTTTCTTTATGTAAAGTTACAATTAAGAAACACCTAAATGCAATTGATTGGTAACAAAATATGGAAATGTATGCAGATTGTTATTTGTGCAAACCTGGCCTGGTAAATGTGCACTTAAGTGATATTCAGAATGGATGCTACTGTATGGTAGGAACACAGTTTTCTTCCCAGTCAGTTCAAGCAACACTTTCTGCTGCCCAGTCTGTCTCTGAACTTCTCTTTGCTGTACAAAGCTCCATTATCTCCTGTCCTTTTGATCCCCTGGATGCCCAGTGCTCTTTCCAATTTAGCGCTCTCTGTGTGTGTGCGCATGTGTATTTGTTTGTGCATGCATGTATGCATGTCTATAAGGTCACTCGTTAAAGCTGACTGTATGCAGGTTTGGATGTTATTGCTGTTAGCACTTTTTTTCTTTTCAAGCACAATAATATGCTATCTGTAATAATGTCACAAAAGCTTCTGCAAAAAAATCTAATGATACTCATTAGGATGCAAGATTTCATGCAAGCATAATTGACAGGATCAATATGCAACACATAGGTTCTACAGGATGTTGCTAGATATGATCACCATCAAGATACAAAAGAAGGAATAGGTAGCGAAGAGTTCTAAAAACCAACTTGTAATAAACAACATTTTATGGAGTAACTAAACAGATAATAAGCACTGGAGCCTGCTATGCTGAACCTCCTCACATTTAGTGGTGGGTCATTGTTCCTGTCTGTTGGTGATGTTAATATATCCTTTTCTTGCTTCATATGTATCACTTTAAATTGGGAGAGGCTATGGTCTTTCAAGGCCTCTCAGAACCCTGTCTGGAATCAGGGGTTTGAAAAAACTTTGCTTCTTGTAGCAGCACTCTAGAGAAAAGAGAGAAGATGAGTACTTTTTCTAACTAATACCATAAAATACTAAGCCAAGCTAAAATGTTTCACACCAAAATCGAGTGTCTCCTCCAAACTCCTTACACACCACAGACTAACACATCCAAAGGAACTGAAGAGCTGTTTGCGTACCACTCCACAGTTCTACCTGCAAACCAACTGTTTTTTGCCTACCTATACTACTACATAGATGGCATGAGTAATGCGGGCTTCTAAGGACTGCCCCAATAAGAAAAATAACAATAAAAAAAAGAACTATTAGGACCTATTACAATAATTTTGGTCAAAGGACAAAGAGCAGCTACCATAATCTGTACAGGAATTATTCCCACAGTGTCTGCAGAAAATTGAAACTGAAATATTTCAGTTTGAAAACCATTCGACTTCAAAGCACACGCTTTGGTATTTTTTTTTATTTACAACCCCAGCAAGATAAATGTTAATGATTAGCTATCACCATTTTTCATTTGTCATAAATTTATAGTTTTCAATCTCTCTTGTCCTACTTCCCCAAACTTTGCAGTTGCAACATTTAACCACACCAAGCCCAAGGAAAAAAGCATTTGCCTTTCTCACTCATGCTAATTGGAATGCTCTTCAGTGACTGCAAATGCACAGGAACTCAAAGTCATCATTTAGCTCTGCTTTCACACCCAATTCCTATCATTTCCTGTCCACCATAAAACAATTACACAAGGTATTTTTGTTTGATGTTGTCTAGTTCTAGAAATAGCTCATATAAAACCAAACTCTTAACACATTACACTTAACTTGAGATTATTTTTTTTCAGTACCCATTACAATAGAGTCACTATCGGTCATTCACACAGATGAAGACACATTTTTGACATGCCATTCTTTCTACTGACACACCACATAAGATGGCATTATTGCTCTGCACATGTTCTGCATGCTCCTAGCAGCTAAAGGCACTGCAGAAGACAGGTGCTCCAGGCAACAGTGAACACTTTCTAGCATGCCATGAATACTTCTACATTTCCCATTAGTTTCCCTTAGTAGCTTGAATATTGGTCCTATACCAACCCATAACCTGTGCATGGATGAAGAGCGGAACAACACAAAATCTGAACATGACAGCTAACAAAAGGGAGAGGAAGTGTCCTCTCCAGTTAACCAAATATATAAATTCACCAGTCAACACTACATAAAGTATCCAAAAAAATCACTTGAACTTCAACTTCCTTTCAACACGTTTAATGATGTTGTTTACAGTATTTTAGCATGTTACCAGGTTTTAATACAATAAACGTGCTCAGCTACTGTTGTAGCTGCTACGCTCAGCATTTAACCCTATGACACCCCTGGCCCAGCACATGCGACTGCTGCCAGCTGAATGCACGCTCAGGGAGTTTAAATCTCAACAATGAACACGCCTGAACGTTTCCTCTCTCAGTACTGCAAATGCTTGCAATAAATTACTTACAAAATATAGGCCTGATTCACCACTGCATTACTCCACTTGTACACAGCTACTTCAACAGAGCTATATTAGTGTAAAAGAGAAGCAGGGGAGGGGTGAAGCGAGCCCTGTGTGCAGATAATTAACCATCTTTTTCATTGAACCATAATATACTTTTCTCCATAAACTGGCAACAGAACCAATCAGTGTACACATTTCATTTAAAATACAAAGTAATTTTAGAAGCTAGCATTATTGTACCATTTGAAATATTCTCTGTTCTCATCAAATGATTCCCCCTGTAATTGATGTCATAAAGAATATCTGTGTTAAGCTGTCTTCATTTCCACAGTTTTCAATCCTTATGATGATCAATTATTTATATACAGACTAGATGAAAGGCAAGATTGTAATGACTCCAAGAGATTTAAGAGTGATATAATAAATCTTGAAAGCAGAACTCCAGTGGGTGATGGCAGCAAAAGCCAGTACTGGACGATCACATTTTACTATTTTTAGAAGTTCTCGCTCACTCCCCTCCCAAAAAAAGATCACCAAAGCAGCACCACTCACTGCAGTCCTTCTTTTGTTCTAACAACAGACATTCTGCTTCCCCATGAGTTCCCTGCCACTCCCACCCCTCCTAGCTCATTCTTCCTCAGCAAGGAAAGTGTGTTTAGCAGTGTCCTTACCAGGCCAGCCACTTGAGTTGCCAGGATGACCTCACTGAGTGGCCGGGGAAATTCTGTGATTGGATTTTTTAAGAAGTTCTCCTTGGACAAAGTACATTAACACACCTTTATTACACTAATGATGACTCAGGGCTTCAAAGTTTATGTGTGCAGCTGAACTTCCCAAAAGCATCTGTTTGGCTTTGGTTCAAGGCTACGATACGCAAAAGAATTGTCACCAGCCAGCATCCATGTCATATGCAATTCAGAAAGATCATACACATCTTCATATGACTTTCATCAGACTTTAAAAAGAAGTCTGGCAAAAATACCAATGACTTAGATAAATCGAACATTTGAACCCATGCTTCCCTCTACCTCCTTTTTTCCACATTTTTCTGAATAGAAGATTCAGCAGGTAAGAGTCACCAGTCTATTTTCTCTGATCACGCTAAGCCATCAGATATGTCTAAGCATGTGGGTTCTGGCTAGCTTCCAAGTGTAGCTTCCAGCCACACGTAGGGACATATATCCCTATTAATTGTTCACACAAATAACAAACCTATTACAAAGGATAGCCTTTGGATTCTCCCAAAATATAATAAAGACAGTGTCCTAATCTTATATGTATTCTTTATGCTTGCAGTATAATAAACAACTGTGAGACACAAATTCACACTTTTTCTTGTCTTTTAGTTTTTGTCTTTTTTTTTTGACACATACATTAAATATAAAAACACATAACCTATATAAATATATGTTGGAACACTGGCCAATAACTGGGCCAACTATTTTTGGACAACTGTGAAGAACTTCATTCAATGAAAAGCAAATTTGGAAATGAACCCTGAGCTCATGTGAAAGGTCTGCAGTTGGGACAACAAAAAACAAAGCATCTCCAAATTACTTATCATTTTTCAGAATTAAAGCCAACATCTGTGGTTAAATAGAGGGCAAATTCCAAAGCCTTTAAGTAATACAAAAATTCTCCCTGGCATTTTATTTCAACAGGCACTTCAGAATTTTATTACTTGTATTAAAAAGATGTACAGTAGGTACACCTTGCAACAGCGTCTTACATTTTTAGTGTGTACTAAAGAAAATGTTTCCTATAGTGGTAGAGAAATGATGTGATTAAAAGATTGCATATTCTAGGACCAAGTTTTGCAGTAAAAATAATGGCAGTTTTCCTCAATTAAGAGTCACAAAATATGGTCCTAATTGATTTGTATAACAATAAATGTAGCCATGGTTACAATTAGTGCCGAAGCCTTTTGCCAATTTATTCCTCTCTCTCTCCTTTGGGACTTCTCCTTTTCATAATACACTTGCAAGAAACAATAACTCTTGCAAATGTCTGCAAGGAGTTAATTCTAAACGATAAAGCAATCCAGTCCAGAAAGCAGCTAAGATTGAGCTTATGTCAACAGGTAGAATTTACAGTCTCACAAAAAGAAATGTTTAACAGTCAACTATTTAGCTGCAATAAATTAGACTTTCACTATGTTCTTCTTATCACAGAGATCTATAGATGAAAAGCAGTATATAGTAGCTAATTATTAATTTTATTTATTACCACAGGCAGGATTTTCTAGTAGCATTCTGTTCCTTAATGTGAAACTAGGGATCAGAACTTTATGATGACCTGAAGCTGATTTCTTAACAGTTTCGATTTCCTGCTCTTCATAGTCACCGTAAATCTTGTTTTCCTCCTCAAAACTTCAGATGTTTCTAACTTCTTATCTATCAGCCTCTAAAGTGCTTCCAGACTCCCACAAATGTTTCAGTTGACTCCAAAGGCTTGTCTGCCACTCTTCTAAGTGTCAGGCCATATATCTGTTTTGGGGGAGTTCCCCACTGAAGAAGCTATACCATGCAAAAAACATGTAAGTAGGGAGGACCCAGAGGCACCCTAGTCTCTGTTTAAAGTCTGAACCTACGCTGTCATCCTAACTTGCCTAGCATGCAAGCTGACTGGACAAGCTTAACTCACCAAGCCAAAGGTAGAGTAACTACCACAATTTTTCTCTGTGGATGGCAATCCCAAGGCTGGACAAGGCTATGGCCCGCATCCTCCAGCAACTGTTCTATAAAGCTTTGCAGTGGCATTACAGGACTGATCTCAGTGTGGATACGTGGATCTGAGATCACGGACCACATCATGGCTTACCCAACAGCTTTACAGCAAAGATGCTGTCACTCAGGCAGTGGTAAGTTTCCAGCCTTGAAACAGGCTGTCTTAAAAGAGAAAGAGGGTGGGGGCTGGAGGAGGAGAATGGACATGGGAGGAGGTGGTGAGGAAGGAAAAGGAATTTGCAAAGACACACCTCATCAGAGCCTAAGCTTCATCATTTTAGAGTTAGAATTGTAATGAAATATATTGTGTTTGGCCAATGAATGATCTTTACAAATCCCAGCCACCGGAACAGGTCAGTAGAAAAGACCCTCTTCTATTCAATTTGACTTCTAGTTGAATCCTTTGGAAATGTTCTCAAGCAGCAAGAGAAAGCCTTTTTCCTAGCTCCACTATGACACCACAGGAATTGTTATATTTCTGGGGAAAGAATGGGGCAAAGAGAGAAGTAAAGTAAAGGGGATTTACAATGCTTACATAGCTATTAGGACTGCTTACGTAAAAAGAAATGCAAAGAGCAGGGTAGTTCAACAAAGCCATTCTTTTGCCCAGAAATAATCTTTAAAAAAAAAAAAAGCGTAATAAAGGATATCCTGGTACTGAAAAACAAGCAGCATAACATGGAAGGACAGTGTGGTATGGAATAAGAAATTTTGTATGACATACTGGCTCCTCATGTGAAAAATGGTCTAAGATGCCATTCATTACTTTGGTCTGCAGGTCTTAAAGAATACAAAGTGAATATACAAAAGGCTTCTCTCCTTAGATAGCATTATCCTTTCAAGTGTGGCAGTATGTTTGATTAATGTCTAGCAACCTAAGGGATAAGGCGTCCTGTCTGTGTTGCATGAAATGTGAAATGACAAGGGACTCAACATGTTTCCTGATGGTGCCTTTATGTTCAATTACGCTTTTTTTTAAGCTGTTTGCTTTGCTTCTGCTGTTTGTACGTGTGCACGTGAATAATTTAGTATTTGGGTCATATGGCTTTGGTCACATGTGGCAAAGTTTATAGTATTTTATACATTCTTCTATAAATAGGTGCTGAGAATATCCTGCCCCATCTCTGCATCTGACTCCTAGATGTAACATTTGCAGATGGAACTCCCTTGTGTGGAGCAGAGCTGAATGTTTACAGATGTGCTTGCCAGAGCTAACTTTTGTGCTAAAAATTCTTGCCAAATCATGTTTCTTTTACTAAAATGAGGGAGAGTTCATAAAACGGGAATCCATGTTTGATGGGAAACATGCTGCTGAGGAATATCATCATGTTGTGAAACAGGAAAAACAGTGAAAAACAGTCCTATGATGTCACTGGAGGACATTTTTCTCTAATTTTGACTGCAAACAAGTCATCTGCGACCCTGGTTATTTAGCTTTCCCCACATCTAGGGCACCCTTGCTCAGTGGCATGGTTCACTGGGTGAAAGAATAACTGATTATTTTCCCCATGGAAAATTGGATGTTCTCATACATTTATTCTATTTTTATCTATTTTAAGTCTCCATCCAGTTCTACCTTATTGCACTGCCTGGATTTTCCAGGGCTTCCTTTTCTTCTCTCTGCTGTTTGCAACCCTGGCAATGAAAGTCTGCTGGGAAGCACAAGAACCAGACAGCGTTTTCTGGATTCCATCCCTCCCCAAACACCCTAACATGCCTCTTCGCTGCTGGTGAAATGGTTTGCACTGACAGTTATAAAATTACCCTTCTGATTGTTTTTCCAGACAAATGCTAAGTTGCCTTGTTGTATTTGGATGCATGTTGCTGCTTCTTTTACTAATTGACATTTCTCAAGAGCAAGGCCTGCCTCGGATCAGCAAAGAGCAGACAATTCTGCATCTGCTCTCAAGCCCCCCTCCTCCAAACACTGTTGATTCTCACTGCATGCTGACCCCTCCTTCCCCCCTCAACTCTTCTGTGCCTCAACATTTTTGTCCACTTTGCCAAGTCCCTCAAACATCTGCTTCCTCCACCCCTGCTCTTGTGCTCAAGAATGTCTCTGGCAAAAGCCTGTGACCAGAATGGCTTTCCCCACCAGAAACCTATTCTCCCCTCTTTTGGTCTTGTCCCAGCAGAATACCTCTCCAAACACAAGTAAGTTTCTTGACTGCAGCCCCTTGTGACTTCAACTCAGATCTTCGTTGCCTTTATCTACCACTCTTTCACTGCACAAGACTGTATCAGTATCTCAAAAGAGACTAGACAGAGGATGACTTGATCTTCCCCTCAGCTGTTTACCTCTTTGCCTTCCACCATTGTCCCCTAGGTCACTTCCATTTAGTCTCTACAGTAGATGCATAAGTTTCTCATCTGTTTTCCTCCAGTCAGCCCCTGACCTCCTCTGATTCCTTCTCCCGAACTTTTCCTGCAGGCCCCTTCTGCATTCTTTTATTTTTTTATTTTTTAAATACTCTTTTCTATAAGGGAAATACAGAGAAATCTGTCTCCTAAAAAAGGAAACAAAAAACCAAGCAACCCAGCAACCCTCCCCAAAACAAAGCAGAAAGAAAACAACCACCGAAATAAAAAAAAAGCACCCAACCCCCCCCCCCCCCCCCCAAACACAATTGACTTCTCCTTTCATCTCTAAGCTTATTCTGTGCTGTCAACACCATTATGTAGGTTTTTTTGACACCACTTCCACCTAAGATCCTTTCCAATCTGGCTTTCCTCCCCACATTCCAATAAAGATGTTGTCATTAGTGTTTCAAATGATTGTGTCCTAGACATATCTCATTGTCATTTATTTCGTTTCATTCCTTCTGTGTATTATTTTCAAACACTCTCCGGTGCATATGCTCAAATAAATGTCACCCCCATCCCACCCTCTGTTTCATTGACATTATCTCATCTCAATTGCCTTATTTCTTTAACTGATCCTTTTGAAAGACTCACAGATTCATTCCTCCAGTCTTCTGCAGGTTGTCTCTGTACCACAACTAAATTATGTTTTCTGTAACACAGGACTTACTTGTTCATACTAAAAGTCTTTATTAGCATCACTGAAACCTAATGGATATACGCCCACCAGCTAAAGCCAAGCATAGCTTTAAAACAGAGGAAGAAGGAAGAGTATATTAATCTCTTCCCAGCATTTCTCAGTTTTCATCGTGGTGAAATACCCCACATGATTACTAGCTTCTTTATGTCATTGAAGAAATTCTCTTTGCCTCAATCCGCCTAGCTTTCACATTCAGACCAGGTCTACTTTCCACAAATTCTTTTTTTTTTTTTTTAATAGGAGTGCTTTCCTCCTTTCATACAGCTGAAACTCCCATAACTCTCATCCCATACCTTCTATGCATCTCTCAAATTGCTCCTCCTTCTTTATTACATCTTCTTTCCAGTTTCTGTGATGGAATGAACATAGCACTCTCTTGGCTTCCAAGGGACTTAAGAGACATTGGGATTAAAACAGCCACAAGAAATCACTCCAAAATTACTCATGTTACTCCTTTTCCCCTAAATATAGAAGAACTCGTACAGCAGGCAGGAAGGGGTAAACAGTCTGTGAGACCAAGGCAGCTGGTCTCATCAGACAACCGCACCCAGCTGTTTTATATATGGGGCAGGAAGAGGAAATTAGAAGCTAGAGTGGGAGGATAATTCCCTGTTCAGAAGCTTAATGCGAAAAGACTGTTCTATTAAAGGCTGTATTTGTTTTTACTACATAAAGATTTGAACAAATAGGACGTATTGCCACTGAAAGGGGAAAGCATTTTTATTTATTTTTTGTGGCCTGTGTTTTCTTTCTATTCTCTGTGACATTTTTGTTTTGAATATGTTGTATCAGAATTCCATAAACTGAAAACCATTCTGTTGGATTTATCTATTTTTTTTTTAAATTCCTTTCTTACCAGTATTCCTTTAAAAAGTCAATTACCATGAAGTATGAATTGTGTAAATGGGTATCTCATATAATTCCTTCACAAGTTTTAGTCTTGACTCTATGCCAGTTCAAATAATTCTTCCAACCTAAACTTCACCCACAGGACCACATAGCTTGCTTTGTCTCCAAAATACTGGTATTGAATATCTATGGCCTATCACACAACCAGTAAAGACACACAAAAGGTCACTGGAGCAACCAGTGGTTTCTCTCTTTCAGTTTGTGAAGCATTTGAGGCCTTGGAACGTGTCCAGAGAAGTGCTGGTGAAGGGCCTGGAACACAAGTCCTGTGAGAAGCGACTGAGGGAACTGGGGTTGTTTAGTCTGGAGAAGAGGAGGCTCAGGGGAGACCTTATTGCTCTCTACAGCTACCTGAAAGGAAGGTGGGGGGAGCTGGGGGTCACAGAATCATAGAATATCCCAAGTTGGAAGGGACCCAAAAGGATCATCAAGTCCAAGTCCTGGCTTCACATAGATCTACCCAAAAATTCAGACCATATGACTGAAAGCACAGTCCAAACGCTTCTTAAACTCCAACAGGCTTGGTGCTGTTACTATGTCCCTGGGGAGCCTGTTCCAGTGCGCGACAACCCTCTCGGTAAAGAACCTTTTCCTAATCTGAATCTTCTCTGTCACAGCTTAACTCCATTCCCTTGGGTCCTATCGCTAGTCACCGGAGAGAATAGATTGGCGCCTGCCCCTCCGCTCCCCCTCGTGAGGAAGCTGTAGGCCATGTTGAGGTCTCCCCTCAGCCTCCTCTTTTCCAGGCTGAACCGGCCAAGTGACCTCAGCTGCTCCTCGTACGTCTTCCTCTCTAGGCCCTTCACTGTCTTTGTAGCCCTTCTCTGGACACTCTCCAATAGTTTCACGTCCTTTTTGTGCTGTGGTGCCCAGAACTGCACACAGTACTTCAAGTCGGCTTCTTCTCTCAGGTAACTAGTGATAGGACAAGAGGGAATGGTCTCAAGTTGCGTCAAGGGAGGTTTAGGTTGGAAATTAGGATACATTTCTTCTCAGAAAGAGTAGTCAGTAGTTGTTTAGCTCAGTTGATATCAGAATAAGTAACAAGAAAAAAATACCTGTTCTCCACCCTGCTCATACTCTGTGAATGATATATCCACTTCTCTGTTATAGCATTAACTTCTTTCTTCTACTAGAAAGTAATACTGAGTAAATTTACTACTTTACAGCAAGACGCCCTGCTCAGAAGGAAGGAGAGGAATACTGAGTCTCTTGCCTTTCTGAAGTTTTGGATTAGGCATGTTCTTTTCATTAGGCATGGTTTGTATTACAAGCAATATGCAGCTTAGAATTGCCAATCTTGTAATAATTTTCAGCAGAACTGCTATAAGATGAAGCAGTCATTTCTAAACCTCATTACATTCTATAACTCCATTCTTATTTTTTCTTTCATTAATAAAAAGACACAGTCTATGCTATGAATCAGTAACAACTAATGGAATCATACTTTACACACTTGAAATCAGAACTAAGTCAGAAATGAATATGGAAATTAGTACAATGTATTTAGAAATTTACCATTACCACACCAAAAAATTAGAGCAACGTAATAAAAAAAATCACATAATGATGGCAGATCTATTTCATGGACTCGTGGTTTCCCTGTTTATCATAAAAATGTGTTTGAAAAGTTTATTTTCTTCCATTTAGTTAGTAAACTCTTGGAAAATGTGTCTACTTTATAATTAGAAAGATTTAATGGTGAGACGATTTGGCTTATATGGGAGATGGACATGAATAATTTTACCTGGTTCTCGGAATCATTGCCTATTCAACAGCTGTAAATTGCTGTATTTTTTTTTCTTTGAATTTTGTCATCCCTAAAGCTCAGAACTGTGAGAAAAGATTTTATTGCTCTTGATACATCTCAGTTTTTGACAGCAGATGTTATCAGAACATCTTTCATTCCACAAAATTCATAGAATGGAGTTTTCTTCAGCTGTATGTGCCATCTGTAGCGATGACCCTTCCTTCCTGTCTGGGACTAACTAGTACAAACAGAAAAGTAAGTGGCTCTGTGTGATCTAGTTGTCTAGAGAAGTCACTTGTTGCAAACACCTGAGAAGCTCCGCACCAGTCTAATTTTGATGAAGTTCCATCTTCTCCAGAAAGACTTGGGCATGTCTCATGCTATCTCGAGGTAAAAGCCTTGTGCTTTGAATGCAAGTATTTTCTTGTCAGTGCTATGCATTATTTACAGCTATTTTTGACTGATCATTTCTTCCTTTTGCCTGCACCACTCAATGCCAATGAAACTCATTATTTCCAAGTGTTCAGTGTCCATGGAGTATGAACAGAGTATGTGAGCTGCAAATGAGGTTTTCTTCACATATCTAGCTAGCCCTGCTACTCACTGTTAATTGAATGACCTGCTTTTTTAGAAGTCCTTACATATGCATGGTAGGATTTTGTATGAAATATTCTTCAGATTATTTACCTTGGATGAATACATATTGAACACAGGAGGAGGGAACACAATGTTTACAATTACTTTAGCCACAGCTCCTGATTATGATATTAAAATAGATTTTTGCATTTATTTGTATGTGTTTAAATATGAAGACTTAAAACCTGGACCAATCTCTTTAAATATGTCTTTAAGGACCACCTAGTGGACAAACTTTATACAGCAGTTTTATGTAATACTTCTGAATTACAGATGCGTCTCTTTTGGAAAAAAAGGAAAACAAACCTATGTATGAATCTATGTAGGAATGTAAAACAGAGAGGAAAAAATGCACTGTTACAGCTGTTAGATAATCTTTATTTTCTCTTGACAAATGTTAGTGGAGTAAGAAAATTTATTTGCCCAAACGGATATATTAAAAAAATAAATATGTTCACTTTGTGATGTTGATTTTTCTTACATGCAGTAAGACTAGGACTGATGGGTGTTTAAAGAAAAATGTAGAAAACTGCTTCTACTAGATATACGTGTAAAAATCAGTAAAATATCTGCTTAGTTCTAACAGAATCTACATTCCATGCCACCACGTGCTATATCTTCAGTCTACCAACCAGAGTGAATTGCAAAACAGAAGCAAGCAGCATCTATATTAAAAACTAATGATGTAAAAAAATGTCTTCAGTAATAATAATCTAAAATGCTAGTAACCTCAGACATGCTGCCTTCCTCCATTATGGAAATTTAAAAATATATTTTCTCAATTCACATAGTTAGCAATACATTTTCACCCTATTACATAAAGCATAGCTGGTCATGTGCAATGTGGAGCTATTCCCTACCTTAGAAAGAATAAAGATGTATTTGTTTGTCTTTATAAAAAGATTTCCTCAATTTATCTTCATTCAGATTTGTTAAGTATTCATTTATTCATTGATGAATTTTGCATTTTTTCCTTATTCTGCACTCAGACAAAGTGTTAATAAGGGACTTTAAATATATACCATATTTTTCTGTCATTTGGTTGTTTCTAAATACATCAGGAAGCGCTTGAATACAGCTTGATGGAGGTATTTTTTCCTCCTGTACTTTCTGTTACTGGCACAAACCAGCGTATCTTGTAAAATCTCAAAAGAGTTTGATGTTTTGTGCTATTTATTCTGCTGTCTTGCAGATTCTGGAAATAAGACCACTACTATGGGGCAGAAATTCAAATGATTTTTTTACACAGCATTTGTTATGACACTTAGATGGTTTTGTATCTCATTATTCGTTCTAAAAGGACCCCTTCCTATCATCGGTACCCTTCCATACCACTTACATGGACCAGGGCCAATTAATTCAGGAAATGTTTTTGTGCTCAGGAGTAATATGGTGTCATGGAAATTCACATGCACCAAGTTATTTCCGTGGAACATTCTATTGTTGAAGAAGCAGAGGACAGAAAAGTGCCATAATGTTTGAAGCTCAAGTCTTCTGTAAGCGGAAAATACATGCTTCAGCAACTACCTCTTTGTAGAAGCTGAACTGATCCAGTTTGGGCTGACAGACAATTTAGAATTCAGACATGTTTGCTAACGAAAGCAAAAGCTTTCCAAAAATTAATATGAATGGGTAGGGTCAGAATTGAGCCAGAAACACACATCTCATCAGATTTCAGACATGGATTGCTCATTGTAAAATCCTAGTATTCTACTCGTACTCTACTGTCTTAGATAGGGCCACAGTCCCCTACAGAGGTCTATCTGTCTTGTCTGGAATGCTGCTTTCATGCTAGGGTTATGCCACATAACCAGGGGTACTGCTGTTCTACCACAGAGTTACTGATTAATCTGAACCCCCTCGTAATGGGAAGCAGCAAGGACCCCCGACTCGCTTGAAGTCTACTTGATACTGAATGGGTTTCTGTATGAACGAACTGCAATTGCTTCAGGAATATGGGTGCTGTCAAGACCTTCACTTTCTTTAAATAATAAATACAAAATTATCGTGAGAAGATTGGTAAGTTAAGCGTAAGGTGGCTTAAAAATTCCCTGGTGTCCAGAGTCTGACTTATTATGAAACCTCATAATAAGTCTGCTAAGTTACCTTAGTTGTGCACAGGCTTGACTAAATTGCACAAGTCATCCTAGGGGCCATGAACCTGCTTGGACTGCACAGCAGCTCCATCTAGAACATATGCTCCTCAGTACACACACCTTGTACTGGAGTTTAGAACGTATCTACATAGTTTATTCTACATTCTGTATATCAAAAGAATCCTTTCACTGCAAAAATGAAACTTTTATGACTAGTTTCTGCAACATTAAAGGCCTGGATTGAGGATCTTTACCATTTGTTTGAAAGATTTCCTTCTTCTTTGCTTACTTGGGGTTAGACAAACAACTTATTTTCATACGGCCCTCAAAACCAGCTTGAAAGCACCAGAAACTCAACTGCCACGAGCTGTGTTCTGTTACTAGCAGCAAAGCAGAGGAAGACTTCAACATCTGTGATTTTATTTAGAACAACAGTGGTTAGGACAATTGCTACAACTGCTGGTTGACAGGCAAAGGAATTTCACCTGCCTGTTCAAATTCAGTTCAGCAGCCTGAAAGTGAGATCATCTGATAGTAGCAAATATAAAAAAGTTTGCAAGTCTAACAGACATTCTCTTGCATAAAGACTTCTGTCACCAGCAGCATCTTAATGGCTGGGTTAGCAGAAGTACAGGATAGCTATTCCTGCCACAGTTCTCCTTGACTAAGGATGGACAAACCTTGGATGAACAGTCACACTGCTGGTGGAAATGTTTTATATAATAATATAAATATTATTTAATATACACTATTATATATGTATAATTATATAAAATATAACACATAATTATATAATAATATATCACATATATAATATACAATTATATAATGATATATAATTATATTTATAATTTCCAGCCTGAACCTCCCCTGGCACAACTTGAGGCCAGTCCCTCTAGTCCTACATCCTCTGCCTTTGCCCCATCCTGGCTGATATTGCCTATAATGCCAGTGGAAATGGTCCCCTTGAAACACATGCTTTGTAAAATCTGCTGGTTTTGACACTCGCTTATGCACAGGTAAATTTTGCCCATGTCCTGCCCTCTGCAGAGCCTGGATGCTGTGAGGAGAGAGCCCAGAGACAGCGGAGTGGGCTGCAGTGGGATTTCAACACGTTTTCATGGAAATTTGGGCAACCCAGAAGTTCAAGCTCAGGTGCTGCAAGATGGCTGCCCCTGCCTCCCAGAGAGAGGGAAGTGATGAGCCAAGATGGCGGCAGTTTGAGCAGCAGTAGAATTTTAACATGGTTTCAAGGAAATTTGGGCAACCCAGAAGCACAAACGCATCCAGACTCCCGTGGATACGTGTCTGTGCCCACTTCTCCTCCTTGCACAGTATGGCCAGTTGGTGTTTTCACCAGTGCCCCCGTGTCTGCTCCCACCCCAGGGAGCACTGGGGGTGACGACAGATGCTCGTCTGAACATGAACTAGCAGTGTGCCCGGGTGGCCAAGAAGGACAACAGCATCCTGGCTTGTATCAGGAATAGTGTGGCCAGCAAGACCAGGGAGATGATCGTTCCCCTGTACTCTGCTGTGGGTAGGCCGCACCTTGAGTACTGTGTTCAGCTTTGGGCCCCTCACTACAAGAAGGACATTGAGGCCCTGGAACGTGTCCAGAGAAGGGCTCCGAAGTTGGTGAAGGGCCTGGAACACAAGTCCTGTGAGGAGCGACTGAGGGAACTGGGGTTGTTTAGTTTGGAGAAGAGGAGGCTCAGGGGAGACTTTATTGCTCTCTACAGCTACCTGAAAGGAAGTTGTGTAGATCTTGGAGTCGGCCTCTTCTCACAGATAACTAGTGATAGGATAAGAGGGAATGGCCTCAAGTTGCGCCAGGGGAGGTTTAGGTTGAAAATTAGGAGACATTTCTTCTCAGAAAGAGCAGTCAGGCATTGGGACAGGTTGCCCATGGAGGTGGTGGAGTCACCGTCCCTGGAGGTGTTTAAGGAAAGGTTGGACCTGGTGCTTAGGGACATGGTTCAGTGGATGACATTGGTGGTAGGGGAACGGTTGGACCAGGTGATCTTGGAGGTCCTTTCCTTTATGATTCTATGATATCTAATCTGACAAGTAGAGAAATGGTTATGGATTCTTGGGGATGGGGATTGTCATCAGTATGTCTCATTGTGCAGTAGTTTGCAAGATACTCGTTTGTTCTTTATGTCTTTCTTGATGTCAGGCCATGACACAAACTGCATACAGCAGATTTTGGGACCTGACACCTTTCCTACAGCAGTGTTTAGAATGTCCATAACACATGGGATTGCTCATTCTTAAAACAAGGAAATTAATAAAGCTGTTAAATGTGGTGGATTAGCCAAAACATAAAAATAAAAAACTTGTATTCATTAATTCCTTCTGGTACACATTTGCTGTTTTCCCTAAGACCTGTTACAGCTATCTGCACTTTCTGATTCGTGCTAAGCAGCAGAGACACTCAGCCTAGCTGCCTTTACCAAAGGTTAGCAGGCTAGCAGCAACCAACTCCAGCTTAACACGTTGTTTTGCTTGGTTTTGAAGACATTTTCAACTAGTGAGTATTCTAGCTAAATTCTAGCTGGAACTGGCAAATTTAATACTTTTATTGACCAGGAGAATGTGTGGGTAAAACCATCTATATATGCTTGTCTAGATATCTAGATACGCATGTCATTGCCTACTGCTCAACGATTTGTTGCCTGAGCAGACCACTACTGATCATGTGGGCCTGTGTGAATGTGTATGAAAAGAAACAAACAAAACCCAACTGGCTCCCAATCTGTCCCTGCTGCTATTGTTAGACATCTTCTCAAAGATTGCCAATGTTTCTTCATCAGTGCTGCTGGTATTCATGATTGTAGATTTGACACTTCACATGCAAAATTTTAAAGCTGAAATTACACAGCAGTTTGCTGTGACAAGAATTGTTCTAAAGGTCCCTTCTCTCCCAAGGGGATTTCCAGCTCTCTGTAAATGTCTCAGTTTATTAAGAAGATGTAAGACATATCTTCCTGTAAACTCCTATGAAAGTCTGTAGTAAGCTATTTTGAAAAGTTTGTGGACCAAGTAGGAAAGGAGATGGGCAGAAGAGGAAAGCAATGTTTTTGATACTGTATTAACACACTGCCACTAGTTCCTTCCACAACTCAGTAAGGCATCACAGGCTGGGCAAAGACCTTCCAGGATATAAATGGGGGGCTGGACTCTGCTCCCCTCCACCTGGTTTGTGGAAGGAGGAAGACCATTGATGAAAGGAGAGCTCCTATTCCCGCCCTCTAATGATGGCAGCATCCTGAGAGAAAATCCCACACAGGAAAAGTGACAGCCTGACTTTAAAGGGCTGCTTGAGTTAAACAATGTGTTTTTGCTATACCAGGATTAATCAGGATGATAGCTGTTCACTGTATTTCATGGAATACAGAATTATGCCATGCCAAAAATAATCATTTTTCTTAAGGCATTTTAAAGCTGATCATTCTGAACAGCTTACTTCACTTGCAAAACTCAGTTTTGGAATGGGACAAATTCCTAAAGTTTTCATTTTTGGCCAGTTCTGCTATTCTAAACAATTCAGAAAGAGACATTATCTAAGTCTCTGACAGAACCTCATTTAGGCTCAGCAGCTTTCCCACAGGAGTTAAAAATCTTGATTCTGCACTGGTTTACATTGAGCCTACTTTTTTACATCAAAACACCTACATCAAGGTTTATGTCAGAGAAGACTTGGGTCCTTTTCTTGCCTAAGGTGTTAAGTATCTTTCACCTTTGCATGCAGCTGTCATGATGAATCACTTCTGTTACAAGCTTCTCAACTCCTCATTTCCATTTTCATTTTTCTTCACCTCTTTTTTTTTTTTTTTTTTTAATAAGTGTTCACAATACGCTTGCACATGTGAGTGGCTGCAAATGGCAGTGCCATAGGAATTTGTCTAGATGTGGTCTGTTGCTAACCCACAGCCCTAGACAGAAATGCCCCTTTTACAATAATCCTGAAATACCCATGAAGAGGTATTGCCAAACATGACACCTGGCATTGTGATGAACCTGCCATGCCTTGCTGCGGGTGCTGCCCTCGTCTCTCCTCATAGGGTCACAGGTGAACGTCACCCTGTCTCACAGGAGTGCACTGGGGACAGGACAAGGCAACACCATTAGATGTATTCTCCAGAGGCACCTTCCACATCCACCTCCACGGGCCAAACTCGGCTATCATTGTGAGGAAGGTTTAAGCTATGTGAGGAAAAATGACTCTGAGAAGGACCTTCCTGTGAAGGACCAGGAAGGCATGTACGTTTCCCCAGCTTTGACTCTTGGTTTCCAAGAGGAAAAAACAAAAACAAATTCTGGGCACTTTTGCCTTACACTATCTCCTCATGATTTTGTTTTTCAGGCAGCTGGGAGTGCTCTGCCATTTCTACGGCAGTGAAATCAGTCTTCATCTGTGATTTCTGGGACAAGCCCTTGCTCAGCATTCTTATCACTTTTCTGTCCCTGATTTGATTTTCTCTGTGCCCCCAAATTCAATTTGCCAGCAAATTGTATCAGCTGCTCGTGAAGCCGCCCCCTGAGCACATGCAGTACACCGCATTCCTTTGTGGTATAAATTGCTCATCAAATTCGCGCGGCCCGCAGCCGCCCCTGTCGCTGCGCGCTTCCTCCCCTCACGAAAAGCGGCGGGAAAGGCTTTCTATCAGCCGCCCGCCCCGGCCGTGAGGGCGTTGCCACGCCGGGCTCTCCCCCGCCGAGCAGGCCGCTAAGGGGCCAGGCACATCCTGAAGCACGGCTCTGCTGGCAGCCCCCCGAGGGCTAAACCTCAGCTTATGGCGGCGGCAAACCGCGCCTCCCCACACCCCACACCGAGAGAGGCGACGAGCCAAAATGGCGACGGCAACAACGGCGCCGCTCCTTTTGTGCTGCTGCCGCGCGCCCCGCCTCCGCGCCGCGGCACTATCAAGGGCGACACCCAGCGGCGGCACGGCGCAACGACCGCCCGGGCAGAGGGCTTGGGGCACGGAGACAGGCCTGGCCCCTGCGGCTCCAACTAAATTTTCGTTTTTAGATGAAGACAAAAAACTTCTGGTCGGTCCGAGGTGGCGCCACGAGGCGCCAGGATATGCCCATGGCCTGAAGATGAATGCGTGTGGTGGTCTTCAGCAACCCAGACATCACAGAATCATTAAGGTTGGAAAACACCTTCAAGATCATCAGGTCCAACCATACCCCAGCCACCAATACCACCCGCTAGACAATGTCACTAAGCACCACGTCCAGCCTTTCCTTAAACACCCATAGGGGTGGCGATTCCACCACCTCCCTAGGCAACACATTCCAATGTCTGACTACTCTTTCTGAGAGGAAATCTCTTATAATTTCCAACCTAAACCTCCCCTGGCACAACTTGAGACCAGTCCCTCTAGTCCTACATCCTCTGCCTTTGCCCCATCCTGGCTGATATTGCCTATAATGCCAGTGGAAATGGTCCCCTTGAAACACATGCTTTGTAAAATCTGCTGGTTTTGACACTCGCTTATGCACAGGTAAATTTTGCCCATGTCCTGCCCTCTGCAGAGCCTGGATGCTGTGAGGAGAGAGCCCAGAGACAGCGGAGTGGGCTGCAGTGGGATTTCAACACGTTTTCATGGAAATTTGGGCAACCCAGAAGTTCAAGCTCAGGTGCTGCAAGATGGCTGCCCCTGCCTCCCAGAGAGAGGGAAGTGATGAGCCAAGATGGCGGCAGTTTGAGCAGCAGTAGAATTTTAACATGGTTTCATGGAAATTTGGGCAACCCAGAAGCACAAACGCACCCAGACTCCCGTGGATACGTGTCTGTGCCCACTTCTCCTCCTTGCGCAGTATGGCCAGTTGGTGTTTTCACCAGTGCCCCCGTGTCTGCTCCCACCCCAGGGAGCACTGGGGGTGACGACAGATGCTCGTCTGAACATGAACTGGCAGTGTGCCCGGGTGGCCAAGAAGGACAACAGCATCCTGGCTTGTATCAGGAATAGTGTGGCCAGCAAGACCAGGGAGGTGATCGTTCCCCTGTACTCTGCTGTGGGTAGGCCACACCTTGAGTACTGTGTTCAGCTTTGGGCCCCTCACTACAAGAAGGACATTGAGGCCCTGGAACATGTCCAGAGAAGGGCTCCGAAGCTGGTGAAGGGCTTGGAACACAAGTCCTGTGAGGAGCGACTGAGGGAACTGGGATTGTTTAGTCTGGAGAAGAGGAGGCTCAGGGGAGACCTTATGGCTCTCTACAGCTACCTGAAAGGAAGTTGTGTGGATCTTGGGGTCGGCCTCTTCTCACAGATAACTAGTGATAGGATAAGAGGGAATGGCCTCAAGTTGCGCCAGGGGAGGTTTAGGTTGAAAATTAGGAGACATTTCTTCTCAGAAAGAGTAGTCAGGCATTGGGACAGGTTGCCCATGGAGGTGGTGGAGTCACCATCCCTGGAGGTGTTTAAGGAAAGGTTGGACCTGGTGCTTAGGGACATGGTTTAGTGGCTGACATTAGTAGTAGGGTGATGGTTGGAGCAGATGATCTTGGAGGTCTTTTTCATTCTTAATGATTCTATGATTCTATTTTTTATAGACTTTTACTCACCAGTTTCCAGATTAGATCCCTGCTCAACCTCAAGGGAGCAGAAAAGGGCCTGCACTGAAGGGGAGCTTGGAGAGTGCAGCTTAGGGCATGTGCTAAATCACCATAGCACCTTTGGGGATTTTCCCTCGGTGCAGCAGAAAGGCACGGTCAAGGAAGGAGAAAATCAACTCGTGTTGCACTGTTACTGCATCGTGCAAGATTCAAAGCTATGAAAAATTGCATATGCCTAAGCTTCTGCTCCAACACAGGTAATTTTGCTTTTCATGTCCTGGTAAAGGAATATGCTTTGCACTCTCTCATACTAAGAATATGCAGCCATGAAATTTGAAGATTTACAGCTGCAGCTGTAATAGTTGAAGTTTTACAGTGGTTCACTTGGATTCATTTTTTTTTTCAAAGGTGAATAGCAAAAATTGTCTGCCCCCAGGAGCAGTTCATATTTAAGCAGTTAGTCTGACTCTTGGTCATCATCTATCAGAGTTAGATGGCCAACTCTTATCAAAGAGGAGCAACAAATTGGTTCCTGAGTCACTGAGCGCTTTAGAAGCTCTCATCTTGCAAGGGCCTGTAATTTGCTTCTTTAAATTGCAGTAGCTGTTGAGCCAAAAGAATGCAAGAATCAAATGATTCTTTTCTGCACAATTCTTTACATTCAGTTGGCAATTTCAGTATTTTGTGGCGGAGGCTATGAAAGTCTACTGCCTTTGATATTTAGGTTATTTTCCTGTATCTGTTTAGATTTTGTATTTTTTTTCTGACAAAAATGTGTTTACAGTTGTATATTTCTTAGAATAAAAATACTTATGATCTAGACAAAATCACCCTATTGCTTGATCTTCCAATTAAGTGTTTGTAACATTTAAAAAGTCCCTTTGAAATCACCCTTGAAAAAATATCAAGACCTGCTGCATTTATATAAAACAGTCTGAATGCATAAAAAGTTTCATATTCCAAATACAAATTTAAGCATAAATGCAATACCTGAAAGAGACTCTGGATGCCTACCTGTGCAATTTGCTCTAGGGAACCTGTTTTGGCAGTGGGGTTGGACCCGATGATCTCTCGAGGTCCCTTCCAACCTCTACAATTCTGTGATGCTGTGAAGGAGTATACACTGCAAGTTTGCATTAAATATGTGACTGATTCTATTTCCGCAATGTAAGAGAAAATCATGATGTCTTTCATGCATGCCAAAGAGCAACATTGTAATGTAAGTCAACAGAATGGATCAAGCTGGGGATTGCAAACAGTGTATGCTGGTGGCCTGCAGTGGGTATGGAGCAGAGGTTGCAGAAAAACAACAACAACAAAAAAGAAAAAAAAAAAGAAAAAAGAAAAGAAAGAAAGAAAAGAATGGTTTACTTATGTAGCAATTACTCTTAAAAACACACATCTTTAACAGCCAGGAAGCTCAAAATCTCCACAAAGTTTAGTACCAGCTCTGACCCTTATTCTGGGAGGAGATGGATTTGAGAACACTGAGTTTAACTGAGGAGTTTGCTTTGCTATCTCACCCTCCATTTCTGCAAGTCTCCAGTGTCTAATAATGTAGCTAGTCTGAATTTTAGTTTTCCGTAGGAAAAAAAAAAATGTCCTTAGGTGACAGCTCCGTGCATCACTGATGCTATCCTGGAACTCAGTTTTTCTAAATGTGGATTAGGTTCTGGCTCTGGATTCTTTTCAATAAGATCTTTATTAATCTGGCACCATTTCCTACCCAAGTATTAGGGTGGGAACTGTTCCGTTGGCAAGATTATGTCTAAGTCTATACTCAACTGCAAACTACTTAAACTGAATAATGTTGCTGTCAGTTATAGTTATGTCAGCTGCGTCACAACTAATTCAATGCTTTTGACACATACACTCATCTGTAATGTCTTATATTTGGGCTAGCTCAGCGAAGAAAGAAAAATAGGATATACAGCTTTGTTTTTCCAGCCCATGTAAACCAATGCCTACTTTACTTTTGAGGAGCCTTTGTTTTCTGAGCTTTTGCTTGATTTAGTTTGACTTTGGCATGTGCGTGGAGTCTTAGGTTTTCCTGTGTCGCTTTTAATTTTCAGGCAACATAGGTTATCTTCAGTCCTTCTCAAGGGTTTATCCATGCCTAACTAACCTTGCCGTATTCTTCTCGGTATTTTTATTCAACACAGGATAAATTACCTTTCTAGTACCTTTAAACAAAATCCCATATAAATTTCTCCTATATACTGGCAACAGATGCTGGGAATATGTAGCACCAGCCACCCTGTGCTAAAAGGCATACATACTTTTCTACAGGCTTTCATCCTGGGGTAAATGGAGAAAGATAAATATGTACCACTGATCCTTTCCCTACTGGAGATATATATAATAGCTAACAAACTGGAAAAGGTGCAATTTGTCACTATGCTATGGAAAATGTCCTGAGATTTTTCTTAAGCTGTTTTTCTCTTTTGCTTCCCCAATGAAGACATTCTCTTGAGGAAGCTGTAGAACTGACATACTTTTACTCAGTAATGGACTTTTATCTTCTTCCTTTGGCTTCTCTGTTACTGTGAATAACTTAGATTCTTGTACCGCATTGGTTTGTGCATCACTGTCCAACTTGAACAGGCACATACTGCTTTTCTGTCAGGTAAACACTTCTATTGCCATTGGCTGTAATACTGTCTATGATTCTGCTGAAAAGTTCACCTGAATTTTTAGCTTTTTTGTCTTGTGCCTGCCCTGCTGATGGCTATGTGCACATTTCCCCTAGGCTAGCACTACGCTTGCTGCTTGCTATAATACCTACAGCTCCACATGCTGCTTCTGTCAGAGCAATCACTCCTGTAAAATTGCCTTCAAACTTGGCGTGTTTTTATTTCATGACAAATTATTATTACACATCAAAAAGATTAATTCTTGTACTGTCTCACTGAGATTTTCTGTTCCCATTCACAATCTGTAAGTCTTATCAGTAGTGGCCCACCCCAAATGACTCTGCAGCAAATTTTCACAAACTTGTTCAACAAGCAGTTTGTCACTCTGCTCACAAGGATACACAGTCCAGAGGGAGCAAGTTTGCCCTCCCAGCCTGTGCTAGGTCACACATTTTATGGAGAGAGCACCCAGCTGCCTCCAACCAGCGTGCTGAGTTGAGAAACTAAAGAGAACCCATGACATTGCACTAATAAATGAGCTTCCGGGGTTCCGGATGGGAATGTGAGGTGGTGGTTAATGCAGGAGGTGATAGAGGCCCTTAGTACACAGAGTGAATCCATCACTGATTTTTATAATGTTTTCTTCTTACGTTGCCAGTGTGAAGAACTGTAGCCCATATATTGGTCACTCCGAAGGGCGTGTATGCTTCACAGTCTATCTGTGTGGTTCCCAATTGGCCATCTTCACCTAAAGTTAAAGGTTAAGAATATCAAAAACTTCAGAGCCAGAAATAAAACCAGCTTGTCTTCCTTTTATTTGCAGATAGAAGAGAAGGAACTCCGCTCTATTTCAGTGAATTTTAATTTTGATGTCTACGTTAATAGTTAAAGTATAATGGTGCCTAGTTCATAATCTAGGTGACTGGCATCAGCTTTGCAAAATATTTTAGTATTATGGGGCTCGAGGCTGTAGAGCTACTGTAACTTGATAATAATAGAAAACAATGATACATGTGAATGTTTGGATTATAGCAATTATTTCAGAACAGTAGGGCAGAAATGGTCCTCTTCTCAGTCCTGCCAGCTTATTGAAATTGGTCGTCTTTTCTTGCTTTTCTTGTTACACAATAACTGCTATTTACATCTAATTTATTATAAGCACATGTTGAGTAATAGACCATAAAGCTTTCGGAGCTTCTATTTTCAGTTACATTGTACTGCTGCTGAATAAGAAATGCGTTTGCTGAAATTTGTTTTCAATGGTATGTTGATTAAAAGCTGCTTGAGTTTAAAATTTCCAACCATCTAAAATGAAAACCCTTCACATGCTTCATATCCCCGGCCAGCCAGAGAGTTTATTTTCCTACGGTGTATAAATAATGGATTTTGCTGTTTATATGAATCCATCATCAAACTAGGTTGAATTCTCAATTGGCAGCGTGAATTGTCTTGCAGTGAAGCTAACTAGCTGGAACTAATTTTGAAATGGGTATAGTGCATAATTATGGTAACCTAGTGTACGGAGACTGATTCACCTGAATCAGTCATATCTGACGTAAAAGAATATGAATAAAAACAACACTGAAAAAATAGTTGCCTAGTTATAAGCTGAATCCATTTTTGTTTAGTGATTTAAATCCCTTTACTTGGCAGAAAGCAAGCGTCAAAAGTGAATGTATTTCACCCTAGTTTTTCCCATGAAGGCTTTAATCATAACCATTGCCAAGAATTTACAAATAATCTTGCCTCTGGAGAGGTGGGGAAGACATCCACAGAAAAAGTATAGGCATCCAAACAAATTTAATCTTTTTAAAACTTACATGCCTGAGAATCTTTTAGGTTAGTACTGGGGTGGTTCAGAAACCCCATGCTTAAACCATTTGCGGTTCGCCTGGTGGCAGCTGCGGTTTCCAGAAACGAAGTGTATTCCAAGCTGAGCAGCACACAGGCAGGTGACCAGCAAGGTCAGAAGATGTAGCAGAAAAAATGAAAGCAGTGTCCATGATGGGAACATTTTTGGTAGCAGGGAAGTTGCCAGGAGAAGGGTTCAGGAAGGATGAAATGACCAGGTGAAGTGTTGGAAGGAAACTGGTGAAAGGCATGGAAGGAAGTACAAAGGGGGAAATAATCTAAGGGGATTAAATACAGAGAGACTTGACAGTCGTGCTGGAGTTTGAGGATGTCTGAACTAGAGAGGGATTGGGGGAAGGGATGGAGCCTTTGAACACGAAGAAATTTATGGACCTCTGAAAGCAGAGATAAAGATAAGGCCTTTCAGAGATGGCAGAAGATGAAAGACTCACAATTAATCTAACTTTGTGAGATATATCTAGCTAAGGGAGCGGCAAGATTTAAACTTTTGTTGCTGTTGCATGACACATACTGTGGTGTTGTGTCTCCCTAGATAACACCCTGTGACTGGAAGAAGGAGGATTTCAGTTACCTGCCAGCTCTACGCCTTGCCATACTGGTATCAGTTCTCTGGAGTTAGCCAGCCTTGAGCTTCCTGACATAACCAGAGTAGTCAGGCTTTGCTATACAGTTATTATTATTTTTTTTTTCACCTTAAAAAGAAGGAAGGTGCACTGGCGTATAATATTTATCTTGACTATATCTCATCAGGAAAGCCAGCTGAGTCACGGGAAGTGCTCTGTGGATATCAGACTGCTGATTTGTTATCTTCACACAAGTGTAAGACAGGTGCTGAGAATTTCACCACAACCATCAAATAATAAAAGTACTGCTATAGCAACAGCTATTGTTTATTTCAGTTTGCTGAATGCCACAATAGCAAACAGCACAGGGAGAAACACAAATAAGAATGTAGCGTCTTTACAAATACAGTCATTTCTCCTATGCCCAATTCATCTCTGTGGAGAAAGTGGACTTTCACTGGGTCCAGACCTCTGCAGTTGTGGGCACTCAGACTCTAGTGTGTGTGTTTCCTGAGGGATTTTTCAATTCTGCATTTAAAAGCCACAAGTAAAAGATCCCCGTCCCTCCACTGGCAAAATTATTCTGCAGATTATCATAATTCTTGTTTGGGAAGCGTTTCTTGATCCTCAGTGAATGCTTTGGCTTCTCAGTCACACCTCCTGACTCTTAGCTGTTCTCTGTGAATCCTGCTGAAAAATGCCTTTCCTTCACTGGTGGTCTTCTTCAAATATTTGTAGGCTGTTATCGTGTCCCCCATTAATCATTTCTTAGCTGAGCAATTTATATATTTAACTCTTCTAATCTCTCCTCATAAATCAATTCTCCTAGTCTTTGGATCATGTTGGGTGCTCTTCTCTGAACTCTCTAATTTGTCAATATCCAGAAATGCATATAATATTCCAGATGGAGCTGCACTAGCACCCATAGTAAAAGTGGCTATTTCTTCCTTTCTCAGTTATGTGATACTGTTTGCTCTCTCCAATATTGTACTGGCATTTTCACACCATATCATGTTGCCAATTCATGTCATTTAGCATGTGCTATCTCACTTAGATCTCTTTCATCATTATTGCATCCCAGATTTCTCCTTCCTGTTATTCCCTCTCAGATGCCCTCCTAGCCTGCACTTTTTCAAAGCTGAGTCTCATTTAGTTATTTTCTTTCCATGGTTCTATCTGCTCTAGGAAATTCTCTATTATTTTCTTTGTACACTGATCTTTCTGTCTTTCATACTCGTATCTGTGAGCTTCATCAAAGTGCTGTGCACTCCCTTTTCCAGATCATTAATAAAGAAGTCAGACACAGACTGTTCCTAGCAGTCATCCACATGGTAGCCAGGAGACTTCCCACCACCTCGCTACATTGCAGCTTATTTCCTGTAATTTCGTTACTTCAACAACTTGAAAGCCACATGGAAACGACCAAGCCAATGTGAATTACTTTTTCAGCTAAGATCCTGTGAGATACAACATCATACTTTTATTAAAACTGATACACGTTTGCTGTAGTTCCCTGTCCTTGATAAAGACTCTACAGCCAAAACTCCCTGAAGCAGTGACTCTTAGGAACAGAAATTTAATTTACGAGAGTGTCTGGGTGCAATACCCTTCCTGTTGTTGAAGTTGGTAATGTTGACCCTTCCCTCTGCCCTAACTTTTTCAATTCTTTGGCTGATGCACGGTGAACATAGATGAGTTTAGCTAAGTCTTGTAAGTCCTACAGATGCAGGTTGTCCATTTTTTGGGTGCGTGTCTTTGCTCACATTTCCCTCATCTGTCCTTTATCAGTTGCAGTTTCTTTCACAGGATTCTCGTCCCATCCTCCCTCAGTGCTCCAACCATTTCATCTTTGTTTTTGGCACTGAGGAAATATCTGAAAAGGAACTTGGTGTCAGAGCCATTTCAGTTATTCCTCTCATGTGAAAGGATCTGTTCTCAGTAGGTTTTTTTTTTTTTTTTTCCTTCAAAGAATCAAAGAATACTTACAAAAGCCCTTAAAAGAGTCAAGAGCAATATCCATGAACTCTTTGGCTAACAAAAAACTTTTGCAGCATGTTTTTTCAGTTGGTTTGGGGGGTTTGAAGCTTTTGGGAAAGGGTGTCTTTTGTGTTGAGGATTCTTTTTTTAGTTGTGTTTACATTTACTTGCAACTCTTGATTGGCCAAAGAGTCAGAAGAGAAACATTTCTTTTAAATATAGTTCCACAATATATGCAAGGAAAATGAAATCTTTGTAAACAAACATTTGCACTGTAACTGGATGCCAGTCCTATTGTCCTGAAACACTGGCGTACTTAAATTGTTTGAAATAAGCATATCTGACCTGAATTTCTTATGCTAGACCTTGAAAGTGGATGAGAGTATATCTGGTTTTCCTCCATTTCATCATTTCCATGTATAATTACAGTTAGTGATCTCCAGAATAAGATGAAATTGAGTGATTTTACACTTTTTAAATTACACAACTAAAAAAATCATTAGAAACATAACCTTGGATGGCAGTAACTTCTTCAAATAATTGATGAGAGAAGGAGCAGAACATGATAGGTACCAGAAACGAGTCTTGGCTCTCAACACAAAAAGGAAGCAAGAAATGCAGTGAAAGGCCAAATTATGTCTTGTATAGCCTCTGTGATGTTTCTTTCATTTGAAAGATTTTGGCAAGTGATAAGTAATCAGCATAACTGTCTTGGGGAATAGACAGATATTACTATATCTATTATTAAAGATGGACAAACAAAAGGATGGAAGTGAGGCAAATCAACTGTGTGGCATGAATCAGACCTGCAGAGAGGTTATCATTAAAATGAATCTCTTCCTTGTTCTGTTTACCCAAGCTACTTTAACACTGAAATTAAGTATATTTCAAAAATAAAGCATACACAAGCACGAAGAAATAATTTTGCATTGTCAGGAGAAAGACATGAGATATGATTTGACAATGCTTTTACATTTCTAATACTTGTCATTCTGAGGTGTATTGCTGGATAGACCAGGATTTTGAGATGCGGGCAGGTTCTAACAATAGCTAAGTTTCTGTTATTACAGACATTTTTTCAGCAATTAATTTGAGTGCAGGTAGGGATCACTCTTTCAGAACAGAAATTCCTGTGGAATATGCTATAATGGTTGCCTGTAGTCCCTCAGATATGCTGGCTGTGCACTGTGGACCAGTTAATTGACAGAACAATTGTTCCTTCCCGCTGTATCTTGTCCTTTTTTTTGCTCTGCGGGATGCAGCTAAAGTTCAATACAGTCTATGCAAAGTCTGCAATTGATTTCAATGTGCTATGAATCTATGGTGATTATGCTGAATGGACACAAAGCAAAGCATGTTAGTCCCAAATGATATTCTGCTACAGTCTTGTGTCTTACAGAGGAATCTTGTGGAAGAAATAGATAAAAATTGCAAAAAGTACCACATTAAGAAGGCTAGTTCTCTGGCTTTCATTTGATTCTATCCTTTCAAGCAGAGGAATGCCTAATTTTATATGGCATGCAGTAAATACTGGTGTTGAAGTAGAAACAGGATCAGAAAAAGTTGTGTGTTCTTGGCTTACTTAGAGATAAGAAGGAAAGTGATGTCAACTAACAGTATTGGCTTTTGAGTGCCTACATGTAATAAATAGGCAGTTTCAGTCATGTTACTAGAAAATAGATGACTTCCTTATAGAACTATATCATAGTTGGCACTCTTTCTCTTATTATAAAGAAACAAAGGATGGATCTGGCATGAAGCCTATACTACATTTTACCTTTAATGGGGATCTCTTCAGATCTGTTTTAGGCAGACTTGTGGGTTATATTGCAGTAAGCTTCCATCTTTATTGCTTGTTATGAATGTGAGCTTTATGGAAAACAGGACTGTCAAGCTAACAGTTTTGTGCACTTATTAAAATTTAACCCCCTTTTTTTTTAAACCTGGGACTAGCTTAGTAGTCTCCACACAGTATGCAAGCTCAAGAAGTGAAAGCACCTGAAAAGTAATGTGCATTTGGGTGACTAATGTCAAATGTGTGTGGTCTGAGGATGGAGCAGCTGACATTTACGTGTTGGCTGTTCTGTTGGCTGCCTTCACTCAAAATAGGTGTTGGATGTTCCCATTCCAGGTTGGATGTTGAACCTTGTTGCCGGCGGGTGCTGGCAGAAATGTTGCAGCCCAGCCCTCGCTCTTGGGCAGGCTGGGTGCTCGGTGCAGGAGGTGCAGCAGGACACTGGCCTGGCTCGCCCGCACAGAGGTGCCACCAAGCTGCCATAAGCCAGTGCGCTGTGGTGGGTTTGCCCCAGCTCCCCTGCTGGCTTTTGCACGGCTGAACCTGAGCGAGCTGGCTGTGTTCTTAGAAAAATCCCTCTGTTACTTGGAACGTGCTCCATGTGTTTTCTGATGTTTATTCATCGCACTGGAAAGGAATGCGGTTATATTCGCATTGGGTTCTCCCTGGTGCTCAGCCACTGCTGCCTTTCTGTCCCTGATGTTTTTTCCCTTCTTTGGGCTGAGCGCTGGCTCCTAGGCCGCACAGGCCCGGGCGCCCTGCGTGTGCTGTCACCCCTGGCAACAGCAGGGCCTCCCTGCCGGCACGCCGGGAGGGCGCTCCCCGCCGACGGGCGCACGTCGCCCGCGCCACCCGCGGTGTCCTTGACCCGGCCAGGCTTTGTTCGTTAGCGGCAATGCCGCTAATGAAGTTGTCGTGAACTTCTTCGTGGTTTACAGGATGGGAGATTTTTGGAATTGTCCATCATTGGATTTATTTTGTTTCAGTGGATTTTGCTGACATCAATAGAGACAGAATGAGGCCAGTACTGAATTCTTCTGAAAATCTGTCTTCTCAGGAGTTTTTTTTTCCCTGGTACACCAGCAAATAAATAAATCTGATGCTCCACAGTGATTTAGCTTCTTAAGAAACTCCAGCTTAGTGGTGGTCTTTGGCTTCCAGAGAAGACCTGGGTTTGCTGCTTGCGTAGCTAGGTTGGCAGAGAAGCAAAAAGGTCGGTTCATGGTCCACCCATCTAACAGCCTCACTGGGAGAAGGTCAGTCCAGGTTGGACCTGAGCGTGCCCTGGATCTGTCAATCCACTTCATCTAAAAGCGTTAATTTGTATTTTCTCTCGATATGTTTCTGCATCCAAAGTGCACTTAATAACAATGCTGGTTTCAAATAATACTTCTGATAAAGTGAAGGACTTTGAGGAAAAAAACATGGTGATGCTAGGCAAAGATGGTCAGCTATTTCTGTTCATGTCTGTGTCTTTGTAGAGACAACTCGAATTAATGGAACCCCCTGGGAGTGTTTGAACACAAAAGTTGACCCACTGAGTATTTTGCCATCTGCTTTCTTTTGGAAGAAATATTCCAGAGAAAGTTGGGAAAAAGTCATGAGTGCTTTAAAGCTAGTATTGTGATATTATTTCCTGAAGATTTATTGCCTTTTGATGGCAGTCTTTCAGCAGAAACTCACGAGTAGTTATGTTGTGAAGGAATTAGGAACTTTTGTGGTTTGTCTTTAATTTACAAATCAGCAAGAGTATATCTCTCTGAGGTGACATACAATCTTGCATAATTTACATTATACGACATGGCAGCTTTCTCCTACGTGCAAATTGCCCTCCAGGAATGTGACAAAATGGCAGTCACTCACATTTAAGTGTTGGCTTACACCACAAAATTTAGATCCAAGTCCAAAGGTTTTTTAGAGTTGCGAGTGGTCCCATCAGAAAAGAAGAGATCCAAAAGCTGAATTAAAATCAAATTTGAGTATCCTCTGTAACTTCAATTTGTTTGGTTATAGGGTTTCAGTTGGCTCATCTTGTCTTTCAGTGTAGCTTCAATTTTGATAGCCCTTTCCGTGTTCAGAATTTCTTTGTTTAGAAGCATCCTTTTGCTTGTTTAAATCCTTCCATATGACAATACAATTTTAATTTTTGTTACATTTTTAATTTTATTTTTTTTGCTTCAGGATCTGGATAGTGCGTTAAATATGCATATTTATGTTGGTTCTCTTCAACCTTAGTGCCTACAAAGTTCTTAATTAGGAGAATATTTTCCTATTCTATCCTGGGAATAGTAGAATTCTAAAATAATTCTGTAGATCTAGACTTACTGTGAGGTTTTATTTTGGAAGAGGTTATTCTCTTGGTGAAAATACAACCATCATATCAATTTAATATTCGGCCTAACTCCTTGAATCCTGTGTTTATGGCAAAGGATCAAGTCAATAAGGCTTTATGACTTTGTCACACTAGAGTCCTTTCCTCATTCAAGGAATAAATCCCAGGCTACACAGAAACCCATTATGCATTCTTGATATGTAAACCATTCCAGAATAAAATTTAATAACAGTAATGAAACTAAATCAACATGACAAATTTCAAATAATCCACTGGAACATTTTTTTTTTTAATCATCCAGCTGTTAAGACAAACTGAAATGGCAGAATCATGATGTGCAAAGTCCTACAGAATAATGCTATGGATTTTGCTGCTGCTGCAGCAAGAAACAACCTTTATCAAAAAAACATCTGCTGAGTTCCCTTTGCAATCACTGGCAGCTGAGACCAGTGCACAGTAAATTACTCTCCCCATTCTATCAGCCCTCTCCTTTATTTCTCTGATGCAGCATACCAATTTGTACTCCTGTGCACTGGTAGTTGTTACAATATTTGCACTGTGTCTATGCTTGCTCTTACATTTATAAATAAAGCGCTAAAAAACAACAGGGAAAAGTCCATATACTTCCAGTTTCCACCCAGGGCTCTTGCACCTTACATATATTTAAAAGGAGATTAAAACTAGATTTTAATCCAAAAAGTAACCTGTCTCCCAGTGCAGCTTCTGTGGTAGAGAACATAATCTAGATAATGAATATGATTGGCCAAGTTTTTGATCGGTTCAAATCAGTGTATATTTTGCACCTGGCCTGGTTTTCACTAAGCCCTTTTTTATCTATTGTTGGAAATTTTCTGAAAGCTGCAGGTCTCCATCGGTGTGTGCTACTGGAGAGCCAGCTAACAAAGGCTGTGTTAACTAACAAATCATGTCCCCAGAGCGGTGCTGGTTGCTGACATGATGGATGGTGCTGCAACATCAGGTAGGGCCCTACTTAGAAGAAAATACACACAGCCTTCAGGGGCTTGAGAGACTTCAGAAGGCCTCGCACATTGGTTGCATGTCAGGACTTCCTGTGGAGAGGAAAAGCCAATCCCAGTTTGCAGGGCCCACAGAAAAAGAGAGAAAAAAAACCAACATCTTTCTAATGTGCAGTCAGATAGCTGCTAAGAATTGAGCCTGCATACATCCAGTCCTCATTTTCTCTCTCCCATGAACTCCAGTCCTACATCTGTTAATCGTAGCCCTAAATAATTCAGCAGGGAGAGGTCTGTGAAATGATCTGGGTGAAATAGAAAAATCTTTTTTTTTTGTGTGTGTGTTAATGTCTTCATCCAAGAAGAAGGTTGCCTACTAAATTTAATTGTGTTATGGGTGAGAACTTAGAGGTAACATAGGACCATCAGAGAGGGCTAGCACGTGTGGATGGGTTTGCACTGCCAGTGGATATCACAGAGAGTATGGAGAAACCAGTCCCCATGAAAATCAAACAGTTATGCTGTAGGTAATGATCTAATAGATGAATAAATATGTAAGGTGGTGGTGGTGGAGACCCCGGCCATGTGTCCAGCCCATGCCCATCACTTAGACATGTTTCCCGTCAGCTCTCCGGCAGGTTGGCTGGGGACTACCAAAGGCAAGAGCAGCGTGGGGCCCAACTGCCAGGCTGGGTGCTACTAGTGGGTCTGCAGTGGCTCACACGCTCCTCCAAGGTGTGGCAAGCCTGCTCCTTCCTCGAGGGAAACCCTCGAGAGTTCCTTTCTGCTCGTGGAACAGACTGTTCCCCCCGTGCCTTCACCCTTCCTGTTTGTGTGCTACTTCCCTAAGTTTCATAGGTAAAAACAACTCAGTTCCTGATAGTATTTTTAATATATATGGTCTGCAACTGTAAAGGGCTATTCCCTATTTATATCATTCAGTGTTTTTTAATTACTTGATGTTCTTTCGCCTCAGTGGAGCCTTCAGCTTGTTGTGCTTGTGGAGCTATTTATATTCTGCTTTGCCTTGGGACTACTTTCAGAACCATTGGTATTCAACCTTTCCTAAGAAAAGTCTTTAAGCTCTGGAAGCAAGCAATAAAAAATAGAATGCACACAACACAACAAATAATACTAGTTGCACCAAATCCTATTAATTATTTTTAAATGTCCTTCAGCTCAATTATGGAGGAAACTATTGGCCTCTTGGCTTAGAATGAAAGCACAAAGGCTGTGTGGTCAGCTGTGGTCATAAGCGTTCCCCTGAGCTCTGATGGGAATGGAGAACAGGCTTGTGAATTCTGCCCTCACTTTGTGCAGAAGGTCAATGTATCAGAAAATAGCCAGGCGAGCAGCTAGTTTCAAGAGCTTTCATGCAGTGGTTATGAATCTTATTTTATTGTTAATGCTCCTTTTAAGTTTGACATTAATCTCCTTATTGCATTACGCACACAATGCTATGAATTATTTTTTGATGTATAAAGAAGATTAAGAACACTCCCAAACTGCCTACCCACTTCATGAAAGTATTAAGCAATGGATCCAATGTCTGACAAGACAGCAATCCTCTCCCTTTAATTTCACAAGGGAATAGGGAGTCACATGTAGACTGGTCCAGAGCTCTGCATGAGAAAACAATGGTGTGTTTTCTCTTAAAAACAATGAGTCACTGGAACCAAAAAGCTTTCAGAACTGTTTGATTCAGAAAATACTGGGAAATTTTTCTAATTTTTAAAGTGTGTCATTTTTTTTTTAATGTTCAAAATAATGTTTTCCTTTGAAACTTAGGCTAATAATAGAAATAAATGGTAAAAAGGAAAATATCTTGAAATAAATAGTTTAAAATTGAAAAGTATGTGTTTGATTCATTTTCACCCATTTTGTTTTCAGTTTTATGAATTTTGATTTCTCTTATTTTTCTAATCTTTCTCCACTTAGCTGTTCATAGTTGTACAGAATCTGAGACAAATTTCTTTGGAGCAAACAAATAAAAAGTCATTAACCTTGAATGAGGCCTCCTATGACTGACCACAGTGTAAGAGAGAGACATTCACTACTCATATTACTCACCTCTTTTGTGGGCTGGTTCGGAGACAGACCTTGTGTCAAGTATACATCTTACCCTTTGCAGAATGGCTATCGTCTTGGAAAAGGGGAGTTCAGAAGGGATCCCTTGGGTTGCCTAGAACACCCAGGACTTCTTAGACCTCCATCTTGGTTAGGAAGGGCTGAGAAGATGCTGTTCTGCTCACTTGCTTTCACTGGATGAATATCTATATCGTGGGATAAAAGAGGCAATTACTGGTGTAATCTCTGTAGTACAGTTGGTCTTCTGAGTATAAGAAAAGGTATTTTTTAACAGTCTTGAAACACATACAATTTTATTTTAAAATATGCTTAAAATGAGAAAAATATGCACCTAATATGTATCAGTCTAACTCGGTATTTTTTAAATTCTGCTTCCCTGCTTGCTGGTTACAGTTTTGCTCCAACTCATATTGCAGTCACAATATAATGCCAAATAGAAATGTACAGGTATAGTGACTTAGCGGGCAGCTGATATTCTGTCTGAAGTGCAACACGCTCTTGTGAGCTGCACACTATCAAATTTTGCTGTATGTTTTGCAGTCCCTCTCAAAGCCCATTGCTGTGCTTTTTCTACTCTTGTCGTGATGTCCATGCCACAAATACCCGGCAAGGCGGGGCCTTGTCTCTGCGAGGCTGTCAGAGACCTTTCCCACGCGCCAGGGGCTGCCGAACCCCTCACCCAGTTTCCGCATGCCTGTGGTGGGGGCTGGCTCTAGCTACATGCAGCGACTGGGATGAAACTTGCCCAAAGTCCCCCAGACAGCTGAAACCACAGGCTACTTGATTCGATTTTGGCCAACTTTCATTTCAATCTGGATTGCCAAAGAGGGAGTAAAGCAAAGGCGGGGCGAAGGGAAGCGTGCTGGGAGGCAGAGGGCCGAGCTCTCTTGCAGTAACCCCAGAGGGGTTACTCCATCATGAGAAGGACCATGGCCAAAAATAAACATTCACAGGCCTACGCCTAGCTATGGACTGTGACACCAGTTCAGCCAGCCTTGGATTCATCCCTCCCTACTCAGCAGAATGTCCAGGTTTGACTTAAAATTACCTAAAATTAACTCTGTCTCCAAGTGCTCTGCTGAAATAGGGCCTTTCAACTATTGAATGTCTAGAGGTGTTTTATAATTTATAGTAAAAGTGGTGACAGCTAGAATCTTCATTTATTTCCTTTTTTTTTTTTTTTTTAATTTTAATAACAACAACAAAAAAAAACCGTGCATGATAAAGGTTAAAAAAAATCTCATTATCTGAATTATTTGAATGCTCTAATTCTGTCAATTCCACTACAAGTGCATCTGGTTAAGAGCCACCATCGTGTGCCACTGGTGGCTGAGAGGACCGGATTGTTGCAGTGCGCGAGCTGTTTTGCAGGCATCACAAGAAACCAGAATGATTTAGCAGACTCTTGTAATATCCAGCTTCTCATTCACTGACCTTCTCTGGAGAAAATCGGGATTTCTGACTACATGTTCTCATGTTTGAAAAATCTAGACCAATAGAGTTGTTAGTTACAAAAAGATCCCTGAATGTTGTTACTCTTGTTAAAATATTCATTAAAGAATGGCTTGAGGTTTTTTCTTAATTATACTGTTATTAATCTTTGAACTCATTTTAATGGATGTGGCATTATTGTTCTCTAACCAACTGAGCTTATAATTCTATTGCTATATTTGTGGTTGGCCAGGCACAACACATTGTACCACACCAACTTTTACATTATTTTTTTTTCATTCTATTATTAACAGTCTAATGATTTTTATTTTTTTTTTTTGAAGTAAGCAGGAACCCTGTATAACCTGCTGTAGTTGATTTGTGAAGTATAGAGGAGAAATATCACAGGGCAGTAAAGACCTAAGCTTGTGCAAAAAGTGGGGTATGAAATTATGAAGTCAAACTAGCATTCCTCACTGACAGCTTTCCAAAACAAAAAGTTAAATCATTGTTAAAAACACAAAGCGGAATGAACAATTTTGTGGTTGGCTTTTGAATACAGCTGCCTAAAAAATTCATATATGCAGTTTAAAGTAATTACATTAATTATAACACATGTTTCTATTATTACCATAATGACAGTACACATTTTAAAGCGGGCTGAAGATCTGAACCACTTTCTTTTGCTGTTTTTGCTTCAGAGAAAGCTGAGGCTAGTGTAGCCGTCCAATTTGCAGCCATGAGGACGTGGCTGGACATCTTCCCCACGAGCGGAAATTCCCCTCACACCCTTTGTGCCTCTCCCTCTGCTGACCTGGTGGTAGGTGTTCTCAAAATCGCAGTCGCACAGAACCCCCTAGAGGCAGCCTAACAAATTATCACGAGTGGCGATAGGTGCTTAAAAAAATCAGTTGCTTCCAATTGTCGTAACAATTTAACATCCTGTTTTTGTCTTTCCACAACCTCGGCTCTCTCAGTAGTTCCAAAGCTGCATTCCTACATGTTTTTAACAGGATGCAACAGCCATTTCCTTATTTTGTATGGCTATTTTTATTAGATTACAATTACTTTACATTATGATTGATCAAGGGCTAAAACTCAGCTATTCATTTGATGTTCATATAGTCAAAATATTTCTTTGAAGTTAGAGTTCTTTTTTTTTTTAAATGATTTTCCCTCAATTTTTTAGACAGACTGCTAAATTAATGAACAATCAGTGTAGCGCAGAAGAGCACATACTGTCTGTGTTCTGGGTGTGCACAATCTTTACTGCTTTGCATGAATTGGGCTCACATTAGAAAGAGATGAAATAATTTGAAACTGCATAAAAATTTTTGTTTTATTAAAAGGACACACTTGCTTTAAAGAGTACATAATGCATTGTATGCACACCTCATTTATTACTCTGTGCTTTTCTGCTGCTGTAAAACTGCTGTCAAAAAAGATCATGCTAGCAAAAATATTCTCAGTTTCTGAGTAAAGCTAAATGAAATCAAATATAAAGTTTGTGATACACTAAATCACAAATATAAATATATTCTTTACAGCCAGCTGTTATCTCTAAATGTGCACATTTTAGAATGGAAACATTTATCCAACATGCTGATTAGCAATTTCAGTTCTGAAAAGCCTGATTACATTTAAGATGCAAAAGATTAAAATGACTAAACAGATAATGTTAATAGTTCATCTTCCTTGATGTTTTTATATGTTTAAAATCACAAAAGTTACACCAGAACTTCTGGCATAGTAAACTCACCAGAAATAGTATGTATGGCTGTAATGTATCTTACAGCAAGTTGTAATCTCTTACAGCCAGTGTTTGAAAGAAAGCTTCTCGCTGAGAATGCATGTCTGTGCTTCTTTTATGATATTTACACACACACGTCTAATTTAAGCTACAAAACTACATAATAGATGGTTGTACTAAAAATGCCCCAAAAGAAAAATGTCATTATCTTAATTACTAATAGAACTCTAACTTCTGTGAAAGTTTGTATTTGTTGTTGATAATTCATTTTTCAACCACTCTTCTGTTCTGTGAATAAAATTAACTAAAAAAAAAAAGGTGGTTTTACATTTCATCTAAGATTGAGTTCTGTGATACAGCTCAATTCTTCCATTTTTTATTTTATATTTCTTTTACATTTGAACATGCAAATGTAGAGGTGAAAATATTACTTGTCTTTTTTTATATGTTGGCAATCAGTGGTTCAAAAGTTCACACAAAACCATATGTCCTAATAATATTTATCTAAATCTAAAATAATATGGATCTGTCAAATAGGATCCCGCATGGTAACAAATGATGGAATGCAGGGGAACCCTTAGATTTAGCCTTTTCTTTTTTGTCCAACAAGCTAATGCAATAAGACCAATAATAAAAGGTTGTGTAGTAGGCCAAAAGTCTGTGACAGATAAAAAAGAAATGTTGGAAACCGATGAAGCTTTTGCACAATTAGATTTTTTGAGGCAGTGCTGTAAGGATTGTCCAGGGCCTGTTCAGTTCTGATTGATGGTAAAATCATAACTACATCATATTAGCTGTAGAGTTCACTGACAGGTTACTGCAGATTAATATTGCTACTGCTGTTCACTTACCATCAAACTGGTGGAAATATGAATTGAGCTGCTCCTATAACAAACCCTGCATATTAAGAGGTAGGGTGCTTTACTGAACAATCTCCACTCTGTCATTAGGGAAGGAGATGCAAACAACATTTATCTCCGAGGTATGTAGATATATAGTAACATACTAATTAGTTTTTCCAAAGGACCTTGATGATGCTGACCAGGTAGCAATCATACATGCTTAGTGTTGCTTTGAGGTTTAGTTTGTGATTAAAATGATACTTGCAAATGATAATGAACAATATTTTTCTCTGATTTAAATATCTAATCCCGTGCAAATGGCAACAGCGTGTGATGGATCCATGCTGCTTCTGGAAGGTGAAACGAGGGATATTTGGGGTCCCAGGATGATGGAGGTGCTGCACCCCACCATACCTGGCTGGAGGTGCAGCACAGGGGTGCACAGCACCCGCAGCCGGCACTCGCGACCCATCGCGGCTGGACAGCTGGGGAAGCCTTGCTCATCCCAGCAGCAGAGGTGATATCGTGTCTGCCTGCAGTCACAGAGAGCCCTGTGGATGTTGTTTCTTTCTTTGTTGATGCTGAGACTTGCTCTGGCAGGCTCTCCTCTCACTAGTACCTCTGGCACTTCCAGGTACCAGCCGATTTTGACCCTCCGCTCCACAAGCCTTGAGAGATGAGCTCCCATTTTCCTTGGAGGAAAACCCAGCTCTGGCCATCCCCTGCACACCCTGTACCTGTTCAATTTCTTCCCTTTACTACTGTCAATGACTGTGACAATTACTGTTACTTGTCGTTCCCAGCTGAGACAAAAGCATACGGACATCGCGTGGTACTCCACATATTTCAGTAAAATCTGCCTAGACCCTCGTATTTCTTTCCTCACAAAACCACAATATATTAGAATTCCTCTGACTAGGGAAAAACACGTAGTTCCATAACAAGCAGGCAGAGTGGTCCAAAAGCCAAAAAAGCCCATTTGATCTGAAAAGGGGTAACAGTGGAGAGGGATCGCTACTGGGTAATTGCAATGAAAGCAAGCTTCCTGCCGCTGGTGTTGGCAACCATGGAAAACAGGAGTGGAGCCTCACTTCTCCTTTGGTCAGCTTGATGAGCTCCTCTGCCTCAGTTTTTCCATCTGTAAAATGAGAATGATCCTTCTTGAGCATGACAAGAAGAAATTCTTTAGTGCTTTGTGGAACTTGGAACAGGAAGTGTACTACTGATGTCCGCAGATATACGAAAACAACTCTCCAAGTGTAACAATAGCATTTGTGATTTTAAAAATGTGGGCATGAATCTTTACTCTAAATCTCAGCTGAGTAAAATGTATTTTTGTCAAGGAGACATGATTTTTTTTTTTATGGTAGGTACTCTGTGATTCATGAGTCAACATGCTATACAAATACCAGAAGGCATAAGTGAGTTATAGACATTTCTCCAGAGTGGCACAGCAGTTCTCCATTACCCAATTCAGTTAAAATATCCTATTTATCATGCTATTTTTTTTTTTTTAATGGATGGATCCTGCAATTTTTAGCTAAGTGAAAAATCCGTGCGAGGGAACATGATCTTTGGCTGGAAATGAGTTTGTATAAGAATTACAACTTAAGTTATAAAAAAAATTCAAGGAAATGATATGTAATAGTCTCACTGTAAATTATGCGTCTTCAGTGGCATTTAATAGCCTTTCATTTCTATCAGTTATTCATTTATTTTACAAGACGCTGAGATCCTTATGTCTAGGTACTTTTCAATACTATTTCTCTTTGATACAAGTACCAGTTAAATTAAAGTCTATCATCCTTTTAGAAAAGCTTTGGATGAATTTGAGGATATCGGTGGTTAGCAAATTTGTAGTAATACTGTTTATTGAAAAATGCCTATCTGACGATCTGAAAAATATTTGGCAGATATGCAAAATGTTTCAATGAGAAAAATAAGTTTTGGAACAGAATTGCTACTTCAATACCACCACTGTCACCATCACCACCCCCCCCCCCAAAAAAAAAAAAAGGCAAAAAAAAAAAAAAAATCCAGTATGCAGCCGGGAGTTGATGTACCTACCTGTGACCTGGGAGACCCGGGTTCAAGTCCTTCCAGGAATTTGAACCTGGGCTTTCCCCATTCAGGTAAGTACCCTGGCAATGAGTCATGTTTAGAACATGCTTCTGGTTTTTTTTTTTTTTTTTTTTTTTTTTTAATGTCAGAATATTTTCCTGGGCAAGATGAGAATTCTTTGGGGACTCCTGAAATTTTCCAGCACGGATTAAACCATTCCTTTGACACACTGCTCTGCAGCACATATTTTTGGAAGTTTTTAGGAGACTGGATAAGATTTGAGTCACTCAGAAGCTAAATGGATCACAGGGACAAATTTAGTCATGACATCAATTCAATGACTTCCAAGTTGCTCTAATAACCAACAGAGTTGGATTTGGCCAGCAGACAGTATTTATGTAAAAAAGCAACATATTTAGTAAGGAGAGGATCAAATGTTCACAGGGGGTGGGAGGGTGGGGGGAGGAGGACATATGGGGGGGAGCTGGAGAGAAGAGAGGGGAAGACAGAAAGGAAAAGGTCATAGCGTGAAAGGGTGCCGTGAATTCCAAAAGTGTCTAATTAGGTTTCTGGCTGTGGAATTTGCCTTTGCCCCAAGCCAAGAAGCCCAGCTGTTTTACAACAGGGCTTTTGCCTCCTAGCAATGACTGCAGACAATGTGTGACCTAAACTGCAAGTGTATTTATAAGGACAACTTCCTTCACTCTTCACAACAGATTCCATAAAATATGTTCAAATGTTATTTAGAAGGTCACATAACTGCTTCAATTTTTAATGTACTTTTCTTGCTTTTGTTGGGCATCTAAACACAATTTTGAAAAGTCCTAAAAAGAGGGGGATGAATTTCATTAAAGGCACTCCTCTGAACTTGTATGCCATTGGACTATTTTTAAGAAGTGTCATTCTTCAAAATGAAATGTTTGATGGAATATTAAATTTGATGAATCATTGCCAGTTTCCATGTTTGTTAGCTTTTATATACCACATTAAAGCATTCATTAATAAAGTGTCACACAACACTGCTTTGATTGAGTCCTAAAAGGTTAATGACTTGATACAGGCTGGTATTCTGAGCTTTACTGTTTGCAGGCGGTTTGTGGTGAATGTGAAGTGCTTTGAAATTGTAACAAAGAGAAATCTTTTATTTTTTCTCTATTTCAAGTCCAGATAGCATTCTCAACCAATCTGGATGCACAAGATGAACTAGACTTATCACCATTAAACTACAATAGTTAAACAACAGGAGGTACAGTTGTGAGGAGCAGGGGCTTTGTTTTGCTTTGTTTTTCCTTACATGACGTATTCAAATTTAATAGTAAAAAATGACTCTTCAGGGGATGGGGGCATAGGATATATCCTAAACTGATGCTGTCCGTCTACATCTATTTGTATCTTTAAGCCACCTTGCCAATCTTTTTTGGGGGGGACTGCAGCTATGTTTCCTCCATTTTGAAAGTAATTAGTCAGTCCAGAATTGTTCCCTATTTTCAGATATGCCAAATATTTTTGAAATTGTCAGAAGCTTTCAGAAAGTATGACTGCTGTGGACACATCCATGAGATTAGTCTTTGAACTAGCCAGAATGCAGTCTGGAGGCATGACCGCGATTTTGCCCAGAGCCCTCTTGGTAATGGCCAAGCTGCGTAGACCTGGTCAAGTCCAGACATTTCTATATGCTTAGGAAGTGCTGCATATACGTCACCTGAAAAGTCCACAGCTGAATTGGCAGTATGGGCAGCAAAAAGAAGGGAAATAACATTTCCAAAGTCTGTCCTCTTAACTACACAGTGTCCAGATTTTGTGAAATTTGAACTTTCTTGAGATGGAAATAAGCTTCTTGACAAAGTCATGTGTGAAGTTAATTTTTTTAAGATAGTATTGAGGTTCTGCTCTGAGGGGAGTAGTTAGTAAAACAAATGACTCTAACTGTTTTTGTATGGAAGACAAATCAAAGCATTTCCATGAAGTACCAGGGGTGACCTGCTGTAACTTAACCATTTCCTGAGCAAATACAAGCTGTTCTATTGGATAGAGGATAGTTCCCATGTTAGCCATTGTACAGAGAAAAATAAAAGTTCATATAAAAGAGCCCACCAACGGTTATATGGCTGCAATTGTTTCCAAACTGAAACAACTTAGTATCTGTTTATGATTGTCAGTATCATGTTATATTGTTCTTGTAGAATCCATAAAACCTAAAAGTCTGCAGTATTGCCACTAAACATCCAGCAGCGGCGGCCGGGAGATTTCAGAGCAAATGCTTTTAAAAAGAGGCGAGGTAAAAGCAAAAGTTAATAAAAAGTTGACCTTGATTTAGTTTACCATCTTAATCTAATTTTGATGAGGTTCTTCATTTGAGCGTTAAAAGACAAAGAGCCAAATACAAGCTGATGAGTTTAAGGTTTTTAAAGTTTGTGTCCAATAAATGTTTCTTTCTTTTATTCAAGGACTGGAGTTGAGAAGGAAGAAGAAGTAAATCTGAATTCCAACTTTCTCACCGTAGCTCATGTTTCCACAGCTCAGACTGTTATCCTTTCATTTTCTCAGCCATTCAGATGTACAGCATGCTATCATATTAACAGTACTCAGACAAGGATATTCATTTGCATTTTCATAGTCACTTCCTTCGCATTGTGTTTAACAAGTGATGCAGAAAACGAATGGGCAAAGATGTGGTTCTCCACTCAACAAAACTATCCCTTGGAAGAAGCTACAAAATAGTTCAGTCTCTTGGAAGACAGATGTTGTCAGCCAATGCAAATATAAATTATTATAATTTTCAAGTAATGCCAAAGTGTTCTTGCTAATAAAATCGTGGTTCAATCAAAAGCATGACTGAGAAACAATGATATTTGAACTTGAAAGAAAGCTGATGGAAAGATAAATAGAAGAATCATGTGTTGGTAAATCGGAGGTATTGTCAAGTACTCATACTGGCTAATTGCAGTCGTTTCTTCCTGGCTGATTTCAGCAGTTTCAGATTTCTCTGTGTGTGGGAGAAATGCCCATTATTTCTAGCAGTGCAAACATTAACACATTTACAGTACGATAAAGACAATCTGTTCACAAGGAGCACGTATACCACATGGGTATCTGCAATCCACAAACCTTTCTGTAGGAGCATGCTGCTGCCGACAACAACAATGAGAGAGAAAGAGGGAAAGAGAGAAAAAAAGAGCACATCATCTGGTTAATCCTGTCTCAAAGATACTTCAAAGCAAATTATGCAGAGTAGCTCTTATCATCTGCAGCTGCTTAGTAGGAATGCCATGTGAGCAACACAGTTTGCAAGATAATGGATTTATGTCTAGCAGGAACTCAAACGTGTGATGACTTCATGCAGATTCTGCTAGGAATCATGTTGTAAATATTTTTTCCCATCCCAACAGTGTCATATGAAAACACTGAAAATTGTATATTTGAAGACCATATCAGATGAGACAGGGAATGCAGATGAGAGGGAGCTTTATTTCAAGGACAGATTGCATTAGGAATGATTCCTTTTAGAGTTGTCCTTGCCAGAAGCAAAACTCTTAGCTTCCTTGATTCAGAAATAAGGGGCACATCCTCACATGGGGTAACTGCCATTGTTCCCTTAAAGCCAACACTGAGATAGTAATTTATGATTTGCCCCATGTACTGATGAGTCTGATAGATGAGTTTATATTGCTTGCTCATAAACAAACCCATTTTTTTTCCAGTTCTCAAATTAGGACTCTGTACACTCACAGGCACACAGAAAATGAAAGAGAAAAATAATCACACTTGCTGAGCTTGAAAAACTCAGCACTTCCTCTTTTAAACCAGTTGTTTTGTCTCTCATAATAATTTCATATTTTATTATCCTTGCCTACAGTGGTCTTTTACCATGTCTGTATAAAACTCATTTCTAATGGTCTCAAAGGACATGCTTGGTATTTCCAAAACAAAACAAAATTAAAACATACACCCAGAAACCACACACATGCACATGCATTCCTGAAGTATAACAGTGCTGAAGGCTTGATGTGAAGCCTGTGGAGGTTTCAGTGTGGGATCTGGGCCGTGATGACTGACAGACGGGGCTACCGGTGCTGTGACTGCTGAACAGCAGCTGAGCCTCCCGCCCGCACACTGGCTGCTCCAGTCAGCAGCACTGGTGGGGTAATTCGGAGGGATGTTCGGCCTCTGCGGGGATGGTCCTGGGATGGCCTCATCTGGCTGCCATCACTGGTGAGACGCAGACCCCAGGGGGGATAATATTGCTCAGCCCAACAGCAGGCTTTAGAAAGAGGAAGACTAAAATGGGCTTGTGGGGGGAGAAAAGCCCTAGATATTTTCTTAGCTAATTGTTTGTTTTTATAAGCTTATGGAAAGAGGAGAAGTGATTTGACAATGTAAATGGCAAAATATGTGGAATGAGCTGAAGGACTCAACAGTAGGAACTCTGCTGAATTGTTGTGACTGAGTATTATTGTCGTGCTGTAGCAGCACTCAGAGCCCTGACCTGGGCTCATACTCCCATTCCTGTACCAGGAACAATACAGGCACAAAACACCTACTTCACAGAGCTTCCAATTTTAATTAATCTGTCATATTTCAGTGGGGGTGGTGGTGTACACATACAGCATGCACATGTGCAGCATGTATATGCTCACACACACATGCAGCCTGCACACACTCACACATCCAGCACACACACGTCCAGCACACGCACGCAGCCTGCATACGCACTGCCTCATTCATGTGTCCTGGCATGCAGATAACAAATTAGTAGGTATATCACTATGCGTTTTCATTTCCTCATACACTATCTTGAGCCATCCTACACGTATTACATATGCTTGGGTCACAGAAGGGTTAGGGACATAACTATTGGATCCCAAGGGACAGATGGAGCAGAGCCAGAATAATCTCTGAATCCAGATCTTTACTGTTACCCTCTGATCATGAAAAGCTCAGTGAGCTCGGAACGGACACTTTCATCCAGCAGCTGTTTGCACATCAGAGGCAAAATGTCTACATCAAATCTGAGAGAACAATTTTTCATGCAGCTCAAAGCAGGTAGGGAACTAGAGTCCTTGTTCTGTCTGGGCAGCAGCCCCAAAAGAGCAGCTCAAGTTTTCTGTGCAGGCTGCTAGAGGTGTGGGTCTACAGAGCTCCTCCAGGGCACAGATTGTCTTCTTCCCTCCTTTTCTCATGTGTTTGTGCAGGTCTCAGCACAAAGGAAGTCCCATCAGAGCAGAGCACTAGAATTATATAAATGCTTAGTGCTGTTACTATAAATAGTGGCGTATATCCTTATACACTCCTGCCCCTCCCCATGGCAGTTCTGGCCATAAACTCAGGCGGTCTGAACTCAGAAGTGTAGCCGTGGAATTGCACCCTATGCATTTGCTCTTTCTGACATAAGAGCTGTATTCTCTCCCACAAGCTGGTGTCTTCCTTTTTTCTCTGTAGGAAACTCAAAGTGCTTCTGTTTTACAGATCTCTTTCAGGCATGATTAAATTGGCCTGAAAGGAATGGGATTTAACTGAAAGAGCACCAACTGGTACTTTTTAACCATGCCCAGGAATCCGTGCTTTGTAAATAACAACTGGTGAGCCCATCACTGTGCTCAGCCAGAACTTCACCAGATGAACTTCGAGCTAAAAGCACGCCTTTATCACACTATGTTTAAAGGATAGAAGGCATGTCTTTTAGAAATAATACCTTTTTCCTTTCCCCAATCTGCTTCTTTTCCATAATTGGCCCTTGTAAGTAGCTGTGTGAACTTTAGTGACAAGGCATGAGAATCAGTTACGCTGCCCTATAACACCCACTTATTTATCTTCGCTCTTTTTCTACACAGCTTTTTTTTTCTTTTTTTTTTTTTTTTTTTCCCCTCTCTTTCTTTAATTTAATACATTCTAAGGACTTTCATATCAGTCCTGAGTAATTCAGGGTGCAAACCCTAAGTAGCACTTTCTGCATCAGATGCAGATTCTGTCTGAGGGAGGGCATCTCTTTTGGAAAGATGCAGCCTTGATTTAAAGACTTCAAATGATCTACCACATCCTGCGGTAGGTTGTTCCAATGATTAATGGCCCATGCTGGAGAAAGTACTGCAGCTTCCAACCATTGGATCTTACTGTGCCTTTTTCTGTTCGACTAAATAGCCATTTGTTATCAGAAATCTCTCTTCCTTATGTAGATACCTGCAGACTTTGATTAAGTCACCTTTTAACTCTTGGATAACCTTAAGAGATTAAGGCATGTTTTCCTGACTTGGTTTCTTTGAATACTTTTTTTTAAAAACCTTTTCCTAGCTTCATAATATACATCAAGAACTGACCCAATATCCCTGCTAACACTTTCACTTACACTAAATGCTCTGATGCTGCATTTAAGCTCAGACTTCTGCCATCTTTGGTACGCCTGTGCCTGCCTTGTACCACACCCGTGCTGACCTGGCATTGCTGACCGGAGTTCCCAGCTCGACTTCAGCCCTGCCTCAGCCCTATGGACTTGTCTGGGATCCGCAGACTTCTGGCTGGCAGTGGTTGCTGCCCCTGGACCTGCCCTGCTCTGCTTGTCTGGGTGCTGTGTCCCTGCCCCTGCATCGCTGCCACCCTCAGCTATGGAACAGGAGGGTTGGTGTCTGCTGGACCTCAATGGGGGAAGGTGGCTTTCAGTTGCCAGTTACTTATTATTGGCTGTTTGCTGATTTTAGTCCATTTAGTGTGTACATGTTGCTTATCAATGAAACTTGCCATTTCACCCAAAAAAGTAAGATCAGATTTGCTTGACAAGACCTGGTTCCCTGGAAGTGTGCAGAGAGGAATGCTCTACCACCATCATTTCATTATTTACTACTTGCCTCCAATATTAAGCTTCCAAGACATGGATGATGGCTCTATTCAGATTAATAGGCTGAATGCCTATTATTCATCATGTTTACCATTTTAAAACATTTGCATGACCTTAGCCTCTTTTACAGTCCTCTTAGACTCTTCCAGCTTTTCAAAAAGTCAGTGTGTGTAGATCAGAGTGTTCCCTGGCAAGCTGCTTTCATACCCCTGAGTAAAAGTTGGCCAGGGCAGTCTATTTGCTGCCGGGTAATATTTCTCTGCTGGCGGATGGGACAAGAAGAGGCTGCACAGCCACTGTGGGATCTATGAGCACTCACATACTCAGCAGCACTGGAGGGAGAAGGACTTTAAAAGGAGTTAAAATATTTGCAGGAAGATTAAAAGATCAGATTTTCCATTATTCTGGTCTGCAACCAGGACAGAGGAGTAGCCCTGGCTGTAAGCCCTCCCAGTATTATGTATATTAAATACCACCTCCATTGAACTTGTCTAATTTATGCCTTGCTTCATCATCCCGGCCCAAGCCTCATCTAGAAGTACCACCCAGGCCATGCTCCCCAAGCCCCTTTGCTGAGAAGCTGGAAGCTGCCGCCAGCTCTGGAACAGGCACCAGGAGACCAGGAGCTGCCGTCCCACCGCTGGGGCAGGCACAAAGCAGCCTTAGTGCTAACAGCAGCACCTCGCTGCTCTGAAAGCTCCTCAGTTCTCACAGCTGAGCAGGCCATGCCCCAGAGCTGCAAAGTCTGCATCTTGCAGAAACATTTTCATTCGTATTCTAGTGCAAAAGCTGGAGAATGAACCTTACTTTTTTTTTTTCTTTTTTTTTTCTTAACAAAGGAAAGCACAGTAAAGCTGGCCCCAGAGTGAGCAATTACTGGTGAAAGAGCAATTGTGTTATGAGCTACCAGACATGGGTAAGTGGTCAAAGTAATCCAGATGAGTCTCAAAAAAAAAAAAAAAAAGGCTGAGATATAATTGAAGTGACCCTTAGTGATACATGGGCAAAACATTTTAAGTTTTACTTTGTTTTACTTGGGAATACTTTCTGGAAAGATAAATGTAGAATTTTCATAATATTTTAGATGAACTGTACCAATGAGCCATCTGCCATTTTTAAAGTACACTGTGACAAGCTAAAGGTACCCTTTTCAATCTGCAACCAAAATTTCATATCTCTGTACAATTCTTCTTGTGCTTCACTCATCGTTTTCCCCATGCAGAACTTAGTATTTGCATCAGCTTATTGGACTGTGCCAGTGAGAAAAACAAAGGCAAAGGGAAACAAGGTAACATTCCTAATAACTCCCGTCTTAGAACAAGATCCCAGCAGTGCACTGTAGTAAAGACCCTCCCATGGTGGGAGTTTGTGCTTCTGCTAGGATATAGCACTTGCTGTGTCTGGGTTAAAGCAGAGCCCCATTGAAGTCAATGGGAGGCTTGTGCTAGAGTGTATTTTGTGTGCTGTCACTTGGGCAAATGTCCACCTCGGGCTACAGCAGAAACAGAATCACCACATTTGTTTTCACTTCTGACCTGCTGAAAGTAGGATTATATTACTTGTATATTTCATTCTGATTATTTTTCCCCTGATTTAAACAAAGATACTACTGTGTTATAATCTGATACCAAGCACTGTGCAAGAGCTGGGGAAGTCAATTATAACTGAAATTGCAGACTTCGTTTACTGTTGCCTTGCCTTTAACTCAATGTTTTTCTTCACAGGCAATCAAGATATAATTTCATGTCTTAAGCTTGTACTTCTGCATCTCATGACACAAGCAGTATCACTGCTGACTTTGAATTCCCAGATTGTTCTCATGTCGTGCTACTTCCTTCATGTTATTTAACTCAATTTTTCTCATATCGCATAGGAAAAACGAACATCATTTCTAACAGGTTGTCAACGAGCGGAGCAGAACTGAGCTTGCTGAGACTTTGCAAACCAACCTTGCAAAATGTTTTTATTATTGTTTTGCTCAGATAACCCAAGGACCCAGAAAGACTCTTCCAGTGACTGGCTAAATCTGATTTTTGTTTGTGACCAGCATGAATGCTGACCTTTGCCTTCTTGGCTGATCTTTGCATCTCCAAGAAGGTTCACGGAGAGGTCAGCGCGGCACCGACTTCCTCTGTGTGCGCGTGTGCAGGGACACCCCTCTGCCACCGAGCCATCAAAGGGCTGGCCTTGCCCACTGACAGCTTCAGGTTCATTTTTGTGGAAATCTGGACCCACTTATACCAACAGCAACAGAAGTCTGGCAGGTGAAAGGGCACATCCTTTTTTATTTACTCAGCACCCTTGCTGGCCTTACTTTTCACTGGCGATCGCTCCCTTCTTAGCATGAAAGTTTTGTCTCAGCTCTGATACATCCTTAGCTCAAGGGACTGGTGCTACATATCGTGCCCGATTTTGTAAAAATGTGACTAGAGACAACTACAGTAGAAACAGCTAACCTGTTTCCTTTTCCTTAAATACACTCATATTAAAGAGGATGAGTTCTTTCCTTAGATTGTCTTGGTGTAGGTGCATAAGAGAAATAAAAATGATTTCTTGTGCGTTCTTCAGCTGATTCCTTTCACAGATAAGCTCAGTGCTGCTTGTCACCACAAAGGAGGGCTATGAATCTCGTGAAAGCCACACTGCTGACACCGTTGACTACGCAGGCATCCACTTCCCAATCAGACAGCAGAAAGCAGCACCGTTAGAGGGCTTTAAATCTCTGCTCAGGAACTGTATCTATTTACAAACAGCAAGAATAGCCCTGAAATTGTGAAAAATGCACTCGAGTCATATTTAGAATGATTGGATGTGGGGGATATAACAATACTTTTCAAGACTGTAAGCACTGCGTATATTCATATCTTGTGCTATTTATCTTGCAGATATACAGCACTGGAAGTTGCTGGCTGCAAGCTGGTGAGCTTGTAGCAGGGAGAAGGAAAGATCTCTCCGTTTGTCACTGGCCGTATATCACCACAGCTGTGCCCTTTGATTACACAGAGGGCTCCTCCAGCCATTAATAATAGGAAACACTTTTTGTCTGGTGAATGCATCTCAGTGCCGTCCTCTAACACCTAGGCTTTTCAGTAAGGTAGAAAAGGTAAATTAAAGATGGAGCTTGTTCATTTTACATTTACACTTGATGCGTAAACAAGGATAACCTTTGTTTGCCTCAGAAAAGAAAATATACCATTCCTTTTCCTACCATCACAGTGACTGTTTCTTACAGAAACAATATAGCACTGCCAATTACAACTTGCCGAGGAAGTGACACTAATGAATCACAATAATGCTGCCACAGCATCATGGAGAGTACTGTGACGCCAGCCTTCCAGATTAATTGCATCACGTAGAATAGCACAGCCACATCTGCTGGCCAGGTGTATCAGTGTAAAAGATTTTCCCAGAAAAGCAGAGCTTAGAAGAAATCGATACATAGGCTGAATGAAGCCATTGGTATGAATGCTGCCTTGCCAAAATTAGATCGCTGTCTGGAATTGTCACAAGTAATGGATGTTAAAATTGGAAAAGTCTAAAATGGTGTAAATCGTTTAGCGCCAGAGAGCACTACAAAAGGCATTACAAGCTTGATCTGCAAAATGAATCAAAATTAATGTTAAGCTTGTGTGGTGTGCTGTTGCTCTTGCCTCTTGCAGCACAGTGCACCTGAGCTGCTCCGGAGAGGTGCCTGCAGTCAGTGGGGCGTGGAGGCTCCCTGGATCTGGCCTACCTCGGTCCTTTCTTATAGCATCTTTGGCACAATAGGACCATTCATCTTAACACTGGTTTTAGCCATGTGTCAAAACAAGGTTTGGGATGGTTTGTTTTAACCATCCCAATTTTATATTTAAAACTGATTTGGGAGGGACTTAGGGTAGCAAAAGAAAAAAAGAAAAAAGCAACCCCAAGCCCTTCCAATGCAAAGCCTGCTCTTCCTGAACACTGTTTCAAGTTCCCTGCTCTTGTGTTGCCAGAAGCAGCCATCTCATCAGTAAGGCAGTAAGGCCACAGCTAGACTTGCGCTGTAGGAAAGGATTCTGCAAAATGCAGTTGTTTTGGAGGAATTCCAAATATCACACAGAAAGGTATCAATCCTGTCCTGCATTTATCCCAAAGCGGTGCCCTCTATTTATATTTTGGTAGAACCCACAGTTGCTTCATTGATGGTCTTGTGACTACGATATGTTCCTCTTAAATCTGTACTGACAACTTACTTAGGTCACGGAGTCAGAGTTTAATTTCCTCAGGTTAGATTTATTCCCTCAAGCCGTAAAGAAATAAGAAAGCGCATGCTTGTTGCTGACTCAAACACAGAGATGAAAACCTCCAAGGCGGAGGCTTTGGCTTGCATGCTTCTCCTCTTTTTTCAGCCTCAGGTCCCTGCTTCACCATTTGAGGATTTGGAAGCTGACCCAAGCATGGGGCACACCGTGGCCTCGGCGGCAGACCTGTGCATGCCTTGCTGCCTCCCTGGGCTGTGAGGATGGCACGCTGCGTGGCTCCTGTCTGCAGCACGTCACCCTACAGACCGCAGCAACCCTCAGCAAGGCACAGCCTGACTTATGTGAATAACATAATGTACCATAAAGTGTTTTATTTTTATACAGTGCTGTTCTTCCACAGGCATGTAACCTAGCTATCTGTGTGAAAATGTCAGCTATCTGTATGAATACTCAAACAAGAATTAGATGTCATTGATTAAATAAATTTCACAGAGAGAACGTATCGGTCAGTGGAATGTACTTTCCTAAAAATACAGAAGACTACACAAAACTTACTTTTTGCTATTTTTATAGTCTTCCTGCCCCAAATACACTTATTATATTGGTCGCTGAATTTAAATGATGAATTTCTCCGCTTTTAAAGCGAAGAGAAAAAGATCACTAAATTTCTTATCGGGAGATAGTGATAGACTTCTCAAAAAATGCACAGCATCTTGGAAGTTTGGTTTCGTATCACCATTTATATTCCTGAGAAATAGACATGTCTCACATTCTGTAGCAGTGTTTTGTGACATTTGGATTTACAATGTTCAAGTTTAAGTCTCTAGCCCTTTGCAGTCTGTCAAAAACAGCTTCTCCGTCCATTTATTTTTGTCTTCTGCGCTCAGTCTGAATATCTTTTGTAAATTTATACTTGACAACCCTCGTATTTCAGCAGCTGGCTTTGTTTCACAATCTACCTTGCTTGCTCTGTTGCATTAGCTGAAACAACAAATTTAATCCATGATGTCAATAGTAAATTATAGCGGAGAGGTAATATATGCCTGACATCACTAAGGTCAAGGCCATGGTGAAAATATTGCAAATAATAGATCCAAAGGGTCTTCTCGTAGTGGTAGTTGCTTGCTGCTCATTTAATGTTACGAGAAACAGATTAGTGCCGCATACTGCATTATGTTAGCCTTTTAGTTACAGCTGGCATAAACCTCCAGCTAATGTAAGAGTGCTCCCACAACATGAAAAGAGGTTCCAAAGAAGTTTGCTATGTCATTATATTTCATATTTTCTAACTGATAAATAATTAAAACAAGAATTACTTTACTGAAAAGATTCATTTAGAGCATACATTTTCCATTACTCTAACTGTTTGGAGGGGTTGGGGGAAACGTTTATTGCATACCTTACCCAAACTACCTTGCCATTAAAGTATCTAAATTACCTCAGTGAATTCTAAGCACAGAAGTGGTTGATGAATTGCTTTTTGCATAAATGCACTTTCCCTTTGCTAGAACCTAATTTTGTGTATAAATACACACACACACATACACACATGCACACACAAAATAAAGCAGCTACTGAACTCTCTCAAGAAGAAAAATTGAAGCCTGGAATTTTCTCTGTGTAATGAAGTTTTTCTAAACGTTGCTTGTATTATAAGCATCCTTGGACTCTCTGAGGACAAGCCAAAAATGGGTTCTTCTACAATGGCGAAAGAGCAGTTAATGAATCATTTTCTCCTGTGTGAAAGTGCTCATTCCTGTTAATTTATCCATGTTTACAGCCACAGCTTTTTTAATATCAAAATTTGTTTTCAGTTCAAAAGCCCATTTAGTGCCAAAGGGAAAAAAGAAAGAAACAAACAAAAAACAACCAACCAAACAAAAAAAGCCCACACCAAACCAAACCAAACCAAACCAAACCAAACCAAACCTAGAAAAAAAGACACCATTATTTGTTTTATCTGGCATAAGGAGCATCAACAACCCAGGATTTTCAATCTGCAATTCATCCCTTTAACTTGGCTCTGACGTATTTTCATACCTTAAGAAGAAGGGATGGGCCAAGTTAAAAAAGCTGCAGAATTTACTGGAGTGTGGCTACAACAGCAGGCTTTCCATGTGCCCTGGCTAGAGGCATGCCGTTTGATAAGTTTGCCTCTCAGCAGAGCAGCTTTGCTTTTGGTTCTGTGTTGCTAATGCTGAATGGCGAAAGGCTTGGGCATGTTCTACCTCAAGAAGGTGTGCAGCCCTGTCAGGTGCAGGAACATGTTTGACCCTCCTCAATCAGTCTTAACTATAAATCCCTGTTTTGGAAATAAAGGCATTAGCCACCTCTGCAGGAGCCTTGATCACTATGTGTGTTGCCTATGTTCTTTACTGCTTCATTCAAATCCATGCCAGACTAAAGTGACCAAAAGTTATTTGTCACTGCAGCCAGTGCTCTACATGCAATGAGTCGATGGGTTTGGTTCTGTTCCTGTTGGTCATACATCTGCACTGCTTTTCGCCCATTGTAATACATTTTGTTGATGCCTCTGTTGGTCAAAGCAGCAAAGAAATGAAGTGACAGAATGATGATAATCCTTTCTTGAGGTTGTCTGGCAAAGTTGAGTGAGGCATAGTCACAGCAGGGAATTACTTGAAATTGTGCTTTTAACCTCTGAGCTGGTTTTTTTGGGAGGGCAGTTTTCATTACTGATAATCTGGTGATCAGCTTCCTGGAAGGTATTGCTTTAAGGATGTAAATATTAAGAGGAACCCCAAACACTGAAGTTCCTGTGATATTCTCTTATAAGCAAACTAAAACTAGAAAAGGGAATCAGTTGCTCTTGGAACCAATCAGCAGTCTCAGTATGGGCTGCTTTGATAGCTATTTAATCTCACCCATAAAAGAAGTTTAAATAATGTTGTTATGTGCCGATGCTCTTAGCACTTGCTTTGGTGCATGATGTATGGCTAGTGTCTGCTCCAAGAATCAACAAATGTGCATTATTCCATTAGCAATTTTCTGTTTTCTACAAAGCTTTACAATTTATTAGTGTTATTTATGTTAATGTACTACTGCCTTATTTTACATATTTATAATATCTTCTTTCCTCTGCCGTGAAAAGCAATGAAAGGTTTAAGTATTGCAGCTCGGCTCAGCTTACATAACATTTGCTAATATTCTTTCCAAAAGCAGTGTCATAAGAGAGTCCTTTCTGAGCCTGGAACTGCTGTTTTAACTTACTGAAACTCTTACTGACATCAAAACAAGACCGAGGATTTTCCAATCCTCTGCACCTTCTTCCCTGCTGTTTTTCAGAAAGGATGAGAAACTCCAGCTGCATGAGTAGAGATTTTTTCCAGTAAAATCTGGGAAAAGCGTAGGAAGAGGAAGAACATCAACAAAAGGTTTCTTGCCTTGAAGATGTGGATAAGAATGTTTCAGTAGGAGGAGGAACTCATTGGAAGCAATGTGGTAGAGTCTTGCAGGGTTTCTAAATGCTTATTTATTCAGCAAAAAGGTAGCTGATATCACTGGTTATCCATCAACTCATTCCTGAACCTGTGTTATGCAACAAGGTATACAACTACTTAGACAAAACTATTTACTTCTGACTGTTTTCCCTTGATTTCCCTAGCAAATGGACCTCAAGGCCAATGACAAATTCTGAACATTGTCAACATCATGGCTACCTGATAGATTACCTAAATATGTCAGATTTCCTAAATATATCATTTCAAGGCGTCTCCGTTACACCTACCACATTAGCTCTGCCTGTACAAGTAATTTACCTCAATGATGTCACTCTGGGCAAATGCAAACAAAGGTAACATGTTACTGATTTTTTTTTTTTAATATATATATATTTATATAAATATATATTATTTTGGGTTTTGACTGTATTAGGTCAATACTAGAGCATGGCTAGTTTCATCTCTGCCCAGCATCACAATTCAAGA